>NW_008349624.1:0-610 GCF_000622305.1 Nannospalax galili | reverse complement strand
CAGGAGCCATCTGGCTTCCTGAAAGGCCAAACAGGGCTATTGAAAGCTCTGAGCTGGGCAGATAACTTCTACCTGCTCTAGTTCCTGGACGGTTTCACTTCATCTCGAACCCCAGGCAGCTGGTACTGTTTGATATTTAGCACCCCCCGTGGGGTGGGCAATTTGACTGGCTCCCATCTCTCCCACCCCCTAGTAATCACCTTTACTGTTCACACCCTCAGCTGAAACTCTCCCACAGTGGTATGTAGGGTGTGACCCAGCAGGGCACCCACCCCTAAAATGTTCTCTTGAAGGGGAGGGGTGCACATCTTGTACTCCTTGGGGGGGTATAATTGCCCACTCTCAGAATGAGTCTGGTTCGTTTACTTGTATGGTTTTATCCTCATACCCATCCACTGCTATCCACTGGTCCTGATGTTTTTGGGGATTGCTGTGAACTAACGTACATTCTGCCCCAGTATCCACTAGGGCCCATGTGTTTTGTATATTAGTGGGGGACCAATAAATCCTCAATTCAACATGCGGCATCTGGTCATGCAGTATGGCCCTGACCTGTGGGCAACTTTGGCCACCCCTTCAAGGCAGTGGTTGAGGAGGTCCCATCCAATGA
>NW_008349623.1:0-324 GCF_000622305.1 Nannospalax galili | reverse complement strand
GGGTTGTGGTTCATGTTGGGGTTCGAGTTAGGGTTCGGGTTAGGGTTAGGGATCGGGTTCGGGTTAGGGTTCGAGTTCGGGTTCGGGTTCGGGTTCTGTTTTGGGTTGGAGCTGTGGCTGGGGCAGGATTTGGGGTTGGGGTTGTGGTTCATGTTGGGGTTCGAGTTAGGGTTCGGGTTAGGGTTAGGGTTTGGGTTCGGGTTAGGGTTAGGGTTCGGGTTCGGGTTCGGGTTCGGGTTAGAGTTAGGGTTAGGGTTAGGGATCAGGTTCGGTTTCGGGTTTGGGTTCGGGATAAGGTTAGTGTTAGGGTTAGGATTAAGGGCT
>NW_008349622.1:0-750 GCF_000622305.1 Nannospalax galili | reverse complement strand
ATGTGTATGCGTGTATTGCCTGTATGTAGGTAAGTGCACCCATGTCATTCACTGCCTGTGGAGGTCAGAAGACATGGTTGGATTCCGTTGGACTGGAGTTATGGACCGTTGTTAGCTGCCATGTGGGTGCTGGGATTGGTACCTGGGTCTTCTGCAAGAACAACCAGTGTTCTTTACTGCCGTGCCATCTCTCCAGCTCTTTACATCCTATTTTTATCACACCATCCTCTGAAGAGGTTACCCAAATTGTTGAAGGGGAATTGGGTGCAGACCGATGGGAGCACCAGTAATTGTTTTAATTGCGTACATCTCTTACATATTTGGTTATGCCCCAAGATTTTTACGCTTTGCTGCTGCAAATGTGATTGTTTCCTTGTTTTCACTTCAGAATATTTCTTTCTGCTGTAGAGTGTTACTATCGAATTTAATTTTTCACCATGAACTTGTACTGTTACCATTTATTAGTCTTTCTTCTTGATGACATGCTGTTTTCTATATATTGTATAATTAAAAAACATTTTAATTGAGCTTTTGTAATTTCATACAACAGTTCTTAATCAAATTAGACCCCCTCCCCCATCCTTGCCTCCCTCATCCCCCACCAGACCTCATGTATTTTGCATTTGTATCCAAATGTCCTTTGGTGTAAATTCGTCAGCCCATCCAGCCATGCTCTCCCTTTCCCAGCAGCAATCAGTCACCAATAGTTCTCAGTCTAGTGCAGGCCCACCACCTATTTCTTTCCTTCCC
>NW_008349621.1:0-281 GCF_000622305.1 Nannospalax galili | reverse complement strand
ATTTGTAGGTGACATCGTGTTGCTGTGTCAAAAGATTGGATACTGCTGGCTGCACTATCACCAGGTTTACCTGAGTTGATGAAGCTCAGCAAATTTATTTTTCTGACCATTTAAGGGTAGAGTATATTTTAATAGGGAGAATTTATTTCACATTAAAGTTATCATGTTGGAAAGAAAAATAAAATGTAGAGCTACATAAAGTAAAGCATTGGCTTTCCTTGTCTTGTTTCTTTTTGCTCTTTCTCTAGGTAAATACTCAAACCATTCATAAAATAACTCTG
>NW_008349620.1:0-405 GCF_000622305.1 Nannospalax galili | reverse complement strand
CAAACTGTTCATTTCAGGTAGCATCATCTGTTAGTTCATGATGCTGCTTTCTATGCTACCAGGGATCCGTTCAGAAAGTTCTTACCTATACTTACATTGTAAAGTAATATTCCCTATGATTTCCTCTAGCAGTTTAAACATTTCAGGCTTTAAATCAAGGCCTTTCATCCACTTTGAATTGGTTTTTGTTCAGGGTGAGAAGTATGAATCTACGTCCAGTCTTCTACAGGTGAATATTCAGTTTTGTCAGCACCATGTGTTGAATAGGCTGTCTTTTCCAGTTTATGTTTTTGAAATTTGTGTAAAAAAATTAGGTGGTCATAGCTGTGTGGATTTGCTTCTGGGTCCTCTATTCTGTTCCATTGGCTATATGTCTTTGTGCCTATGGCTCTGTAGTGTAATATG
>NW_008349619.1:2028-2763 GCF_000622305.1 Nannospalax galili | reverse complement strand
TCCCTAGTTCAGGCTCCCTCAACCCAGGTGTGTCAAGTTGACACTAAAGCTGCCCAGAACACATGGATTTTGTTAAAAGATTTTTCTACATCCAATTTGAAACGAGATAATTCCCTTGATTATTTTCTCATTGTATCTCTTGCTGGCATATAAGATACTGACTGATTTGGGGTTGTTAATTTTATATCCTCCTACTTTTCTGGCACTGAGTCTGTTTATAAGACAAAATAGAAGACCCAAAGATAAGTACACTCTTTACAACTATCTCCTATTCAGCAAAGATGCAAAAAAAAATGCACACTGGAGGAAAAAGCATCTTCCACAAGTATACTGGGAAAACTGAATGTCCACATGCAGAAGAATGAATTTACACACATTTCTGTCACCTTGCACAATAATCAATTCCAAAAATATAAAAAGATTACAATGTGAAGACAAGAAAATATTTGAATATTTGCATATTGGTGGCAATGTTCTGAACCTTGTATCATTAGAGGTGAATATTCTATGAAAATATACAACCTTTACAGCTTATTAATTTATTTATGCATGATAATTTTAAGACAAAGAAATTTAAATAAATCTCATTCTTAGAAGATTTGGGTAAAACAAACATTTTGAAGAATTTATTTAATTCCAATCATAAAATGTTCAGTAATTTATTGTGAGATTATTTTAATACATAAGTGTAAGAAAATATCCATCTGCAGCCTTATGGTGTCAGTGAGATTAAAA
>NW_008349619.1:0-1177 GCF_000622305.1 Nannospalax galili | reverse complement strand
ATTTTATTTATTATTTTTATTTTATGTGTATAAGTGTATTGCCTACATGTATGTGAGTGCACCTGTGTCATGCAATACCACACAGAGGTCAGAAGAAGGCTTTGGATTCCCCTGGAACTGGAGTTAAGGACGGTCATAGCCACCATGTAGGTGCTGGGAATTGAACCCAGGTCCTCTGCAAGAGCAGTCAGTGCTCTTAACTGCTGATCCACCTCTCCAGCCCCAGTATTGGGCTTTTTATTTGAAAGCCTGTGGTATCTGATAGAGGCATTGTCCCTCATTTATAGGGTAACTATATATGTGCATATTTTGAGAAGTTTCTATAGTAGTAGGTTTCCATATCACTTTTTTCTAAAGACATGTTAGTGTTACTGATTTCTACCAGTACTTCTTCCTCTGCCCTGTCCTCTCATTAGCCATCCATTTAACCCTTCCTTTTATAATGTTCCCCTTCCTCTCTTTCAATTTTGAATCTTGATATAGACTTCTCACATTATTCAGCAACCCAAAAATTTAGTCATTATTATGTGTGGTAAGATTACAATGTAATATAATGCATACACCTATGTCTGTGTTCACACTGATGCATGAGTGTTGAGTCATAACTATCAGCATGTTCCAATACTTTGTTATGTGGTAGTTCTAAACTCTTCTTTCTTCCAGTTTGGAATTATTTTCACATATAATATATAAACTCTTTAAATAATATATATTTCTAGTAATGTGCACATTGGACGATAGAAAGACCTATTTGCCCAAGTATGGAAAATTTAGCAGTTGTCAATAAGAACATTTGTACTATGAATTTCAACCTCCTACTGGTATACAAGAAACATACAACTTTTAAAAATAAGCAAAAACTGCATTCATGTATATACACGTGAATTATATTTAGATAAAATCATTAATATAGGAAAGGAAGTTAAATGTCTTGCTCACTGATCACGATGTTGCTCACTCAGTTCTTTTTAAAACATGAACTTCACTTTTTGTCAAGTAAATAAATAAAATAAGAAAATAATGGGAACCAGTCGTTTTTTAACCCTTTGTGTGTCATGAGTCATTTTTTTACTACTTAAACACAAAAGCATTTATTTCTAGAATATAACTTTTTAAAAATAACTAACAAACAGAAAGCATTTGTATAACTGAATAAACAAACAAACAAACAAACAAA
>NW_008349618.1:0-1752 GCF_000622305.1 Nannospalax galili | reverse complement strand
TTCTGCACTGCTGAAATTTCCCAACCCTGAAAACCAGCTCACGGTGCTAACAACAGCACAGAGTAGCTCAGGCCGTGTGACAAACATTTTGACAACTCATATATTTTTCTTTTACTTACCAGTTTTTGCTCCATTTTAGATAAGTGATACACTGCTGCTATCTTTGTGAATAATGGATTCATAAATCTGAGGTGTTAAAGAAATTTAAAGATCAATGATAGCTTTCTAAAAATTGAATGAGAAAGATATTTTTTCAGGTTCAAGGCATTTGAGCAGCGAGTTTAAAAAAATATGAAGAGAGATTCAAAAATCCCAGGCAATTTACCCACAGGTTATTTAATTCAAGATATCTAAGCTTCATGACTTTGAATGAGAGAGAGAAACTTACTTCACAGCCCCACTCTCTCTTTCACTCTTTATTAATATAGACTTAGCACTTCAAATATGGAGGTTTAAGGTATCTGGTCTTAATCTTGAATTCATGTTGAGAAGGAACATTTCTGTGGAATATTATTAAATGTGAATTATAGCATTTAAGGCATACTTATCTTTTATTTTATGGAATTATGTAGGACAAGTCTGCTGTAGACCTTGATAAAGTCCATGTGGAGTGCCAGAGACTCTTCATATTCTCAAAATATTAGCTGTTCCCAGTAACCATTTATAATTCTATGTATTTTAAAAGCCCAAACATTCATAAGTGTGACCATATGTTAAGCCTGTACAAATATTTATAACTGCATAGAAAGCTGTGGGATGGCTGATCTGACTTACATCCCATCCTGATGGTGACACATGTTGCAGAGTCCTCCACGGTGGCACACCAGCCCCGACTCTGGTTCTTCATCAGTCTTTCTCCTTCATGATACAGTGAGTCTTTGAATGATGGCTAAGCCAGGTCATCTTCCCTCAATCCCTGAGCTTGTTAGCTAGACTGTCTTATTAGTCTACTGACAAATAAATTCTTGGGCTCTTGTGTGTTTGTATTTATATGTTCCTGCTTGTGTGCATGCCCACATGTGAAGACAGGAGGTCAAAGGGTGTTTTGTGTAATGACTCTCCACCTTAGATTTTTAGATTAGATCTCTCACTAAATGTGTCTTTCACCAATTCAGCTAAACTGGCTGGCCAGGGAGCCCCAGGGCTCCTCAGGTCTTTGCTTCCACAGAGCTGGGATTATAAATGTGCACCTCAGGTGCCTGGCTTTTTACATAGGCACTAGCATTCTTAACTCAGGTACTCCCTCATAGCAAGGACTTCATCACCTAAGCCCTCTCCCCAGCTCTACCAATAACTCTTATCATGAAGAACGTCATAGAATACTGCTATGAAGAATGCATTTCAAATATGCCTGAGTTTAAAATTTTATCTACAAAGAGAAGAGTTGTGCCAATGACTGAGATGAAGTATAAGTTTGTCTTATAACTAATTCATTAGCTTGGTGTGTGTCGTTTAAGAACTGGTAAAGCACCCTGTGCACCGTCTGCAGGTTATTCCGAGTCTAAGCAGGCAGGGACAAAGAGCAGAACACTATAACTCATATTTCACTGGGGATTATTTTACTGAGACCATTCTCTGGTTCTCTTTTTCAATGCAGCTAATTTTTCTTGCCCTTTATGGTATACTGAGCTTAAGCTTCAAATCTTACCCTAGTTTACTTCTCTTCCCTTGCACTTCAAATTTTAGACATTTTCTTATTTTCCGGTCCATTGTCTATTGACCTTTGACACCAGCTCACTTTTTCTCTCTGTC
>NW_008349617.1:0-981 GCF_000622305.1 Nannospalax galili | reverse complement strand
CATGCCCCCCTTGGGCCCCCTTCGTCCTGCCACCTTTTGCTCTAGTTTATCATGGCAGACAGATGGTTTATGATCTCTTCCTGGGACCACTTGCTCAAGGAGACAGGCTTCTTTGGAAATAGGGTGTCCCAACAGACAGTCCTCTTAAGAGGGAGGGGAGAGGCCGATTGCCTCCAACACGAGGATATAAATATATTTTGATACTCATTTGCATGGAAAGGAGTTTCATTAACAAGAATAACAACCTAATGGAAGTTTAGTACAGAAAAGAGATGTCAGAGAAATTATCCAAAGTATTTTTAAAATGTTATTTTATGTGTATTCTTGTATTGCCTGCATGATAGAAGAGGCTTCCTAAATCCCCTGGAACTGGAGTTACCAAGTTGTTAGCTGCCATGTGGGTGCTGGGAATTGAACCCAGGTCCTCTGCAAAAGCAGCCAGTACTCTTAACCACTGAGCCATCTCTCCAGCCCCATGTGACTCTTTTTATCCTTTCAGGGGGTAGCAGGAAGTTCCACACCATGTGATTCAGTCTGGTATAGCCTATGTGATAAGGAGAATGGAGGAACCAGGTGCTCAGTAGGACCACTATTGTAACCTGTTGGAGCATAGAGGATCAAAACATAGTGATGGTTAAATTAAGAGTCCATTAATTAGTAACTATCCTGCAGGGGAGAGCCGGCTCAAGCCTAAAAGAACTGTTGAGCCCAAGCAGAGGGAGAGCAGGGTTTATAAAGCTTAGAACCACACTTATATCATGCCAGGGGCAAAGCCAGTAATCATAGTTGCACGGTAACAGTAGATCACATAGTAACACCATAACTGTGGGAGGTCAGTTAACAAGGAAGTTTTCAGCTAACAAAAAGGTTTTAACTTTCAGTTAAGAAAAATAAGTTTCTCCGAACTACAGAGAAAAATGGCTCCCTGGTGCTGCAGGTGCTGTTCTGCCTGGCTGAATGTAAGTTTCCCAGTGTTGTAGG
>NW_008349616.1:0-333 GCF_000622305.1 Nannospalax galili | reverse complement strand
GAATTATTATTTTTATTTATACACCCACTTCCCAGGTAGCACCCTCCCATAACTTCCCTCCCTCCACTAGAGCCCTTATATTCTGATATCTCTGCTACTGTCTGCTGTGTTCTCGGCACCCCCAGCCATTCCCCACTGCTTGCCCTCTGGTGAATCTAGTCAGCCTATCTAGAGGTCTTTGTTTTAGGAGGGTCAGCTGTTCCTCATCTAGCAGTAATCAGTTGTCAATATTCCTTTGGATAACATTGGGGTCGGCTGTTCAATTTCCCAGTTCTATGCTGTGTTACTATCAGGGAATCCCTTTGACCACCCTGGCCAACAACTCAAAAGAAG
>NW_008349615.1:0-275 GCF_000622305.1 Nannospalax galili | reverse complement strand
ATAGTGAAGGAAGCATGAGTGTACCTGACTAGAACCTGAATTGGGCTTCTGCGGGTGCTCCTGAATACCTGACCTGAAGCCATCAGTTCCCTCCAAACTAAACCTGAGATAACCTTAATCCTGTACCAAACAGCTCTACATAATCAATAAAGAAAGAAACCTGACAATACAAACAGAAGCATACTTCAACTTAATTCTCATATTGGAAGCATAAACAATAAATCAAATTCATATGCCAAAATCACAATGAAAGAATAATAAAATGGAAAGCCAAA
>NW_008349614.1:0-441 GCF_000622305.1 Nannospalax galili | reverse complement strand
AAGATACCTGACACAGAGTCCAGCTTGCGGTTTATGACCCAACTGAACAGCGTCTTGAACTTATGAAGAGAATAGAGTTTTTGGGAATTAGGTTTTCTGCTGGACATTTATACTTATGAGAAAATACGATTTTGACAAAACTGATCCTCATTAGTCAATAATCCATAAAGAATCTGCTTCATTTGAAGACGGTCAAGTGCTTGGGGAAGAGAGAGGATGGGAGAAGACAAGTCGAAGAAGGAAGGAGGCTAGTCGCAGTGGAATGTAAAAGGAGATAGAGGCATTTTGAGGCGCACACATCTGTACTGTTACAGAACCATTGACCAAGTGGGTCTAACAAAAGATGATCCTGCAGGATGAGGAGTGACATGCAGAGATTTCATTACATATGTAGGAGAACAGAGAAATGCAGAGATTAGGAATGTTTAAGTGACTATTGGA
>NW_008349613.1:0-368 GCF_000622305.1 Nannospalax galili | reverse complement strand
CAAATTCTTTGCTCGTTTTTTAAAAAATAAACTGTTCTACAGCTGGGGAGAGAGCTTGGTCAGGAAAGTGCTTGCCTTGTTAGTGTGAGGATCCAAGTTTGAGCCCAGAACTCACAGAGGGTAAAAGGAACGAAGGAAGGCTGTCAGGATGGCATGTGCTTTTAACCTAGGAACTGGAGAAGCAGGGGTGGTGGGGTGGACAGACGGACAGCTAGCCTAGCCTAACTGGCAAGCTGCAGGCCAGTAAGATGCTGTTTCAAAAGACAGACAATGCCTCGGGAACAACACCCAAGGTTGGCCTCTACATGCAAAGTACACACATGCACATGCACAAATACAGAGACACATAACACACAGGCACACACACA
>NW_008349612.1:0-381 GCF_000622305.1 Nannospalax galili | reverse complement strand
AAAAAAAAAAAAGTACCTGGATTTCTAACAGAGTAGTATGCTCAATAGATAAAGAGAGAACACAACGGGGAATTCGACCAGTGACTCTTCAATTGGAATATTCTGTCAGAACACTGATGATATTTACAGAGCTTCTTCAGTTTGCAGAATTAGTGTTCCATTTCTCATTACACCTCTGCCACAATTCCAGGTTGGAAATGGGGCTTTATGATTGGGGTGACACTGGGAGGCAGAGGCAGGTGGATCTCTGTGAGTTCCAGGCCAGCCTGATCTACATAATAACTCCCATGCTAGCTGGGACTATAGGGAGACCCTGTCTCAAAAAGACCGAAAAAAAAAAAAACTTTCTGAATTTATCATGGAACAAAAATGAAAGAAGCA
>NW_008349611.1:0-477 GCF_000622305.1 Nannospalax galili | reverse complement strand
AAACCCAGCAGGTATCTCAGTGCCATAATGCTAAAGACCTCGCTGCTCTAGATCTACTCCAAATCTCTCTGCGTCCCAACCACTGCCTGTGTTTTATTTTGATCAATCAAGATAGTTAATTATAAAGATAATTAGCAAATCATCCACCCACAAAAATCTCAGGCTCCTTTAACTTCTCTAAGGAGAATGCATTAAAATGTTTCCAAATCATTTGTCACATTCCTTTCATATATAACTTTATATGCATATATATAGATGTATTTCAGTTTCAATTTATTTCTATTCTATCTATCATCTATCATCTATCTATCTATCTATCCATCTATCTATCTATCATCCATCTATATCTATCTATCATCTATCTATCATCTATATCTATCTATCATCTATCTATTTATCATCTATCATCTATTACCTATCATCTGACATCTACATATTTATCATCTATCATTTATCTTTCATCTATCATATATATAT
>NW_008349610.1:0-344 GCF_000622305.1 Nannospalax galili | reverse complement strand
TGTTTTGCATAAAATTTATAGGAAACGGGTTTTAAGACCAAATGCTTCTGTTCATTCGTTTCCACTGTAGTAAACACATTGATAGAACTACTGTTGTTTCTGCAGGAAGAAAGCACTTAGATACACAAGCAACACATATTTTTCTAAGGCAAAGAGACTGACACTCATGGCAAGGCGCTTTTGCATACAGTTCGTTGTAAACGGGTTTTAACAGAAAATATTTCTGTTCATTCGTTTTCACTTTAGGAAACACATTGCTAGAACTAGTGTTCTTTCTACAGGAAAAAAGCACTTAGATACACAAGTGACTCATATGTTTCTAAAGCAAAGAGACTGACACTCAT
>NW_008349609.1:41975-44978 GCF_000622305.1 Nannospalax galili | reverse complement strand
TTTTTTTTTTAATGACACATTCTCCCTAGGGTATCCCTGACTGGCCTAGAACTCACTGTGTAGACCAGGCTGGCCTTGAAATCTTGGAGATCTGCCTGCCTCTGCCTTCTGAGTGCTGGCATTAAATGTGTGCACCACCACACTTGGTCCCCTAGACTTTTAAAATCATATTTATTTTGAGACAGTTCCCAAAATGGTTACTCAGGTTGGCCTTGACCTTTGAATCCTCTTAGCTCAGCCTCTCATGGAGCCTGGATTATAGGACTGTGCCACCTGACCCAGCTAGGAGATATTCCTGATAACATGGAGTTTTCTGTGTCAGGAGGCTGAGGTGAGAGGATCACTTAAGCTCAAGAGCTGTTGGCCAGTCTGGGAAGCACAAGGGGGACCCAGTGTTGAAAAACAAATGCTAGGTGTGGCACTTGGGAGGTGTCGAGGTCCTCTTCGGCTACATAGTGAGTTTAAGGTCAGAATGGGCTTTGAGACCTGTGTCAAAACAAAACAACCCAGGTGAAGCAGGATGATTCATGCCTATAATCCTGGTACCAGGAGGCTGAGGTAAGAGTATTGTTAGACATCCAAGCCTAGTGTAGGCTACATAGTGCGTTTCAGGCAAACCTGGACTACAGTGTGAGATCCTATCCCCCCCAAAGTCAAACAGCAACAAAAACAACAAAATGAAACAAAAAACAAGAGGTGAGCCTTAAAGGACTGATGTAAAGCTAGCTTGAACTTTTTTTGTGAGCTTTGCACAAGCTGATTGTGAATGGCAATCACTCACCTGAGTAAAACTTCAATATGGAGAAGCATTCCTATTCCGAAAACAGTGAAAGGACTTCCACTCATCAGGACGACAAGACAGTGGTGTTTGTGCCCTCAGGGGCAGAATGTTGAAAAGGTCTTTGTGATCTGACTAGAGAAAAGCCCAGGACCTTCAAGCATACACTGCTAGTGTACTACCAGAATAGTGAGACATCTTGGCCCATTCTTCCAAGATGCCCCCTGAACTACCCTGCCAGCAAGAGAAGTACTGCTAGTAACATACCTTTCAGGTTTTGCTTGTCAGCCAGGCCTGTTGGAGCAGTCCCTATGATCCTAGCTACTCAGCAGGCTGAGGGAGGAGGAGCACAAGTCCAAGGCCTTTTTAGGCTATGAGAATCAATTCAAGAATAGCTTGGCCAGCATAATGAGACCCTGTCTCAGATGAAAAGTAAGCTGAGACAACCCACTTTTTGGTCTCCACCTCAACAAACTCTGCTTGCCTTGGTTCTTTAAAAAAAAAAAAAAGGGGGGGGGTGGGGTAGCGGTAGCACACTCCTGTAGTCCCAGCACTTGGGAGGCAGAGGCAGGTGGATCTCTGTGAGTTCAAAGCCAGCCTGGTCTACATAGTGAGTTCCAGGCCAGCTGGGGCTACAGGGAGACCCTGTTTCCAAAAGCCAAAAAAATAAAAAATACATAAAAAATTAAAAAAGGAAGCAAGGCCGGCGTGGTGTCACACACCTATAATTCCTATACTTGAGAGGTGGAGACAGGAAGATCCGGAGTTCAAGGTCATCCCCAGCTTCACAGCCTGGGTTATTTGAGACCCTGTCTCAAAAAACCAAAAACATACACATAGAAAAAGTAAACCAGGAGCTGGAGATATAGCTCAGTCTTGGGTTAGAGTGTTTAAAGCCCAGTAACACACACGTACACAATTTTTTGGCTTTTTATTGCGAGTGTCCTAATGTAGTCTCTCCCTACTGATGATCTTCATTCCAGTATCAAACTGCCATTTCTCCATCCAATCCACCTCTTTTATCTAACCATTAGATCGAGGAGTTACAGCAGCCTTTACGGCCTGTAACCTGAGGAGGATCTTTGCCCAGGTTGTTGCTGCACCTGAGGAAGATGGTGAGAGGCACTCATGCAATACTGGAAGCATTACAACATCTGTGACTGTATCAGGAACCTTGTTTGTGGCTGGGTGATGTCATCGTGGTATGAATGTATAGTAATACATACGTGGAATAGAGGCTCAGGAAATTTATCCATGACTACAAAGGACTTGCCAAGGGTAAAGAGGTTGTGACTATCGGTAAGACTGCCTTGGAGACGACAAACAAAGCTGGGTGTGATTCAGATGACCCTGAGCAGCTCCCACAGGAGGTTCCTGAGCAACTAATGGGAGTTGTTGAAACTGGAACAGGAACACATAGCGGAAGACAAGAAATAGAAAAGTAAACGGTGGGAGAAAAAGATGAACCCCAAGAAAATTCAGAGAAGAGTTTAGAGGAAGTTTTGTAGATTTCAACAAGATTGTCCAAAAGATTGAAAATAAAGTCTAGGGCTGCAGTTTGGTGGTAGAGCACTGACCCAGCATGCTCAAGGTCATGGGTTCTATCTCGAGCCAGCAATAACAACAAAAGCAAGCATGGACTCTAGCACTGAAGGACTCTCCTTACTGGAGAGAAGTGTGCCTGTAATCCCAGCATTCAGGTTGGAGGCAGGAGGATTTCAAGTTCTAGTCTGGCCTGATCTACAGAGCCAAGATCCTATCCCAAAAATAAAAACAGGGTTGGAGTTATAGCTCAGTTGATAGGGTGCCTAGCGTGCAGGAGTTCCTGAGATAGATACCCAGCACTGAACAAACTGGGCATGGTGGTCTACACCGGTAATCCCAACACTCAAGAGGTGAATGCATGAGGATCAGGAGTTCAAGGTCCCCTTCAGCTACACTAGAGGTTTGACTGTAGACCTCGGTATATGAGACTGCCTCATCCCCAAACCCATAAGTAAGCAAATAAGCCAGGTAAATAACTCTCAGGAGTCTCATGCTGGAAAAAAGAGATCACAGTGCAGCTTTCCCTAACATGCTCCTTGGTTTTGAGGTAGAGTGACACTCTGTAGCCCAGGCTACCCTGGAACTCACGATGATTCCAAGAGCTGGGATCACAGCTGTGTGCTACCATGGTGCCCTGCTTTGCTTTGCTCTGCTCTCTCTCCCCCTCCCTCTCCCCCTCC
>NW_008349609.1:40840-41961 GCF_000622305.1 Nannospalax galili | reverse complement strand
GTCTACATAGTGAGTTCCAGGACAGCTGGGGCTACAAGGAGACCCTGTCTCAAAAGACAAAACCAAAACAAAAAAAGCCTTTTCTTGATCTCTCTCTTTCCTCTCTCTTCCTCCTCCTCTCCTGATCTTTTTGAGACAGGGTCTCCCTGTAGCCTCAGCTGCCTTGGAGCTCCCGATGTAGACCAGGCTGGCCTTGAACTCACAGAGATCCACCTGTCTCTGCCTCTGGGACTAAACGTGTGCACCACCACACCTGGCTTCTTTATATCATTTGACATTTTACCACATGCGAGTTGTTTGTTATGCATCTCCTTTATAGACCACACGGCCACAGGGCAAGGGCTTTGACTTTATTTCATTACTGCATCTTCAGCATCTAAAATAGTGTCTAGCATTGTAAGAACTATAGATGTTGTTTTAATATATGTATTAATAAAATGAGACTATTCGGGGATATATTTATTGAAAAAATAAAGAAACTAAAATGATCTGTTCTCTTTCTCATGAAAATGTTAAGGAC
The DNA here is from genome assembly GCF_000622305.1 of Nannospalax galili. Taxonomy (NCBI): domain Eukaryota; kingdom Metazoa; phylum Chordata; class Mammalia; order Rodentia; family Spalacidae; genus Nannospalax; species Nannospalax galili. The sequence goes on along the minus strand of NW_008349609.1, from coordinate 41,441 downwards.
ACATATTGTGACGACTAGAGCAACTCTATTTTGTACAAAGTAGTCACCTTAGACTTTAAAAATCATATAGGCAGCCAGCTCAAGGTCTGAACATAGTTCCAGTAAGTTACTTCCCCCAGAAGTTTGTTTTCCTTTTAGAAATAGCTGACCACAGAAAGGAATATCGGCATCCAGACACTGCGGCTGTTTCTTGCCCACCCCAGGGAAAATAGCCTAAACAATATCCTGTCTTTCTTGGTAATATGCTGAAAATAATAATAATCAGAAAACCCCTTACTGTCAAGGTAACATCTGTTAGGAAAATGACTAACAATCGCTTGTTTTGGCTTCTATAAACTTGCATAATGCTGCATTTAAAGGTCACTGTGACCCCACTGTCCTTGTAACTGCCAATGCCACAGGAATGAAGGAGCTAGTGGTTTCTGCCTTTAAAAGACCCCTTTCCCCCCAACAGCTTTACTGCAGTCTCCCTTACCTGGCTTCTGAAGACTCAGTCAGCTTCAGCTCTAATAAAACTCAGTTAATTAAAACCCGAATTGGGTCTGGTGGTCTTTTCCCGGTGGTCTCACATTCTGTAACTACATATGTACATATATATATA
>NW_008349609.1:35614-40803 GCF_000622305.1 Nannospalax galili | reverse complement strand
CGGTGGTCTCACACTCTGTATATACATATGTATATATATATATATATATATATATATATATATATATATATTCACAGAGAATGAAATTTAGGAACTTGCAGACAGAAGTCACCAAGATACTGGGGAGAAATGAAAATGTTTTCCTTGAAGGGGGTGGAACTGCTAGCAATGTGCTTTCTCCCATCCCTGGCTTTATTGCTTCAAAATGGTTTGTATGATGAAAAATCATAATCAAGGTGTGGAGAGAATATTGTGCTTGCTTGCCAAGCTTATTCCTGAAAAATGGGCCTCTAAATTCCAAGGTGGGGAGAAACAGTCCTTGGGGCTTTCCGAAAGAGAAAAAATAAGCACAGAGAAACAGAGTGATTTGCTTAATGTTGGAACAGTGAGTAACAAAATACATTAGAAGGGCGGGATATGGGGGAAAAGAAATGGAAAATAGATTCTCTGGTCTGTGTCCACAGCCTCTGTTCTAAATTTATTAATGGAACACTATCAGGCCAGGCTAGAGAACAGAGCTGTGCAGTTTATATGTGTTGCAAAAGTGCATGACTCAGGAACAAGTGGCAGCTGCAGTTCAGACTTTACTCTTCAAGCCCCTGAAATCTCCCAGAGGGCAGAATCTGCCCATGTGGGGCATCCTGTTCTAATTTTCACAAATACGGTGCAGAACATGGCTGGATCCTCCCGGGGAAGAGTGGGCCACGTGGTTAGTGTGTTGGAGCCTAAGGCAAATGAAGCAACCCCTTAGCTACCCATATCAGTCTTTATGCTAGGTCAGGCTCAACATATTGCATTCACAGAACCATATGAAAAGACATGATCATAATTTGTCATACACAGGGCTAGAGAGATGGCTCAACAGTTAAGAACTTGCTGTTCTTCCAGGGGACCTGATTTCCAGTACCTATATGGGGTGGCTCACAACTGCCTATAATGTAACTCCAGGAGATCTGACCTCCTGGTCTCTGTGGGCATCTGCACACACATGGCTTATACTCACACAGACACACATACACACGAATAAGAGGTGAAAATAATCTTAAAGAAACAGAATTTGTATAAAAATAATTATTATCACACATAGTCCATTTTCCAGACTTGCTCACATTGTTGAAAGATAAAAGTTTTTTGTGTATTTAACTATAGAATATTAAATGACTTATTTGCCTCTAATCTTATAGTTATGATTTAATAAAGAAATGGGGTTTGGATCAGTGAGATGGCTTAGTAGGTAAAGGCACAACAACTTGAGTGCCATCCCTAGGACCTACATGGTGGAAAGAGGGAATCAACTCACACAAGTTTTTCTCTGACCTCCACAAATGTGCTGTGGCACCTACACACACACACACACACACACACACACACACACACACAAATACAATAATTAAAAAAAATAGTGAAATAGGGCAGGGCATGGTTGGTGCACACCTTTGCTCTCTGCACTTGAGAAGTAGGTGGATTCTCTGTGAATTTGAGGCTAACCTGATCTACATAGGGAGTTCTAGGACAGCCAGGACTACATTGTGAGAGCCTGACTATAAGAGTAACATTATTAAACAAAAGAAAACAAAGCAGGCAGAATGACAATGCCAGCCTCCAAGCCCCATCCTTAAGGCTGGAAACTGCCACTCCATATCTCCCTTTTGGAGACCCTAGTGTCAAGTATGATATCTAATATTCTTTCTGGAAAGACTTCGTGGAGTCTTCAAGACTACATGCAGGCTGGGCATGATGGGATACACCTATTGTCATAGCACTTGGGAGGTGGAAAAAGGAGAATCAGGAGTCCAAGATGCCCCAACCCGCGGAGCAACAGCGTGGGGCACCGAGACTGAACCTGGAGGAATGAATAGACGGGGGCACGAAGAAATGGAGACAAGACAGTATTCTGATCAAGTCTCTTTTATTGAGCAATCACACAGTGTTAATATAGTAAAGCAGAGGGTGGGTGAAGGTAAAGGGCGGAGAGAAGGCGGGGGAGTGGAAGGCGGCAAGGCCCTGCTGGGGAATTTCTACTACAGTCATGAGCCCTGGTGGTTTCACAAGATAAGGAAGTAAAATGTAGAAAAAAATCAGGGCAAGAAAAACATGTTTTTACAAGGCCACCTGGTTGTTTCAAATTGGGGCAGGGGAACACTTAAGGCTTGGCCTCCAACACAAGTTTCCTTGGTATATAGCAGGTTTAGAGTCAGTCTGGGCTACAATGAACCCCCCCTACACATCTATCTGTCTATCTATCTATCTATCTATCTATCTATCTATCTATCTATCTATCTATCTATCTATCTATCTATCTATCTATCTATCTATCTATCTATCTATCTATCTATCTATCTATCTATCTATCTATCTAATCTATCTATCGATCATCTATCTATCTATCTATCTATCTATCTATCTATCATCTAATCTATCATCTATCTACCTATCATCTATCTATCTATCTATCTATCTATCTATCTATCTATCTATCTATCTATCATCTATCTATCATCATCTGTAGGGACAAGGGGCTGAGCCTAGCCTCCCTTTCAGGTGAGTGACTGAACTGTTTAGATTCTCCAGTTCAGCCCTCTGCCAATTGTATACCACCAGCTGATCTCATTTCATGCCACCTGGAACAAAATAATCTGTCATCTAAGTTTTATCCTAAATATTGACCCACAAAATTAAGAGACACAGTGATTTTTTTTTTCTTTTTTCTTTTTGAGGCAGGGTCTACCTGTAGCCCTAGCTGGCTTGGAACTCACTATGTAGACCAGGCTGGCCTTGAACTCACAGAGATTTACCTGCCTCTGCCTCCCAAGTGCTGGGATTAAAGGCATGCACCACCATGCCCGGCGACACAGTGAATTTTTGAAGCAACTGTGTTTTAGATTATTTACCCAATTATCAATAACCATATGCAATGTGATACTTGGAATATTTATATAGCAAAAAGCCCGAAATATGGCATTCACTATTCCTCTGAGCAATGCACATAGACCTGAAGGGGTTTTTGTTAGTTGAGAGAGGAACTCATTCTGTAGGTCATTCTGGCCTAGAACTCACTATGTAGCCCAGGCTGGTCTTGAGATCATGATTGAAAGCTGAGGAGGCCTGTGGGTTGTTGGAGGATTCCCTACCAAGGAATCACTATGTGAAGATGGAGGAGTTTGACAAAACTGTTGCTTGTGGTACACAGAAAGCAGAATTTGTGGATCTGGCTAAAGAATTTCCAAGCAGAATTTCTGTGCAAAATTATCAGTTGACTTTTCTGGCTGTCTATGAAAAAACAGGAGAAACAGGCCTAGGTATGATTGCTGGTGCTTACAAGGATCTCAAAAGAAGAAATAGTAAATACCAAACCTGTAGTGTTGCCAGGAAAATGAGATCCCAGTGTAATGACAAGTCCAATGCACAGCTGTGAAACTTGCTAAGATCTCAGAGCAACTTAAGACAAAGCTGGGTGTGTTGGCTCATGCTTGTAATCCTTGCACTGGGGAGGCTGAGGCAGGAGAATCACCATAAGTTTGAGGTCAGCTTGGGTAGCAGAGTAAGATCCAGTCTAACAACAACAACAACAACAACAACAACAGTTATTTGAGGCATTATCCTATAGATCCTTTCAAAATCATTTCTGAGGAAAAGAATGAGGGTTTATCTGCTGCAGAGACCCGTCCTGCTTAGCACCAGGAAGACTTCGGGCATGGCTCCACAGGGGTCCATTTGTGAGGCTCTCTGAAAGATTTATTGGTGTGGTTCTTTTTGACTAATGAAGTGATACATAGGAAACTCCCCAAATTTTAAAAAGAATACATGAGCTCCACCTGAAATTCACAGAGACAGTACAAAACAGAGGTTTCTGAATCCCCACCTTCTATGCCTCCCCCAAAAGTGAGAAAAGTACTCAGCTCAAAATGGGCTGCTTCTTACGGGCATGGTACATGACTCACAGCAGAAGCAAGTCACAAAGGATTATTCTTAGAGAGCAGAATGAGGCCTTAATTAAGAACTGGCAAACCTGCCTGGCTAGATTTCAGAATTTCTTTTTGTGTTGTTTAAATTTATTTATTTTTGTTTGTTTTCTTTTTTCAGTGCTAAGGACTAAACCCAAGACTTTTCATTTACCAGGCTGGCTCTATCACTGAGCAAACTCCACAGTTTCTACTTCTTCTTTAATTAAAAAAAAAATTAAGTTTTTAAAAAATATATTTATTTAATAACCACATACTTATAAGAAGCATTCTAAATAATACCACTTGGGTATGAAGTTTAAATTCAATTATGAGAATAAGCCTTTTAAAAAATATATTTATTTAATAACCACATAATTAGAAGAAGCATTCTAAATAATACCACTTGGGTATGAAGTTTAAATTCAATTATGAGAATAAGCCTTTTAAAAAATATATTTATTTAATAACCACATAATTAGAAGAAGCATTCTAAATAATACCACTTGGGTATGAAGTTTAAATTCAATTATGAGAATAAGCCTTTTAAAAAATATATTTATTTAATAACCACATAATTAGAAGAAGCATTCTAAATAATACCACTTGGGTATGAAGTTTAAATTCAATTATGAGAATAAGCCTTTTAAAAAATATATTTATTTAATAACCACATAATTAGAAGAAGCATTCTAAATAATACCACTTGGGTATGAAGTTTAAATTCAATTATGAGAATAAGCCTTTTAAAAAATATATTTATTTAATAACCACATAATTAGAAGAAGCATTCTAAATAAATGAGGTTTTAACTTTTAAAAAAGATCTCCATTTCATTATTAAAATACACCATTTCATACAAAAAAATTCATTTTCATTTTTTTAATTTTTAATAACTACATGATTAGAAGAAGCATTTCACTACAGTTTTAACGTATTCAGTAACACACTCCAGAGCAACAGTACATCTCTTCCACAAGTGGCTGCAAGTTTCTAGGTTCACAGCTGAATTAATACAGTAATCCAATATTGTACTCAGTATAAACCCTATAAGACATAAAATTGAATGAGTTTTTTAACCTTTAAAAAAGATCTCCATTTCATTTTAGAATATATTGTTCCTTACAGACAGACTCATTGTTTTTGCTACTAACACTGAGATGTTGGTGCATACATCTCTAATCTGTATGTATCTGATTATTACTAGTCATAATCAGTTGCACTTGGATCCTTGGCGCCTGTGTATGT
>NW_008349609.1:35067-35328 GCF_000622305.1 Nannospalax galili | reverse complement strand
ACTTGCCCTTCTGGTGAATCTAGTCAGCCTATCTAGAGATCTTTGTTTTAGGAGGGTCAGCTGTTCGTCTTCTAGCAGCAATCAGTTGTCAGTACTCCTTTAGGTAAGATTAGGGTGTGCTGCTCATTTTCCCAGTTCCATGCTGGGCTACTATTTGGGAGTCACTTTGGTCACACTGGCCAACAACTCAAAAGAAGGTATCTCCCATCTGGCATTGTTGTTTGTTATGTAGCCTTCAGCTATGCATATAGACTCTTAAGA
>NW_008349609.1:34307-34748 GCF_000622305.1 Nannospalax galili | reverse complement strand
TTTTGAGAGATGCTCATAGTCCCCTGGAACTAGTCGACCTAGGAAGGCAAGGAGCAAAAACAGTCTTTTATGACCCTCTGACCAAATTAGTATAGGCCTCAAAGTATGTCTGTTAAATATCCAAGAAGGTTAGTTCCACCAGTCTGGTACTTTTAATTACTGTGTGTCATGTAGATAAATCTTCAGCAAAGATCAATTGTTCTCAGGTAAACCTTACCTAGACATATATTTCTTGATCTTCTATGTATAATTTGTCAGTAGGTTGTTGGACTAATATGGTTCCCTCTGGTTTTCAAAACTAGCTAAGCCTTATTTATCTCTGGCTTTGTCTAACCCCTCCATCATGGTTTTCCCACTTAAGGTGCCCCCATTTTCCCCCTTTCTCCCTTAATAATACCCTTCTCCTATGGTCCTACCTCTCTTGAGCTCCTTCTTTCCCTT
>NW_008349609.1:21439-32486 GCF_000622305.1 Nannospalax galili | reverse complement strand
AAGGCTACAGACTTTTGTAGATTAATTTTGTAACCTGCCACTCTACTGAACTTGTTAATAATTTCTAGGATTTTTCTGGTGGAAATTTTTGGCATCTCATATATAATATCATATCATCTGCAAAAAGGGATAATTTGATCTCTTCCAATTATTACTCCTTTAATTTCCTTCTCTTGTCTTATTGCTCTTGCAAGACTGGAGGGAGGGCAGGCCCAGAAGCAGTGTTCCTGAGGACATGAGAAGGAACTGAGTTGCTCTGGATGTACGGGATCAGGAAGAAGCAGTGGTGGTTCCCCAGGTGCCTGGGGTGCCAAGACAAGGAATGGGACAGTACCCAGGCTAGGAGGAGAGACTGGCAGGGGAGATGGGAGGGTGAGTGAGGCTGGGGGAGTCAAGGCTTGGAGGGCCCAATCGACTTACCCTGGAGAGAGAAGCCTGCATGTTGGAGAGAGGCCTGCGGGTCCTGCAGACCCAGGGGGAAATAAGGTAAGGAGCAGTAGTGGGAGTTTGAATGAGGTAATAATGGATATGATCAAAAAAAAACATTGTGGGCTGGATGTGGTGGTGCACACCTTTAATCCTAGCACTCCAGAGGCAAAGGCAGGTGGATCTCTGTGAGTTCAAGACCAGCATAGTCTACATAGTGAGTTCCAGGACAGCTGGGGCTACTGGGAGACCCTGTCTCAAAAAGACTTAAAAAAATTGTGTAAAACCAGAGGGAACCATATTAGTCTAACAACCTGCTGACAAATTACACATACATCTAATTCAAGGAACAAAATATATGTCTAGTCAAGGTTTATCTGAGAACCTTTGGTTTTTGCCCAAGCTTACATAGCGCATGGTGACTAAAAGTACCAGACTGGTGGAGCTAACCTTCTTGGATGTTTAACAGCCATACTTTGAGGCCTATACTAATCTGGTAGAGGGACTTAAAGGACAGTTTTTGCTCCTTGCCCTCCAAGGCCGACTAAGTTCCAGGGGACTATGGAGCATCTCTCAAAATGTTCTGTAACTGTGGTGAGTCACCTGTCTTCTTCTTCGGGCAGGTCTGGTGGCAGACCCCACCAGATAGACTTGAACCAGTGTCCAGTCTACAAAGAGGCGAGTCAACATGGACAAAACATTTCCTCCATGCTTCCAAGTAAAGCCAGCCATGGTCAAGCAGGACCTTTGGCTTATCTTCACATAGATGGAACTGGTAAAAGAAAGGAGCCAGGGGCTCCTCCCAAGTCCATGTGACCCCTGAGGAACAGATCCTCAAGTGACCATAAGAGTAAAAATAAATTGGTTTATTTGGGCCAACTGTATGGTCTTAACACCCAAAAGGAAAAGTTTAACAAAGATTAAAGTGATCAGTATAATTCTTTAAGAGTCCATGTATGTAGCTAAAGGCTACATAACAAGAAACAATGCCAGACAGGAGATACCTTCCTTTGAGTTGTTGGCCAAGGTGGCCCAAGAGACTCCCAGACAGTGACGCAGCATAGAACTGGGAAAATGAACAGCAGACCCCAATCTTTTTTTTTTTTTTTTTTTTTTTTGAGACAGGGTTTCCCTGTAGCCCCAGCTGGCCTGGAACTCACTAAAGGAATGTTAATGTTGGCAACTGATTGCTGCTAGATGAGGAAGAGCTGATCTTCCTAAAACAAAGAACTCTAGATAGGCTGACTACACTCAAAGTGCGGACTTGCCCTGGGAAACAGCTGGGGGCACCGACAACACAGTGGACAGTAACAGGGATGACAGAGTATATGGGCTCCAGTGTGGGGGAGGGGGGGGCTATGGAAGGGTGACATTTGGGATGTGGCTAAAAAGGTGAACAAGATTGTTTGGGATATTCTGTATGAAATACAAAAAAAAATTTTTTTAAGATAAAAAAAACATTGTGCATGTGTGCATGTTCGTGTGTGTGTGTGTGCGTGTGTGTGTGTGTGTGTGTGTGTGTGTGTGTGTGTATGTCATGACAGGTGTGGAGGTCAGAGGACAACTTGCAGGAATTTGTTCTTTCTACCATGTAGGTTCTGGGGATCGAATTCAGGTCATCAGGCTTGGTGTCAGGCACCCTTACCCACAGAACCGTCTTGCTGGCCTCCTGAATTTGGTTTTGAAACAGAGTCTCATTATGGAACTTGCTATGCAGACCAGGCTGTCCTTGACCTTACTGCAATCCTTCTGCCTCAGCCACTCATGTGTTAGGAGTGCAGGCATGCACCACCATACTCAGGGCACTAATTTGTTTTGAGGCAGGGTCTCACTATGTTGCCCAGGATGGTCTTATACTCCTGGGCTTAAGGAACCCACCTGCTTCTGCCTCCTGAACAGCTAGGACAATAGCTCTGCAACTGTCTAAAATTCAGAATTCCTTTTCTTTTGGGGCTGTGGGGGAAGGTTGAGGCAGGGTCTTACTATAGAGACCTTGCTGGTCTGGAACTTGCTATGTAGATCAGGCTGATCTTGAATTTGCTGCAGTCCTCCTGCCTCAGCCTCCTGAGTGCTGGGATTACAGGTGTGTACCACCACTTCTGGTTCTAGATTTCAAAAATTCTAGTGACTATTAGCACTCAGGAGGCAGAGGTAGGCAGATCTCTGTGAGATCAAGGCCAGCCTGGTCTACAGAGGGAGTGACTCTTAACCGTTGAGTCATCTCTCCAACCCTGTTTTTGTTTTCTGTCACCATGCTCTTTTTTTGTTTGTTTGGTTTTTTTGGGGGGGCGTCTTTTTGAGACAGCGTCTCCCTGTAGCCCCAGCTGTCCTGGAACTATGTAGACCAGGTGCTAGGATTAAAGACATGCGCTGCCACACCCGGCTACCATGCGCTTTAAAAAATTTTTTTTTAAATTATTTTTATTTTATGTGTATGAGTGTATTGCCTACATGTGTGTAAGTGCACCTGTGTCATGCACACAGAGGTCAGAAGAGGGGGTTGGATCCTCTGGAACTGGAATTATGGATGGTTGTTAGCTGTCATGTGGGAGCTAGTAGCTGAACCTGGTCCTCTGCAAGAGCAGCCAGTGCTCTTAACGGCTGAGCCATCTCTCCAGGACCTTGAACAGGGGCGTTTACTAATGTTATATTCTAGCTTTCTCAGAATTGTAGTTTAGTAAAGACAGATAATTTATCTCTTTAGTTCACAAGTCTTGATGCTGAAAGGGACAATACTCACCAAGTTCCATCTTAGGATCTGTATTTGGAGCCGAGAGCCACAACTGGTTCTTATTCACAAGAGACTGAGACCTTGATCCTCAGTGTGATGCTGTAATGGCTGTTTTACTAGATAACTCCTCTGAAGCTGGGTGCAATTTTGCATGTGAGAGGAATCTAAACAAATTTTGAGCAGAGGGTAGAAGGTGACAGATGAAGGATACCTAAACAAGTGGTGACTGTGTCTCCTCTTCTTCTTCTTTTTTTTTTTTTTTTTTTTGTAGTTTTTGAGACAGCCCCAGGTTGGTCTCTAACTTGCTGTGTAGCTGAGGTTGGCTTTGAACTTCCTGCTGCCACCTCCTAAGTGCTGAGATTGTAGTCTTGGGTTGTCACACTGGGATTGTCTCCTTTTGAGTCCGGGTGGGCTCTAAGTGTTTTCACCAACATTCCAAGCCCAAAGAATTCAGACTGCTAACTGCTACATCCTGTGTCCTAGGGAACAGTTGTCTCTTGGAGCCCTGAGACACTGGTGCACTCTGCTGTAGATCACACTGAAACTATATGGAGGGGACAGACCGAAACATAGCCGGCTTTCTACTGTCCCTGCCGTGGCTCAAGGCATGAGAATACAGCCAAATGAATGCCACTGAGGGACCCCACTTGACTTCTTGACTTATTTTTTCAAGAACAGTTTACTGAGTGCATGGCAAGAGAACAGAGGGCTGGTCAGTAACTATTACAGAGTACTGTCTGTCTCCCTAGTTGACTTCATGTGAGCAGACGTGACTTGCCTAGCTCTCACTGAATTCCTGACCCACAAGATTGTGGGAAACAATGAGATGGTTATTGGTCTAAGCCACTAAACGTTGTTACTCGGCACTAGGTAGACATATCAATGACCTTCATGTTAGATCACAGAGGCTGCCCCGATAGAGGACACCATCCATGCTTTATGCCCTATCTATTCTGTAGCTCAGGTTGGCCTCTAACTCACAGTAATCCTCCACCTTGATCTCTAGAGTTCTGTGATTAAAGCTATATGCCTCCAGTTCCAGCTGTTTGGTTTTTTTTTTTTTTTTTTTTTGAGACAAGATCTCATTATGTATCCCCAACTGGCCTGGAACTAGCTATGTAGAGCAGACTGGTCTCAAACTCACAGAGATCTCCCGGCTTCTGTCTCCCAAATGCTGGGTTCAAAGGCAGTCCATAAAGGATTGTTTGGTTTTGCCTGAGTTCAATTCCTTGCACCCACATGACTGCTAGCAACTACCCATAACTCCACTCCCAGGGGATCCCTCTTCTCCTTAGGCATTGCATGATATGGGTGCATTTACATACATGCAGGCAATATACTCATGCACATAAAAGTAAAAAAAATTGTTTTGGTCTTTTTTAGACAGGGTCTTTCTGTAGCCCCAGCCAGCCTAGAACTCACTATGTAGACCAGGCTGGCCTTGAACTCAGAGAAATCTGCCTGCCTCTGCCTCCAGAGTGCTGGGATTAAAGGCGTGCATCTCCACGCCCCACTGTAAATAAAAATTTTTGAAAATTAATTTATTTTTACTTGTTGTGTGTGAGTGTTTTGTAGCTGCCATGTGGGTGCTGGGAATCGAGCCCAGGCCCTCTGCAAGAGCAGCTAGTGCTCTTAACTGCTGAGCCATCTCTCCAGCCCTGATAAATTTAAAAAAAGACCCCCCAAAAATAATAAATAAAAAAGGATAATCAGAGAAGCTGGAGTTTAGAGCAGTGTGTGTGTGTGTGTGTGTGTGTGTGTGTGTGTGTGTGTGTTGAGAGGTGGGGATGAGAGGATGAAAGAAGATGCTAATTCTAATTCAGGACTGGTAATGGGGGATCTTGAAAGCTACCACAGAGTTTGGACTCCATCCAGGTAAGCTGTGGGAAGTTGTTGAAGTTTTTCTTTCTTTTCTTTTTTTTTTTTTTTTGCTCTGTGTTTTTAATCAGGAGAGTGACATGATTAGGTGTATGAACCATCTGAGTAGAAGTGAATGAATGGAGGCAGAGACGGAGTTAGACTCACCTTCAGTTTTCTGCTAGGGAGGCCTGCACTAGGACTGGTGACTGTGGGGATGGAGGAAAGGGCATGGGGACTACCCGACTGGCACTTACATTTCAGAGTCAATATCCATTTTCTGTAGCACTTTTTTTTTTTTTTTGTTCTTTTTGAGACAGGGTCTCCCTGTAGCCCCAGCTGGCCTGGAACTCACTATGTAGACCAGGCTGGCCTCAAACTCACAGAGATCCACCTGCCTCAGGCTCCCAAGTGCTGGGATTAAAGGCATGTGCGACCATGCCCAGTTTTATAGTACTTTTTAAAAACAATATCTTGCTATGTAGCCCAAGCTGGCTTTGAACTTTTGATTTTCCTGCTTTGGCCTTCTGAATTCTGAGAATACAAATGTGAGCTAAAGTGCCTGGAAAAAAAAAAAGCAGCAAAAGTTGATTAGAATTTCAATGATGGTGAGAGGTTGGGATGCTGCAGGTCTAGAGCCTAAATATTTATCAGCCGCCACCCTCCTCCTCCCCCTCCTCCTCCCCCTCCTCCTCCTCCCACTCCTCCTACTCCCCCTTCCCCCCGCCTCCGTCTTTTTGAGACAGGGTCTCCCTGTAGCCCCAGCTGGCCTGGAACTCACTATATAGAACAGACTGGGCTTGAATTTACAGAGATCTGCCTACCCCCACCTTCCAGTGCTGGGATTAACGGTATGCGCCACCACGCCCAGCTTATTTAGCCTTCTTGTGAGGCATTCATTTCTCACCTGTGTGTCTGACCCACATTCTTCTAATTATCATGGGAAATCTTTTGGGATGTATTAACAGACCAATAGCTTCTACCAATCTTACCAATCAAGGTAATGTCAAGGAATGTCATCAGATACAGCTGCGGCCCATCTTAGACGTTTAGCTGCTTTCCTATAACCCACCTACCTGATCCTTCCACCAATGCATTTAAAAAATGTTTTGATTTATGACTTTCTTTGTTCTGTTACTATAGAAACTTTATAAAACATTACCATGTTGGGACATGGAATTTGGGGTAACTTAACTCTATGTTTCCAGGCCTGGTCACTCATACTTAGCTCCAGAATGAATTATCTCTTATCCCCTTTAAGATGAGAGCTGTGGGTTTTTGTTGTTGGTTTTTAAAAAATTTTATTTATTATTTTTATTTTATGTGTATGTGTGTATTGCCTGCATGTACATAAGTGCATCCATGTCATGCAATGCCCCGGAGCTCAGAAGAGGCTGTTGGATCCCCTGGGACTGGAGTTATGGAGAGTTGTTAGCTGCCATGTGGGTGCTGGGATTCGATCCCAGATCTTCTGCAAGAACAACCAGTGTTCTTAACCACTGAGCCATCTTTCCAGCCCGTTTTATTCTTATTTTATGCGTATGACTATATTGTTTGCGTGTATGTACGTGCACCCGTGTCATGCAATGCCCACGGAGGCCAGAAGAGGGCATCGGATCCTGGAAGTGGAGTTATGGTTAGCTGTTAACCATCATACGGGTACTGGGAACCAAATCCAGGCCCTCTGAAAGAACAACCAGTGCTCTTAACTTCTGAGCCATCTCTCCAGCCTCTGTATTTTGTTTTGTTTGGCTGTTGTTTTAAGATCATCACAAGCATGCACCACAAAACCTTGCAGGACATAATAATTAAAAAATAATTAAAATCGTGCTTGATTCAACAGCACATATACTAAAACTGGAAGGATGCGGAGATTAGCACACCCCCTGCACAAGGGTGACATGCAAATTTGTGAAGCGTTCCATATTTTTTTGAAAAAATAAATTAAAATGCTACTTGTTTTTGACAAGACTAAAAAATTCCTTTCTCCTCCCTCTCCTTTGTGTGTGTGTGTGTGTGTGTGTGTGTGTGTGTGTGTGTGTGAGAGAGAGAGAGAGAGAGAGAGAGAGAGAGAGAGAGAGAGAATATCTAGTAGGTAAGGATCACCTAGAACTCATTATGTTAGCCCAGTCTGGCCTTGAATTCTCTTCAATCCTCTAAGCCCCCCAAGTGCTGGGATCACAGGCCCAGCTAAAAAAGCTCTTAAGTTGGAAAGTTTGGAGCCCTGTCTGCAACGTTGTGTTCTCCTCACAGAGCAAATCAGATACACCAAGGCCACCAGAGGACTTGCATGTCAACAGTTGGAATACTTTTGTATTGTCTTGGCCTGCGTGTGCGTGCACACACACACACACACACACACACACACACAGAATTAAAAGCAGCTGGGTGTGGTACTACATGCATTTGATTCCAGCACTCGGGAGGCAGAAGCAGGTGGATCTCTGTGAATCTGGGAGCATGCATGGCCTACACAGTGAGTTTTAGGCCAGCAAGGGCTACATAGTGAGACCTTGTCTCAATAAACAAATAAACAAACAAATAAATGGGAAACCCCACTTGTATCACCCATGATTAGTTGCAAACTCCCTAAATTTTCTCTCTCTCTCTCTCTCTCTCTCTCTCTCTCTCTCTCTGAGACAGGGTCTTACTATATAGCTCTGGCTGGCTTAAGACTTGCTATGTAGACCAGGCTGGCCTTGAACTCAGAGATCCTCTTGTCTCTGCCTTGTGAGTGCTGAGATTGAAGGTATGCAACATTGTGCCTGGTTCTAAACTCTGTTTTCAATTAATTATTTTTGTTTTATGTGCATGAGTGTTTTGCCTGCATGTGTGTGAGTGCATCACATGCGTGCAGTGCCTGTGAAGGCTAGGAAAGGAATGGGAGGGTCCCCTGGTGCTGCAGTTATAGATGGTTGTTAGCTGCCATGTAGGAACTAAACCCAGGTCTTCTGAAAGAGAAGCCAGTGATCTTAAGCACTGAACTATCTCTCCATCCCCTAAACTTGGTTTTTAAATTAAAATTTTATTTTTTATTATATTTATTTATTTAGTATGTATTTGTGTGTGCATGTGTGTAGGCATATGTATGCCACGGTGCTCATGTTGGGGAGGTCAGAGGACTACTCTGGGAATCAGTTATCTCCTTCCACCATGTGGGTCCTGGGGATTGAACTCAGTTTTTTTGTATATTCTATTATTATTATTACTAGATTCTGTAGCTTTCCACTGGGCTTCCTTTAGCATACACTTCAACCTCCTCAGCTCTGCTAGCTTCTCCCTTAAATGGGCATCTGGGCATGGAGGCCAATGCCTGCACTCCCAGTACTCGGGAAGCAGAAGCAGGAAGATCTTATTTGGGGGCCTGGACCAGCCTGAGCCTCATAGCAAGATCCAGGTCAGCCTCGGTTACATAACAATACCATATCTCAATAATAAACAAAATAAAACAAAACCCACAAAAAAATGTGTCCACTGACAACTTCTCATATGTTCTTTTACTATGAGTTTAGACCTTTTTTAAAAAAATATTTTATTTTTATTCTACATGTATGTGTGTATTGCCTGTGTGTAGGTAAGTTCACCCATGTCGTGCAATGCCCACAGAGAACAGAAGAGGCTGTTGGATCCCCTGGAACTGGAGTAATGGACAGTTGTTAGCTGCCATGTGGGTGCTGGGATTCAAACCCGGGTCTTCTGCAAGAACATTCAGTGTTCTGAACCACTGAGCCATCTCTCCAGCCCCCGAGTTTATACCTTTTTTGTTTTGTTTTTGGTTTGTTTATTGAGACAAGGTCTCACTATTGTAGTCCTGCCTGGCCTGGAACTGGCTGTATAGTCCAGGATGGCTTCCAACTCACAGAGATCCACCTGTCTCTGCCTCCTGAGTGCTGGGATTAAAGGTGTGCACCACCATGACCTGAACTGAGTTTATACCTTTAAGACAATTGTTTGTACTTATTTGGGGATGTTTTAGAAAAGGAGAAGGGATAAATACACACACACACACACACACACACACATCTATATATATTAGAACTGTCTTAGTTTGGATAGAAACTAAAACACTAAGATTATGCTGGTAAGATTGAGATAGCCTGCTCTGGTGACTGTAATCCTAGCCCTCAGGATGTTGAGGCAGGAGGATTGAAAGTTCTAGGCTTGCATGGACTAGAGAATGAGTTCAAGGCCAGCGTAGCTGACTTGTCATGACTCTGTCTCAGAATGTATGGTGCTGAGTGCCTATAATCTTAACACTTGAGAGGAAGAGGCAGGAGGATGCTGTGGATTTGAGGCCAGTTTGAGCTATGATTGTGAGTTTTAGGACAGCCCAAACTGTAGATAAGACCCTGTATGAATAAACA
Organism: Nannospalax galili; assembly: GCF_000622305.1. Classification (NCBI taxonomy): domain Eukaryota; kingdom Metazoa; phylum Chordata; class Mammalia; order Rodentia; family Spalacidae; genus Nannospalax; species Nannospalax galili. Next base: position 23,108 of record NW_008349609.1, on the reverse strand, counting down.
AACATACAAACAAATATGGAAAGAAGACTAGGGTATAGCTCACTGATAGAGTGCTTGCCAAGCATAGGAGAGACCCTCAATTCAATCTGTAGTACTGGTAAAAAAAAAAAAAAGGGTTATGGTAAATTGTAGAAAGTCATGTGCTGATATGTGTCTATATCAGTAGACACTAGCATAATGCCTTTGGAATCTAGAACTCTTTATTGAATAATAAAAATTCTTTCATTTTTAACTGGCTGTTCAATGAAATTAGAGGGAAAATTCTATAGACAAAAAGTATTATTCATTTTAATGAAAAATTATACACAAAAATTTCCAACATTCTTAGAATGTTAAAGTTAGGTTCTAGTATATCCAGTTGTTGATATTATATAGTAATTATTTTATGGTTGTGAGCCTAAGCCTTTAATGGCTGCACCAGCTCTCCAGCCCCTGGTAATTATTTTAAAATGTGTTACTTTAACTTGAAATATAAGAGTTAATACAACGAGAAGGATACAAACACGTGTTCACTGTGTGTGAGCAATGTAAGCTTTGTATGCCCGTAGAGTGAATATGGAAAAATAGAAACAGGTAAAACTGCAGTGCTTTTGCTTTTCTTCTTAAAAACTCTTTTATGTTGTCACAAGAAATGTCTTTAGAATTAAGTAGAAAGAAAACCCCTCAAGCCTAAACCTGACAAAAATCACAGTGGTTGTGTCACCCCTTAGATTGAAGATGAAAACTAGACTGTTCAGCCAAACATCTGAAAGTTTCAGAACAGCCAGGGCTTTGATGTCGAGTAGACTAAACAACCAGATGTTCAACTGAAGTTTTCCATTTTCTTCTGAAAGGCTGACATCATGTTACTATGGCCTGAGTGTATAACCCGTGTCAGTTTCCATAGGCTCAGTGAGTTGTTAACATGGCCGCCAACAGCTCTCCTGGCCTTCCTCAGCCTCCTCACAAAGATCATCTTCAATTTGCTTTTAACTTTAAGTGATACCAACTCTCTGATTATTCTTCATTAACTAAAGTATAGAGGCTAAACTTCGTCCTTTATAATGTGGCTCCAAATGACTTCTCATTGTTTCCCTCCCTCACAAAGTCTGTGTGTTGGAGACACTAGGAGACATAGCCCCTGGCCCTGAAGGCGCATGGCTCCATCAGTGTTACTGCGTCGCTCTTCAGGAAATATCATTCTCGACATTCTCTGAGCTACTAGTGTCCTTGGGCTTTGTATGTGCTATGGAATTTAATCGTCTGCCACCACTTTCTGTGGCATTATTATTTCCATTTTCACAAAGAAGAAAGAGAAGTTAAATATCTTGCCCATAGTCATAAGCAGTAAGTAACAGAGGCAGGATTTTGCCTAACAGATTCCAAAGTCTGAGCTGGCTCATGTATATAATTCCAGCACTTGGGAGGCTGAGGCAAGAGAATCACTGTAAATTGTAGGCCAGTGTGGTCTATAGAGTAAGACCTTATCTCAAGAAACAAAACAAAAAATTATTGAGAGAGAGAGAGAGAGAGAGAGAGAGAGAGAGAGAGAGAACCTGTCATATGTCAGTGCTTCCTTCTTTTATAAGAAGATTTTATACTGGGTATGGTGGTACATGCCTTTAATCCCAGCACTCAAGAGTCAGAGGCAGGCAGATCTCTGTGAGTTCAAGGGCAGCCTGGTCTACAT
>NW_008349609.1:16399-21272 GCF_000622305.1 Nannospalax galili | reverse complement strand
CAGCCTGGTCTACATAGCGAGTTCCAGGCCAGTTGGGGCTACAGAGAGACCCTGTCTCAAAAAAAAAACCCCAAAAAGAGATATTATTATTTTTGTTATTTATTCTTTGGTGTTTTTGAGACAGGATCTGTCTGTAATCCCAGTACCCCAGAACTCGATATGTAAACCAGGCTGGCCGCCAACAGTTCTCCTTGATCTCACAGAGGTTCACTTGCCTTTCCTGAGTACTGGGATTAAAGGCACAAGCCACCATGCCCAACCAGATTTTATTATTTTTAATTGTGTGTGTATCTGTGTGTGTGCACACGCACACTCTCGGGAGTGTCAGTGCCCATGGAGGCCAAAGGTGTTGGATCCTGTTAAGCTGGAGTTATAGGTAGTCGCAAACTGCCTTATGTGGGTGCTCAGAATCAAATTCATGTTTTCTGCAAAAGCAGTGCTCTCTTAACCACTGAGCCACCTCTTCAGCCTCCCCTCAATGGTTTCTTCATTCTTACAAGGTAACAGCTCCTCCCTCATCTTCTGGATTTGGGGAGACAGAGACCTTCTGGAGCACTCTCTTTAAATCACGCCACTCCTGGGATCTTTTGCAGCCCCTTCCCCTTTTCCTGAAATTTAAGGATAAGACCCTCTTCCCCATCTAAGGCCTGGCCATGTGTGTCCGTATCACTCCTGTTGACTTCATTTCTGTGACACCCAAGCTTTCCACCTCAGTTTAGGTTCCTGACACCTGTATTGGACTGATTTCTTCTTCAAAGCAGAAGCTACATTTGATTTTGCTGTGTCCTTGTGCTTGGCATGGGGCCCAGGACTTACCAGCCATTATATAAACAGAATTTAAAATAAACCTTTGCTTATTTTTATCAACTTCTTGTAATTTTATAGTTCTTGTTCTCTCTCTGTGTCCACTGTACTACAATAGTTCCTGGATTACAAGTGTGCTACTATGTCTGACTTGGGCAGAACTCTTTAAAAAGAACTACGAAAGCTGGGCATGGTGGGTGATGAAGGTTCATCTTTTCTACCATCAGCCCATCACTGGGCATCAGAAATTCAGACATGAGTCGGACATAATTCCTTCCTGTTCTGGTCACTGCAGTTGGAACATTCTTTTTATAACTAAGAATAGAGAGTCTGTTATGCATTGTTCTAGACATCCAGGATATACCAGACACATCTTATAAAGTTTACATTATATTAGGAGAGACAGATGATAAATAATAAATAAATAGTATATTGAATGGTGAGAAGAGCCAGCAAGAAAAATAAAGCAGGATAAAAGGACAGGAATTATCAGTGAGATAAAGTCAGGGAGGGCCCTGCTGAAGAGTTATTATCTCAGCAAAGACTTCCCATTCTCTCTCTCTCTCTCTCTCTCTCTCTCTCTCTCCCTTTCTTTCTCTCAGTGTGTATGTGTATGATGTGTGGATATGGGCATCTCTGCCATGGTGTGCATTTAGAGGTCAGTGGATAACTTTGTAGGGTCAGTTCTCTCCATCTGCCTTTACGTAGGTTCCAGAGATGAAACTTAGGTCACCTGTCTTGAGCAGCAAGTGCTTACCTGCTGAGTCATCTTGCTGGTCACTGCATTTTCATAAATAGGAAAGAATTTCAGGTAGAATGAAGAACAAGTACAAAGACCCCAGGTTGGAGTGTGCTTGATGTGAACTGAGACTAATAATGGGCTAGATTAATTGGAGCAGAGTAAGTATTGTAAGAATATGGGGAGCTGATAAGATTGCTCAGTGGGAAAAGGTGCTTGATTGTTGGGAGCCTCTGTTATGCAAAGTGGAAGCCCCTTCACACTGGACAGCTCATGCAGCTCAGGATCATGTGCTGCAGGCTCCTTTCATAAGCAGGGTGTCTTCCTGGCATCTTTCCTGTCTCTCCTTTTGAAGTGTCCACCACAAATGCCATAACATAAACATGGCCTTTGGCTCTGAAAGGTACCATGCCTTCCTATAATTTCTCCAGGCAGACAACAGTCTAGCAGTGTGGCAGAAATCCACTTCCATATGTAAATAGAATGCCTCACAAAGCATCTAACAGCCAAAGCCTTTACCACTACCCCCATGGTATAAAATATCCTAGCCTTCTCTTAACAGTGGGAGATTAGGTCAGAGACTGGGTCCCAGAGATTGGGTCCCAGAGAGAATAAAGCTGTAAGCACAGACTGAGCCGAGCCTTGAGTCTTGTGTACCGGTGGGCTGCAGAGATTTGGGCTGCAGAGAATTGGGTCGCAGAAAGCTGGGGCACAGAGAGCTGCTCAGAGAATAAAGCTGTAGCACAGACTAAGCCAGTCTTGAGTCTTGTGTCACTACCGGCAGCCCAATCTCTCTGGGGGGCAGCACTCCCTCGTGACCGACTTGTGGACATTCTAGCTTTCACTGTCTCCGTACTTCTCCCATGAGGTTCAGTGGCCAGTGGACCTTGCATCCTGAGGAGAAGTACATGGGTGGATTAGGGACAGGATTCGGCAGGACAATGCTTCTGCAGCAGAGAAGCTCCAGAGACACGGGACCCGAGCTGCTGGGAAAAGCCTGCAGGGCACCCGCTGCCACGGCCAGAGACGCCTGTGGCCAGACCCGCCAGCGACTAGCCAGGTGTGGCGGGGGAGTGCCATTCGGGGGAGTGCGCCCAGAGAGAGCACGCACGCCCCGTATCTGGCGCCACAACGTGGGAGCTTCTGAACCTAGAGGGACCCTCTGAACAACGTTGAGCTTAGCCTCTGAACCTCGTGCCAGCTAGGAGCTGGTGCCCACAGAAACGCTAGAATCCGTAGCGAGGGACCGCTAGGACCAGAGAAACAACTGACGCCTTCTGGCCAGGGCTACCCCCTGGTGTTGGCCGAAGGTCTCTCTGACCTCCTAGGAGGACCCTGACTGCCTGTACAGGTGTGGACAAAAGACCCCTATGTAAATATCTCTTTAATATCAAACCTGGTGACGCATTGGCCAAGTAAGAACCATTAGGGGTGGCCGCCAGCCTCTCAAATTTGCGGGCAGGTCTTGTGACTGGGAGCCACTGTGATCCCCTGAAATTTTTATTTCAGGAACGTCACTTTGGAAACCGTCACTTCTCAACTTTTCTATCTGAACACTGTTAGAGAAAAATCCCCAAAGATTCCAGGGATCTCCACCTAAGCTTTGGAGTCAGGCAGATTCCTCTACCCTGTCCCCAAGCGTTCAGCAGCACCTAAAAGCCAGTTCAGTGAAAATACAAATTAGCTAACCCCTGCCGAGTGCCTGCAGCCAAAAGCGGCTCTCAGACAAAAGATTTAAAGTGACACATTTTTCCTCTGCAGTCTTAGCCAAGGCGCTTCTGCCCTCTAGTGTCCGACTGCTGTAAAAACATCTAAAACAACAACAACAACAACAAAAAATCTTCCCTTTACAATGGGAAATTCTGTATCATGTAAAAAGAAGCTCCAAATTCGTTCTCTTAAAAACCTACTTAAATCTAGGAAATTAAAAATTTCAAAAGAAAAAAGCTTAAAATTTTGGAATAAGGTGTACCAATTTGAAACGCAGAATCACGTCAAAAGAAAAGACAAATTCCTTCCCTTAAAATCCTACTTAAAACCAGAGGATTAAATATTTCTAAAGAGGAAAGCTTAAAATTTTGGAATGAGGTGTATTGGTTTGCACCCTGGATCTTATCAGCAGACATATCTGATCCAGAGGTTTGGAACTTTCTTGCACATCTGGCGTATAAGAAAGAAACCAAAGAAAAGCATGATTTTCCTCTTTCATTTTTCCTAATAATGGCAGCCATCCAGCAATGTTAAAAAACCCACCTAAAATTGAAAAAAGTTTACAAATGCCAGAGAGTAATAAAAGGGAGGTTTTAGATGATAAAAAAGACCCTAAAAACTGCCCAGTAACAGAATAAACAAGCCCAGATACTAAAGCCCAAATTTCAAAAGCTACCAAAGATTCTCAGGTAAAATCCCCTCCTCCCCCTCCACCTCGGCTGCCTCCAAGCCCAGTGGTACCTCCACCCACTGTGGAGACACTCCCAGCCTCAGAGCAGCTGTGTAACGTTAGAGATAGTGAAAGCTGCCAGCCTCAAAATTTCCAGCCTCAGAGGTCTCAGTACCCCCAAAATCCACCAGTAGAGGCTTTTCCTGTTAATTTGCAAATAACCAGACAATGCCCCCTAGCGTGGTATCCACTTCCAGCCACAGAGCTTAAGGAACTACGCCAAGCTCTGCGGGAAGATGGCATTCATGCTCCTTGGACTAAATCTATATTACAAACATTTAATTCTAACCTGCTTCCTCAGGATTGGAGAGACATTTGTAGATCCACCCTCCCCAGTCCATTATTTGTACAATGGGAAGCTTTATTTAGAGATGAATGCCTAATGCAAGCTAAAAGAAATGAAACTCATAATCAGCAGCTAAGACCTCAACCAGGGCAGGATCCACCACCTGGATTTATAGATTGGAATTATGACCAGCTTTTTGGCCAGGATAATTTCTCCACAGGAATTCAGCAAGCTGCAATTCCAGCTGGTTGTATAGAGCAGATTCGCCTATGTGCCCTGCAAGCTTGGGACCGCTTAACACCATTGTGCCTGGAGAGACCTCTGCATTAATCTTTCTAAAGCAGAAGCCAACTGAGGCTCTTCCAGTCTTTATACTAAAAGTGCAAACAAGTTTGGATAGAAAAATAACAGATCCTGCAGCCAAAGCAATGCTTTTAAACAGCCTTGTCTGGGAAGGGATGACCCCTGAGCACAGACAAGCATGCCAGGGATTAAAGAATGAGCATTATGACAAGTGGATTGTAGCCACCCATGACATTGGGACTGCCACGTACCAGGCTTCCTCCCTTGCCCAAGCTCTTGCAGTTGCAACTCAGCCCAACTT
>NW_008349609.1:14870-15766 GCF_000622305.1 Nannospalax galili | reverse complement strand
CCAGTCTGGGTGGAACAGTGGCCATTACCCAGGGAGAAATTACTCATTTTACAACAACTTGTGAAAGAACAGCTACAGCTGGGTCACATTAGGCCCTCCAGGAGCCCATGGAACACCCCAGTCTTTGTAATAAAGAAAAAGACAGGGGCATGGAGACTGTTGCAGGACCTCAGAGCCATAAACAAAACCATGAAAATATGGGGATCACCCCAAAGAGGCCTATCCATGGTCTCTGCCATCCCCCTTAATACCCCCCTGTTAGTCCTAGATATAAAAGACTGCTTTTTCTCCATCCGTTTGCACAAAAATGATTGCCAACATTTTGCCTTCTAAGTTCCAAAGATTAACAATATTGGTCCAGCTGATCGATATGAATGGCAAGTTCTGCCACAAGACATGACAAATAGTCCTACGATATGCCAGGAAGCTGTTGCTAATGCACTGGCACCCCTATTTAAAAAGGGGCTGCATGTTTATCATTATATGGATGACCTCTTAGTCTGGCAAGATGAGGAATCCTCTCTAGAAGACCTAAAAAATGCTATGATAAACACCCTAGAGGCAAAAGGTTTTGTAATTGCAACAAATAAAATACAATCAGTCCCCCCCATTACTTTCCTAGGGACTGAAATAACACCCCCTGCTGATAAGCCCCTCAAACCTGTCCTAGAAGTCCCCCATCCACTCACACTTAACTCACTTCAAAGTTTTTTAGGTAATATTAATTGGCTAAGGCCATGGCTTTCCATCCTCACAAGTCAATTACAGCCACTCTTTGATCTCTTAAAGAGAGACGAAAACCCAGCCTCCAGATGGTATCTAAACCCAGATGCAAAAAGGGCTCTCCAAATGGTTAATAGCCACTTCCAAAAGGCATCACTAGCCAGATATGACCC
>NW_008349609.1:0-13324 GCF_000622305.1 Nannospalax galili | reverse complement strand
CAGTACCACCCATCATGGTTAAATGGAGGGACCCCTTTGATGGATCCTGGAAAGGACCAGATCCATTGTTAACAACAGGGAGAGGATTTGCTTGTATTTTTCCACAGGATCAACCAAAGACTATTTGGTTTCCAGCTAGAAATGTCAGACACCTCCCCACCCACGAAGAAAATGGCTTGCATGACCCTGACAGAGACAAAGAAAAGAAAGAGGCAGAGACACCATCCAAAGCCACACCGGATCATGTGGAGAGAAATCCATGACCTAGTGGAAGCTGCACACCACAGATGTCCCCCTGGAGCTCCTTTTTCTGCCATCCTCATGGCTGTCTTTACCCTGCTCAGCACCAACACTTCAGGCAGCCCCCACTCCCCCTAATACCATGTTCTAGAGATTTTATTTTTCTAGGAAAAAATCAGATCCATGGGACAATCGCTGAAGTAATAACAAAATTCTTCTCAGATGTATTCTCTAGGTACCCCACAGCTAACTTTCATATCTCTCAACAGCTTACAGCTGCAGCCAAGTCTGTGCTAATTTACAATGTCATTTTACAGGAAAGACAGAGGACCAGATACTATGTCGTGAAACAAGTTTAACCTTCTTCCCACCTACCCCAGTGCCTAACTGTTTCTTTTGTGCATCCAGTAATAGATTTTTTCTGACAGCAGTACCAGCTACCACCCTTCTCTACCCAGGAACAGAAAAAGATTTCACTGACTTTCATCTAAGTGGATTCAAACACCTGGCTAACAATTACATTTCAGGTGTGAGAAGCTTTTTCTCCTGTACAGCTCTTAGCAGAGAGAAGATCTTCCCCCCACCCGCTGGCAGGTCAGGTGTGAGAAGCTTTTTCTCCTACACAGCTGTTAGCAGAGAGAAGATCTCACCCCCCCGCTGGCAGAGACCGAATTTACCCAGGTGTGAGAAGCTTTTTCTCCTACACAGCTGTTAGCAGAGAGAAGATCTCACCCCCCCGCTGGCAGAGACCGAATTTACCCTCTATGCTCTATGCTGGAGGCGTTGCCATGACAACAAGCTGTACCCGATACTGCCTTTGGTTAAAGACAAGCTGGACTAAGCTTTGACATAAGTGACTGACAGTCTAGAATTTCTCCAACAGCAAATGAACTTTCTCACCAGAACTGTGCTTCACAATAAAGAACATTGGGCTTGATAACTACTGAACATGGGGACTATATGATATTGAGAAAAGTACTGTTTCTTTATAATTGAATAAAATGTTGTTGAAACCAATGTTAACACTCTCAAATCTTTGTAATCTATTGGCTTAGCAATCCCTTGTTTTGCTTGGCTCCTATCCCTTGTTGCCCTCTGATGATACTGTGTATTGTGCTTGCTCACTGTTTTTTAAGATTTCTCTGCTGACAGTTACTGCCATTTGCTAAAAATCACTACAGGAAACAAGTCATGGTCAGTTATCAAACTTTGGATTCTCCCGAGATAAAATGAGTTGAACTTTAGAGCTAGCATGGCACTTCTTCATATCTTAAATCAAAGAGAGGGAGATGTTGGAGACCTCTGTTATGCAAAATAGAAGCCCCTTCATGACCAGACAGCTCATGCAGCTCGGGATCATGTGCTGCGGGCTCCTTTCATAAGCCCCTTCATGACCGGACAGCTCATGCAGCTCGGGACCATGTGCTACAGGCTCCTTTCATAGCAGGGTGCCTTCCTGGCATCTTTTCTGACACTCCTTTTGAAGTGACCGCCTCAAATGCTCTAGCATAAACATGGCCTTTGGCTCTGAAAGGTACCATGCTTTCCTGTGTGATTTTTCCAGGCAGACAGCAGTCTGGCAGGAACCCACTTCCATATGTAAATAGAATGCCTCACAAAGCATCTAACAGCCAAAGCTTTTACCACTACCCCCATGGTATAAATGCCTTAGTCTTCTCTTAATGGTCAGAGATTTGGGCTGCAGAGATTTGGGCTGCAGAGAATTGGGTCGCAGAAAGCTGGGACACAGAGAGCTGGGTCTCAGAGAATAAAGCTGTAGCACAGACTAAGTCTTGAGTCTTGTGTCACTACCGGCGGCCCAATCTCTCCGGGGGGCGCACTCCTTCGTTACCGACTCATGGACATCCTAGCTTTCGCTGTCCCCATACTTTTTCCCATGAGGCCCAAGTAGCCAGTGGACCTCGCATCCTGAGGAAGAGTACACGGGTGGATTAGGGACAGGATTTGGCAGAACAACGCTTCTGCAGCAGAGAAGCTCCAGAGACACGGAACCCGAGCCGCTGGGAAAAGCCTGCAGGGCACCCGCTGCCATGGCCAGAGACGCCTGTGGCCAGACCCGCCAGTGACTAGCCAGGTGTGGCGGGGGAGTGCCATTCGGGGGAGTGCGCCCAGAGAGAGCGCGCACGCCCCATACTTGATGGTGATCCTGTTGCTCTACATGGTAGAGAGAGAATCAACTCTTGCGGGTTGCCCTCTGACCTTCATTCTTGCACCACGGCACATGTGCCCATGAACACACACACACACACACACACACACACACACACAAATAAAAATAAAGATTAAAAAATTTTGCCAGGTGTGGTGGTGCACGCCTGTAGTCCCAGCACTTGGGAGGCAGAGGCAAGCAGATCTCTGTGAGTTCAAGGCCAGCCTGGTCTACATAGTGAGTTCCAGGACAGCTGGGGCTACAGGGAGACATTGTCTCAAAAAGACCACATTTCTTTCTAGTCACTGTGTTAATAGCAGAATGAGGGCTGGGGAAATGGCTTAAATGGGAGTTTTTGCAGTGCTGCATGAGGACCCGGCTTTGAATTCCTAGAAACCATGTCAAGCTGGGCACAGTAGCACATGTTTATAATCTCGGTGTGTCTACATTGAGATGGGAGATGGAGACAGGAGTTCATGGGCCAGTGGGCCTGGCAGATGCAGCACAGAACAAGGAGACCCTGCCTCAGGTGAGGGGGACAGGGAAGTTGTCCTCTGACCACATGTGCTATGGCACATTTGTGCCTGCACTCACATGATAAACATGTACACCTCACACATGTGTTATACATATATAACACATACACACAGAGAGACTGAGGGAGGGTAGGAGTGGAATAACGAGACCAGCTAGGAACCTATGATAGTGATCTTGAGGAGAGATGATGGTGTCTGGATCAAGATGACACTGGTAAGGTAGCTTAGCTAGTGGTCTGATATTGGATATAGCACATTTTCAAAGGAGAGTTTGATAAGATTTTGCTGATGGATCAAACTGGGGTCACAATAACACTGGGGTCTTCCCCTAAGGAAATGGAAGAATGCAGCTTACTTTGATGAGTAAGAGTGAAGAAGAAGCAGGTTTCCAGAAAAAGACCCAGAGCTCAGTTTGGAGGTGCTAAACTTTGTTTTAAGTGAATTCAGGTGGAGTTCTTTGGGTAAACAATTTGATATATATGTCATCATTTCAGGGAAGAAGTCCAAGGTAGAGAGTAAAGTTGGGGTTTGTCAGTGTAGAAATGGTATTTGGAGCTACAAAACTGGATGTGGACACAGAGAATAAATATGTACAAGTGAAAAAGACCCAATCTATGAGCTGTGGGAACCCTGGCATGTAGTAGTCAATACATGAGAGACTGGGAAAAGAGGCCAAGGAGGGACTCTTAAAATCACAGGCAAAGCGAGGCATTGGGACTCACCCCATAATCCCAGCCTCTGAAATATGGGGCAGGAAGATTGCTGATAGTTTGAGGTCAGTTTGGGCTATAGTGTGAGACACTGTCAAAAAACAAACCAAAAAAAATCCCCAAACACCAATAATCCACTCCAAAGGAAAACTAAGAGGAAACCACAAGTGGGTAGAGTCTAGAAGTCAAATCAAACAATTATTTCTAGCAAGGTGTGGTGGTGCCCATCTGTAATCTCAGCACTTGAGCAGCTGAGGCAGGTGACCCTGAGATCTGGGCCATGCTGGTTTGGGAGACCCTGTCTCCCCCATTCCAACAACTTCTATGAAAAGGGAAGGATCAACTTCAGCATGTGCTCCTGTGAGCTGATCAAGGACTGCTGACATACAAGTTGTTGACAAAAGCAATTTTTTTTTGGAGACAGGGTCTCATTATGTAGCCCTAGCCATGGAACTCGGAGATCTTGCCTGCCTTTGCCTCCCTAGTGCTGGGATTACAGGTGTGTGCTACCATTCCTGGCCTAGATATTTAAATATCAATTAATACAAAAAGTGAAAAACTAGAATATAAAAACGTTTTAAGCCAGATTTGGTGGTATGCAGCTATAATCCCAGCACTCTTAGAGCCAAGAGAGGAGGCAGAGACAAGAGAATTGCCTGGAAGTCTGAGGGCCAGTTAGTCCGGAGGATGCAGCCTCAGCAGCAGTAACAACAAAGTACCTCAACAAGGTGGAAAGACAGGACCAACTCTTAAAGTCTCTACTATTTATAGATAAACATTAAAAAACCCTTTTCCGATCAGGCCTCTGCCTGCTGTAGGGGCTGAGAACACTGCAGACCACCTGAGAGTGCCTAAATCCAGCCTCCACGTGGTGGTGAGCTTGCCGAAAGCATCCCCAAATTGAAATTTATCCAACCCCCTAACTGGGATTATGTGGTGCCCTTCCCATGTTCCCAGGAGTAGACCTCTCTACCCTACAGTAGGGTAGGGCTGAAACCTTAGCAGACAGTCTGAGAGTGCCTGATCCAGCTTCTGCCTGGTGTAGGGACCTCCCATGCTCACGGACTAGAAGAATTAACATTGTGAAAATGACCATCCTACCAAAAGCAATATGTAGATTCAATGCACTGCCAATCCCCATGACATAGTTCACAGAATTAGGAAAAACAATTCTTAAAAATTCATATGGAAGCACAAAAGACCCAATAGCCAAAGCAACCCTGAGCACAAAGAACAACACGGGGGGATTACTGTACCAGATCTCAAAGTATACTACAGAGCTATAGTCATAAAAACAGCATGGTACTGGCACAAAAATAGACACATAAATCAATGGAACATCATTGAAGACCCAAACCTGAATACAGGCAATTTCAACCCCTTGATATTTGACAGGGGTGCCAAAAACACACAGTGGAGGAAAGACAGCATCTTCAACAAATGGTTCTGGCAATACTGGATCTCCACTTGTAGAAGAATGAAAATAGATCCTTATCTTCTACCTTGCACAAAAGTCAACTACAAATGAATCCAAGACCTTGATGTGAAACTGGAAACTCTGAAACTATTAGAAGAAAATATTGGCAGTAACCTACAAGATATAGGCCTAGGAAAGGACTTTCTAAACTGGACATCAGTTGCTCAGGAATTAAGGTCAAGAATCAATAGGTGGGACCTCATTAAACTAAAAAGCTTCTACACAGCAAAAGAAACAATGCAGAAAGCCAAGAGAAAGCTCACAGACTGAGAAAAAAATCTTCACCAGCGACACATCTGACACATTCAGAATATATAAAGAACTCAAAAAAAAAAAAATCAAAGAAGCAAGAAAGCAAATCTTTAGATGGGCTAAAGATCTAAACAGAGAGTTCTCAAGGAAGAAATAAAGATGGCTAAGAAACATCTTAAAAAGTGTACAACATTGTTAGTAATCAGGGAAATTCAAATTAAAACTGCCTTAAGATTTCATCTTACCCTAGTCAGACTGGCTAAGATCAAGAGAACAAATTATACCAAATGCTGGTGAGGATGGGGAGAAAGGGGAATGTTCATTCACTGCTGGTGGGAATGAAAACTCATGCAACCCCTATGGAAAGCACTGTGGAGAGCTCTTAGAAAACTAAAAATGAACCTACCATATGACCCAGTCATACCACTCCTTGACATATACCAAAAGGACTCATCTTATTGCAGAGATACTTGAATAACCATGTTTTTTGCTGCTCTTTTCACAATAGCTAAGAGATAGAAGCAACCTAAGTGTCCCTCAACTGATGAGTGGTTAACAAAAATGTGGTATATTTACACAATGGAGTTCTCCTCAGCAGTAAAGAAAGACAAAGTAATGAAATTTGCAGGTAAATGGATGAAGCAAGAAACTGTTATATTAAATGAAGGAACACAGACTCAGAAAAACAAAGGATATATATTCTCTCTCATTTGTGGATCCTAGTGCCAAATCCTTATATGTGGGTACATGTGTACTTATGCTGATGTAACTGCAGGAACCAGGATGGTGGAAGGAAACCAGGGAGGTAAAGGGAAAGAAGGAACCCGAGAGAGAAGAATAGTAGGAAACAGGCATTACTAAGGGAGAAATGTGTAAGAAGCGGGGGGTAGTTATAGGGGAGGGGAAGAAGGAGGGCTATACAAACAACTATGGGAATAAAGGGGAAGGAGGAGCTCAAAAGAGATGGGACCATAGCAGGGGGAAAATGGGGACACTTTAAATGAGAAGGGTGGGGAAGGAGGATAAGACAGGGAGAGAAAGAGGAGACATAAATAGTGCCTAGCTAGTATAAAAAACCCAAAGGGAACTGTGTTAGTCCAAAAACCTACTGAAAAATTACACATACAAGAGCCATACATGAGTCCGTGGTCTGTAGCTGCAAGACTGCATAACAAGAAACAGTGCCAGACAGGAGAAACCTTCTGTATGGTAGTCCAAGAGACTCCCCCAAATTAAGCAGGCTATTGCCACAATCCTTGATTGCCTCCCAGAACCTGATGGTAAGACCCTATTGCTGAAGACAGGACATACTTTGGACACAGGATTTGGAGCAATGGAGCTGGAACCTACCTGGAAGCCACCTCCCCTGAAGGCTAGCTCTCAAAACTTTGGAGAGCACTACATAAGGTGGTCAATTGATGGTCCAACCCCTAGCTTCAAGACCTAAAAACCACATCAAACACCGTGGTGCAGTAGCGGCACTTTTATCTTGGGGGTAATCAACAACTGCCTAATTGGACTTAAAGCCCACTCAGTGGGAGGAAACTCATGTGTGGTACTGTAAATCTACCCAAATAGACATAGCTGGAGAGGTCATGGATTGTTGAGAAAACCCAAGGCAAATGTAATTTTCCTAGACAAATGTAATTTCTTACTATGTGCAAAATATGGATCCTTAAATTTACAGACAAGTATCCCAGTCACCACCCATCAAAGTAGCTTCTTTTTCAACAGAGATTATTGCAGAGTTGCACAGAGATTCTCTGTGAATTGCCCAAGCCTAAGTGGCACATCTAGGATGCAGCCTCTACACCTTATTCTATAATTCAGGCTTGGTTATGTAGCCCAGGCTGGCCTCGGCCTCTTAAGGGCTGGGGTTATACACAAGAACTACCACACCTAGTATATTTCAATTTTTGGGGGGGCTCTTTTTGAGACAGAGTTTCCCTGTAGCCCCAGCTGTCCTGAAACTCACTATGTAGACCAGGCTGGCCTTGAACTCACAGAGATCTGCCTGCCTCTGCCTCCCGAGTGCTGGGATTAAAGGTGTGTGCCACCATGCCTGGCCTAAAAAGCAGTTTCTTAAAAAAAGAATAAAGAATAAAAGAGAAAAAAACAAATATTTTCTGTTTAATATTATTAAGTATACACCTTAAATATATGTCCAACTCCATACACATAATAACAATGTAGTTTATGGTAGTCAGCTGATATTATAGGCACAGATGTACAATCCCTTCTGTAAAGGGGAATACTATAACTTCATTGAAATAAAAAATGGGGAGCTGAGCAGGTGTGATAGCTCATGCCTTTAATCCTAACACTTGGAAGGTGGCGGAAGGATCTAGAGTTCAAGGCACTCTTTGGCTATGTAGTGAGTTTTAGGCCAACCTGTGCTACATGACACCTAGTCTCAAAAACAAGCAAACAAAAAGAACAAAAACAAAAACTTCAAAAATTTAATGAGCCTGCTCCTTGTGATGTGAGGAATAACACTTGCTGAGTGCATCTCAAGAAGGTAGGGCATATTTTTCAAGAAAGAGAATTTTGAACTGGTAAGATGGCTCAGTGGGTAAAAGTGCTTGCCACCAAGCCTGAAGGCCTGAGTTTGTGCCTCAGGACCCACATAGTGGTAGGAGAGAACCAGTTCCTACAAGTTGTCCTTTGACCTCCACTCTCAGGCCATGGCACATACACCTCCCCACAGTAAAAAAATAAATAAATAAAAGTGCATTTTAAAATAAAAATGAAAGGAAATAGAATTCTACTTGTGAGCAATTGGTAAGGGGAATTCTTACAAAATTTTTGGCACATAGCCTTATTGGAAAAGTTGAAGTGAGATTTAGAGAAAAGAAAGTAGACACTGAGATTAGGTAAGATCCCTCTGAAGTAGAGGGAGCAGGAAACAGGGCTGATGTTGCAAGGGGCTGTGGAAGCAGGGGAGGTGGGGGTTTTTCCACTATATATTTTTATTGATCTTTAAAAAAAATATATTTCATCATATTGAGATCCCCTCCCCTATCTACAAGCGCCCCTTAGCCCCCCCACCAGATTTCATGCATTCTTTCATATATGTTAAGGCCTTTCCAGTCATGTTTGTGTCCCCAGCTGTCCCTCGATGTGATTTCATTCACTGGTGCCTGGTCAGCCTATCTAATGTCACTTCTTTAAAGAAGATCAACTCTCCCACACCCAGCAGTGAGCAGCTGCCAATAGTTCCTCAGCTAATGTTGAAGCCTCTTTCCCATTGCCCAGCTCTACACTGGGTTTTTGTCTGGATGAGTTTGCATGGGTCTCTGCATGCTCTCACCGTTGCTGTAAGTTCATATGAGCAAGTTCCCAGAAGCCTAGAAGACTCAGGAGGTGATTTTTAAATATTGTGTGTGTATGTGTGTGTGTGTGTGTGTGTGTGTGTGTGTGTGTGTGTGTATGCACATGTATGCAGGTGCCCACAGAGGCCAGCAGAGGGTGTCATATCCCCTGGACCTGCAGTTACATGTGATTGAGAGCTGCTGACATGGGTGCTGCAACCCGGGTTTCAATCCTTTGTGCTCTTAACCACTGAACCATCTCTCTGGTCACCCCCCCTTTTTTTTCTTTATTCTTTTGGTTTTTGAGACAGGGTTTCATTCTGTAGTCCATCCAGGCTGGCCTTAAATTCACTTCAATCCTCCTGCATCCTGCCTCAGCCTCCCAAGTACTGGGACTAAGGCAGAACCACCATGCCCCCCAGCATGCATGTATTTCTTCATGCTTCTAGAAATAATTTAGCACAGGATTTCTCTGCTCTAGCACAGTTAACATTCAGGTCACTGCAGCCCTTTGCTCCAGACCTTCATCCTTGGGTTGTTTGAAGTCCAGGAATGTCCCTGGCATTCTCTCCACTAGGAGCCATTATTTCCCCTTTCTGGTTGTGATAAAAACAAGGATCTAAAGATACTGCCAGATATGCCCTGAAAAAGTCACTTCTAGTACATAATAGAGACTGAGAGAGTTGCTGGGGGAAATATCCTTGAGTTGGTGAGAAGGGATGCAGTCTGCTAGGATCACTGCCAGTGTATTCACACTACCAGAGAAAACAGGCTGTGCAGAGAGGCAACTCCGTGCTAGATGTGGTGGTGGGAACGTCTGGAAGTTCTTTTCTAGTTGCGCTAAGAAAAATTTACGTGTATGGATGTCTTGCCAGCATGTACATAAGTGCACTTGTGTCTTTTGGGGAGGCCAGAAGAGGGTGTTAGATTCCCCTGGAATTGGAGTTACAGAGAGTTGTTAGCCAGCATGTAGGTGCTGGGAATGGAACCCAGGTCCTCTGCAAGAGCAGCCAGTGCTGCAGTGCTGTTAGCTGCTGAGCCTCTGTTAACCACTGAGCCATCTCTCCAACTCCCTCTTCTCTATTCTTGGGGGGATTTTTGGTGTTTTTTTTTTTTTTGGTCTTTTTGAGACAAGATCTCCCTGTAGCCCCAGCTGACCTAGAACTTACTATATAGACCAGGCTGGCCTTGAACTCACAGAGATTCACCTGCTTCTGCCTCCCAAATGTTAGGATTAAAGGCGATAGTGCTTCTTGTAGACCTGAAATTTGCTATGAAAGCCAGGCTGGTCTTGAACTTGTTCCTGTCCTTCTGTCTCTGCCTTATAACTGCCAGGATTACAGGTATATACCACCATATCCAGATTTAATTAACTAATTAATTTATTTGTTTATTGTTTATTTTGTGAGGTAGGGTCTTGTTGGAGCCCTGACTGGCCTAGAATGTGATCTGTACTCCAGTGGGCAGGCTTCAAGCTTGTGGCAATTTCTTGCCTCCACTCCCAAGTGTTTGAGATTACCAGTGTGTGTTACCATGCTCAGCTCAGAACATGGTTCCTTTTATTTTATTTTCTTTTTCCCCAGACAAGGTCTTACTGTTTTGCTCAGGCTAGCCTAGAACTCCTGATCATCTAGCCTCAGCCTCTCAAGTGCTGGGATTATAGGCATTTACCTCCATGCCCTGCTTTTTGTTTGCCTATTTGGGTTTTTTTTAATAAATATTTTATTATTTTTATTTTATGCGTATGAGTGTATTGCCTGCATGTGTGTGAATGCACCCCTGTCATACAATGCCTCGGAGGTCAGAAGAGGGCTTCGGATACCCCTGGAACTGGAGTTAAGAATGGTTCGTAGCCGCCATGTGGGTGCTGGGAATTGAACCCAGCAAGAGCAGTCAGTGGTCTTAACCTCTGAGCCATCTCTCCAGCCCCTGCTTATTTGTTTTTTAAAATAATTTTTATTGGGGATGGAGAGATGGCTTAGCAGTTAAGAGCACTGGTTGCTCTTGCAGAGGACCTGGGTTCCGTTCCCAGCACCTACACGCTGGCTAACAACTTTCCGTAACTCCAATTCCTCTGGAATCTAACACCCTCTTCTGGCCTCCCCAAAAGACACAAGTGCACTTATGTACATGCTGGCAAGACATCCATACACATAAATTTTTCTTAGCACAACTAGAAAAGAACTTCCAGACGTTCCCACCACCACATCTAGCACGGAGTTGCCTCTCTGCACAGCCTCTGTATTCTCTGTTTTCCTAGCACCAACATGGTGGCTAACAAGCATTCTTAACTCCAGTTCCAGGAGAATCAATGTCCTCTTCTGACCTCTGTGGGCATTGCATAACACGGGTGCACTTACACACATGCAGGCAATTCACTCATACACATAAAATAAAAATAATAAAATATAAAGTAGTATTTTTTAATAAAATTTGTTGACAATTTCATAAATGCATATAATGAATTCTGGTTACTCCCACCCCTCCCTCTCTTATCTCCCACCCACCCCTGTCAACTCCATATCTTTTCTCATATTCATTCCCTCTCTCTCTCTCTCTCGCTCTCTCTCTCGCTCTCGCTCTCACTCTCGCTTTTGTTCTCTTTTGCCTTTTTAAGACTTGTGCTCCTCCTCCCTCAGCCTGCTGAGTAGCTAGGATCATAGGGACTGCTCCAACAGGCCTGGCTGACAAGCAAAACCTGAAAGGTATGTTACTAGCAGTACTTCTCTTGCTGGCAGGGTAGTTCAGGGGGCATCTTGGAAGAATGGGCCAAGATGTCTCACTATTCTGGTAGTACACTAGCAGTGTATGCTTGAAGGTCCTGGGCTTTTCTCTAGTCAGATCACAAAGACCTTTTCAACATTCTGCCCCTGAGGGCACAAACACCACTGTCTTGTCGTCCTGATGAGTGGAAGTCCTTTCACTGTTTTCGGAATAGGAATGCTTCTCCATATTGAAGTTTTGCTCTGGTGAGTGATTGCCATCACAATCAGCTTGTGCAAAGCTCACAAAAAATGTTCAAGCTAGCTTTACATCAGTCCTTTAAGGCTCACCTCTTGTTTTTTGTTTCATTTTGTTGTTTTTGTTGCTGTTTGACTTTGGGGGGGATAGGATCTCACACTGTAGTCCAGGTTTGCCTGAAACGCACTATGTAGCCTACACTAGGCTTGGATGTCTAACAATACTCTTACCTCAGCCTCCTGGTACCAGGATTATAGGCATGAATCATCCTGCTTCACCTGGGTTGTTTTGTTTTGACACAGGTCTCAAAGCCCATTCTGACCTTAAACTCACTATGTAGCCGAAGAGGACCTCGACACCTCCCAAGTGCCACACCTAGCATTTGTTTTTCAACACTGGGTCCCCCTTGTGCTTCCCAGACTGGCCAACAGCTCTTGAGCTTAAGTGATCCTCTCACCTCAGCCTCCTGACACAGAAAACTCCATGTTATCAGGAATATCTCCTAGCTGGGTCAGGTGGCACAGTCCTATAATCCAGGCTCCATGAGAGGCTGAGCTAAGAGGATTCAAAGGTCAAGGCCAACCTGAGTAACCATTTTGGGAACTGTCTCAAAATAAATATGATTTTAAAAGTCTAGGGGACCAAGTGTGGTGGTGCACACATTTAATGCCAGCACTCAGAAGGCAGAGGCAGGCAGATCTCCAAGATTTCAAGGCCAGCCTGGTCTACACAGTGAGTTCTAGGCCAGTCAGGGATACCCTAGGGAGAATGTGTCATTAAAAAAAAAATTGTCTGGGGATGTAGCTCAGTGTTGGTGTGCTTGCCTAGAGTTCAGTCCCTAGACTTCAAAGAAAAACGTTTTCCATCCTTGATATAGGCCCTTAATTTGTTGTTGTTGTTGTTGTTGTTGTTGTTGTTGTTGTTGATGGTCTTGTTGCCGTTACTGAAGCAAAGTCTACTTATTTGCTCTTAATTCTCCAAGATCATTGCTATGGACACACTTTACTGAACAGCAACTGTCATTGACTTGTCTACCTTTGTGGCCCTTAATTGTCTTTTTGTAAGAAGTGAACCCTTAGCTATCACCTTACACCAAAACTGAACTCATCCCTAGGTGGACTGTAGATCTAAAAAAGAAAACTAGAGCAATGACACTTGCAGAGGATAACAGAGCTTCTCATGAGCCCAGAACAGCAGAGGTCTACACAGATGGAACAAATCCTAACCATAAAGAAAGCATTTGATAACTGAATTATAATGAAATTAAGAAAACTGACATTAAGAGAATGAAAGGCAGTTCACAGCCAGGAAGGCATTAGCAAGAACAGGTACAATGCAGGGTGTGGTGGCGTATACCTTTAATCCCAGCACTTGAGGCAGAGATGGGCAGATCTCTGTGAATTCAAGGCCAGCCTGGTCTACGTAGTGAGTTCCACGCCAGCTGGGGCTACAGGGAGATCCTGTCTCAGAAAAAGACCAAAAAATTTATTATTTATTATTTTTATTCTATGTGTATGAGTGTATTGGTTGATATGTGCGAGTGCACCTGTGTCATGCAGTGCTTTTGGAGGCCAGAGGAGGACACTGGATCCCCTGGAACTGGCGTTTTGAACAGCTGTCAGCCATTGTATGGGTGCTGGGAATGGAACCTCAGTCTTTTGTAAAAG
>NW_008349608.1:0-707 GCF_000622305.1 Nannospalax galili | reverse complement strand
ATCTGGAGGTCCACTTCTAGAGCCGGCTCTGGGGGCCAGGCAGGACTTCAGGTCACCTGCCACTATTTCCTGATATAAAGCCCCGTCAGCATCTGCTGTCACCTTAGTGTCTGGTCACTCCATTGGACAGTGCAGGGGCCCTGTGGGACAGCCATCTTTGTTTTTTGATCCCTACAGCACACCTGGCATTTAGGGACTGAGGTGACTGGAAGCTGCAGGGCTAGAATGAGAGACTCGCCTTGGCCATGGAATCTTCAACAGAAAGACCAGCAACAGCACAACCTGAGGGGAGCAAGGAGCTAAGGAGTGAGTAAGCACTTCCCCAAGAAGCTCAGTCTCACTACTGATTAGGGACATGGAAATTAAAACCACCAGCATTTAGACTCCGCTTCTCACTAACTAGGGTAATGTTTTCTTTTTTTAATTTTTATTTTTTTATTTTATGTGTATGTGTGTATTGCCTGACTGTAGGTAAGTGCACCAGTGTCGTGCAATGCCTGCAGAAGTCAGAAGAGGCTGTCAGATCCACTGGGACTGGAGTTATGGACAGTTGTTAGCTGCCATGTGGGTGCTGGGATTCGAACCCGGGTCTTCTGCAAGAACAACCAGTGTTCTTAACCACTGAGCTATCTCTCCAGCCCCAGATAATGTTTTTATTTCAGTTTATTATTTATTTAATAACCACATACTTAGAAGAAGAATTTCAT
>NW_008349607.1:7377-9136 GCF_000622305.1 Nannospalax galili | reverse complement strand
AATGTCTGTAAGTAATAACCTGAGTATTCCTAAGGAAATGAATATTTAATAACTGAGTAGAAAAAGGCCTTCTGCACCATAACAAGTGATCATTTCCATGAGGAATATTGATTAGATCAAGATTAGATTAGTAGATCAAATTCTAAACATTTCCATTGTGTGTTTGTCAGTGTACATGCTGTATCCCTTTTTTTCAATTATATTGTAAAGAGTTACTTTTCTATAATTTATTTATGGAATCTTTAGAGATTCAACATGGAGTACTACCAGGCATTTATATATTTGTGATGCTTTAAATGTCAACATTTAAAATTTCATTCAGGAATTTCCCATGAAAGATTTAACCATTCTTTTGTGGGGGTTTGGTTGCATTCAGGTAAAAATGTGTTCAATTATTAATCCACTATTTAACTTGATTTTATGTTTATACAATATTATCATTGGAAAATAATACCAGTGATATTTCTTGCTTTCCAATAAAATTTTGCTTTTACTTATTTATCAGGCAGTAGAGCGTTGGTCAGCACCTCTAGCATAGGGTCTGGTAGAAGGGGTCTCATTCAGTTGTTAATACTGAAACATAAAATGTGGTACTTGTTTTAGGATTCTGTAAACCCAGCTTCCTTCTACTCTTAATATTTGTTTCTGTTGGAACTGGTGAGCTAACTCAACAGTTAAGAGCCCTGGCTGCATTTGTAGAGGACCCAGGTTTGTTTCCCACGACACAAATGGGTTGGCACACATCCTTTTCTCAAGTTCCAGGAGATCCGATGCCCTCTTCTGTTCTCTGCTGGCATTGCATGACACAGGTGCACTTACATTCAGGGAAAACACTCATACACATAAAATACAAATGTAAACAAGATTTGTTACTGGTTCCCATCTGCTCTCCTTGGGTCTTGGCCCCTTCTTCCTAGGCTGCAGGAGAGCACCTGTCTAGCTGAGATGAGTTACCCAAATCTTGCCATGCCTATCCCCCTTCTTTGGGATCATCTTTAGCCCCTCCCACTGTCCCAGAGATCAGGCTTTCTTTGCCAACTAGTAAGAAGAAGCCTATTCTGCTCACATATGCTCTCCTTGGGCCTTGGGCCTGTCCTGCTAAGGCAGCTAGAGAATGTGACTAGCTCAGATAGCCAGATCTTGTCATGCAAGGTCACCATTCCCCTGTTTTGTGACCAGCACCAGGTCCTGTACAGCGAAAGAAACAAGAAAGTAAAGAGAAAACCCAGAGAGTGGTAAAAAATCTTCACCAGTGAAGCATCTGACAGAGGTTTAATATCCAGAGTAAATAAAGAACTCAAAACAACAAAGAAGCAAGAAAGCAAGTGATCCAATTAAAAGACTGGCTAAAGATCTAAACAGAGGGTTCTCAGAGGAAGAAATAAAGATGGCTAAGAAACATATTTAAAAGTGTTCAACATTGTTAGCAATTATGGAAATGCAAATCAAAACCACCTTAAGGTTTCACCTTACCCCAGTGAGACTGGCTATGATCAAGAGAACAAATAGTACCAAATGCTGGCAAGGATGTGGAGAAAGAGGAATGCTCATTCACTGGTGGTGGGAGTGCAAACTCATGCAACCCCTACGAAAACAGTGTGGAGAACTCTTAAGATATTAAAAATGAACCTACCATACCACCTGGTTATATGACTCGTTGATTCATCCTATTGCAGAGACATTTGTACAACCATGTTTGTTGCTGCTCTTTTCACAGTAGCTAAGAGATGGGTATAACCTAAGTGTCACTCACTGAAGA
>NW_008349607.1:5781-6869 GCF_000622305.1 Nannospalax galili | reverse complement strand
GCCATCTCTCCATATGGACGTTTCATATGCATAAATAATGCACTAAGCAACATTAATTTCCACAAATTTATGGTTTAAGAAATGCACCTCTCAGTACAACATGGGCATGGAAAAGAAACAACCAAGTCTATAATTGAAAATATTTCCTTGCTCTTTTAAAAAAGTCTTTTTCTTTTAGCATTTTTAATAGTGTGTATTGTGTTTGTGTGGGGGTATGTGCACATGAGTACTGGTGCTTTCAGATGCCAGAGGCATAAGATTCCCTGGAGTCGGAGTTACAGGTGATTGTGAGCCACCTGACATGGTTGCCTGGAACTGAAATCATGTCCTCTACACAACCAGTAAGTGCTCTGAACCACTGAGCCATCTCTCCAGCCTCTCTTACTCCAGAGAGCTGAAATTAAAAGTACCAGGGCAGGAGAGATGGCTCAGGAGGTAAGAGCACTGGCTGTTCTTGCAGAAGACTTCGGTTAGAAACCCAACACCCACATGGCAGCTAACAACCCTCTGTAACTCCAGTTCCAGGGGACCTGACGCCCTCTTCTGTCCTCTGTGGGCATGGCATGATATGGGTGCCCTTACACGCAGGCAATAGACACATACATAAACATAAAAATAATGAAATATTTGTTAAAAACCACCTGCAGAGGCAAATATGTGTATGTATGTGCATATATATTCACTTGTATATATATTTTTTGAGACAGGTTTTCCCTGTAGCCCCAGCTGACCTGGAACTCACTATATAGATGAGGCTGGTCTTGAACTCATCGAGATCTGCCTGCCTCTACCTCCCAAGTGTTTGGATTAAAGGCATGCACCACCAAGCCAAGTGACACAAAAATTTTTATCAATTTTTAATTTGCATAAAGTGGGTTTGCAAACATAATTCATTTTATAACAACAGGTATATGGTTCTCAGGAATTTGAAGTGAGCTTGAGTTATCTAGTGTTTCAGAACATCCTCAGGTAAATAGCAAAATGAAATAAAGAAATTTATTTATTCTAAAAAAAATAATATTGGTATCTGTACCTGGCAATAATATTAATAGAAACATATTTTAGAAGCCACATGCAATGACAATGAA
>NW_008349607.1:0-3119 GCF_000622305.1 Nannospalax galili | reverse complement strand
CTTCATTTCTGCCTGAGTTTTCTTCAATGTTTCTGTCTCTTTTGTGAAGTTTATCCCTATCTTTTTTTAGTTCTTTGATTTGTTTATATGTGTGTTCTTTAAATTCATTGAATTCCTTTATCATGTTTATGATTGTTCCTTTAAATTCTGTGTCCTGGGTTATCTCTAGGGTTCTCCTTGCACTGCTCTCCTATGGGACTGGTTATGTTTGGTGGAAACATACTGTCTTGGTTTTCCATGTTATGTTTTTGTTGTGATTTTGGCATGTGTATTTCTTTTGTTGTTTGTGACTCTGGCAAGAAACAAAGCCTTCCTTTGTTGCATTGATGTTTGATTTTGTTTGTATTATTGACGTCCCTTGGCTCCAGATGATTGCACATTTATGTCACTGATTCTGTTCTTTTCCTTATTGACTTTTGTGCATTTTTATTGGTTGTGAGGCCTCTATATATTCTATCTCTCTCTTACTCTCTCTCTCTTTCTCTTGGTGAACAGCTTATTCTTTAGATGGCACAAGTTGTACATCTTCCTTTTGTCATTTTACCAATTTGATTCTGTTTCCCTTTGACTTTGGAACACAGGAATCCTAACGGAGCTCCTGGTGGAAAACACTTTCTTGGCCCCTCCTTTAATGGGAATGCTCCCAATATAGTTTCATTAAGTTTTTTTTTTTTGTTTTTTTTTTTTTTTGGCCTTTTTGAGACAGGGTCTCCCTGTAGTTCCAGCTGTCCGGGAACTGACTATGTAGAACAGGCTGGCCTTGAACTCACAGAGATCCACCTGTCTCGGCCTCCCTAGTGCTGGGACTACAGGCGTGTGCCACCACGCCTGTTTTAAATTTGTTTTTGTACCCCCATCCCCACCTCCACCCTCCCATAGTCCACCACTGGAACCAATATACTCTGTCATCCCTGTTAAGGCTCAATGTGTCAAGTCAGTTTCCCCAGACGTTCCCCAGTGCAAGTCCATCCACTGTCTAGAGTCTCTTGTTTTAGAAAGATCAGCTCTTCCTCACCTAGCGGTAATCAGTTGTCAGTCTTCAGATAAGATTGGGGCCTGCTGCTCATATCTGTGGTTCTACGCTTTGTTTTTGTCTGCGTGAGTTTGCATGGGACTTGTGTATGCTGACACCATTGCCACAGAATCATATGAGCAGGTTCCCAGCGGCTTGTAGGACTCTGTTTCCATATGGTCATGAACCTCCTCCCTAGCTCTTATAATCTTTCCACCCCCTCTTTCTCAATGGTCCCTGGGCTATGGGTGAGTGACGTTTAATATAGGAGTCCTATTCAGTTTCACACAATCTGCAGTCTTCTGTTCTTTAAACAGGGGACCAGTTGTGGTCTTCAGCATGTCTGTCTTACTCTGTAGTATGAGGAAGATTCACTGGTGAGAGTGGAGGAACGTATTAGTATTCTCTCTACCTCCGTCCTGTTCCACTATGTTCCATGAGTTTATGAGTCAATATTCCACTGTAGATGTGTCAGTTAGGACACATATTTTCTGTGTGTGTGACCAGTTGTGGAACTCTGTAATAGTGTCCATCTGTTGCAAAAAGAAGATTCTTTGATGAGTAGCATATTGTATACTTCTCTGTAAATCCATATTTAGCATGCAGTAAAAATTCTCATTTGTCTAGAGATATAATAGATTGGGTTTTCTCTAGTACCTGTGACCTCTCCAAGCATTTGTATTTGGCTATATTTACAGTGATACCCATGAGTTCTCTCCCATTGAGAAGGCTCTAAGTCTAATTGATATATGTTGGTTACCCCCTATATTAAAGTTCCACCACTGCACCATTATAGGTAGTTTTCTGTGCCAGTCCTTGTGGTTATTAGGCTTTACGGTTGGCTTGGACCATTGATTTTCTCCCTTATTTGTTTCCGTTCTAGCTCCATTGATCCAATTCCTGTGTCTGAAGTATGTCCTGTCTTCAGCAATAAAGGCCTTACCTTCAATTCTTCAGGGTAATCACGGGCTGTGGCAATAGCCTGTGTTATTTTGGGAGTCTCTTTGATGGGACTCATTCTGCAGATTATCTTTGGAATTATGTGATATGTATTTAATATCCTTACTGTGAACTCTAGTGTCTCATTTTGATTCTCTCTCTCTCTCTCTCTCTCTCTCTCTCTCTCTCTCCATGTGTGTGTTCACCAATCCACTTGTTGGATTAGAGGATTACTTCACAAGTAAATGTCCTTTTCTTAATGGGATATTCACAAATGCAATGCACATATATTTTCCCTCAGCACAGCTTATCCGTTCCTTCCCTTTCCTCTTTTTAATACTCAATACTTCATCCTACTGCTTTCTAAGTGTTGTTTTGATTTTTCTCTATTATTTGAATTTATAAGATCAATTTGACTATTTTTTAAAAGTTTTATGTTTTATGTGTTTATATGTATAAACGTGCACATATGCATGCAATGTCTGCAGAGGCCAGAAGAGGGCATCAAATCCCTGTAACTGGAGTTACAGATGGCTGTTAGCTGCCATTTGGGTGCTAGGAACCCAACCCAGATCCTCCAGAAAAGCAGCCAGTACTCTAAACACTGAGCTATCTGTCCAGTCCCAACTATTATTTATTTCAACATTGTCTGGATTATTTATGACATTTAGGTGTTAATGAAGGTTTACTTATCTGCAGACTGGATTTAACAAACTGAATTTTTTCACTTATCTTCTAAACAGAGTAAAATATGTCCCAGGCTAGCCTCAAATCTGCTATGTAGTTGACTATGTTCTTGAAATCCTGATCATCCCAACTTTAGCTTCCAGAGGCTGGGATTAAAAATGTGTGCCATCAAGTACAGCCATAAACTGAATTTTGAATCTATGTTCATGTGATGAATTAATAACAGAAAATTTGTGCCTAAACTAAGCCCTCTTCTATGGGAATTTCACTATTTGTGGAGCAGAAATTGCTTCAAGGCCAAGGACAGAAACCCATTTTATTAAAATTTATTCTATACAATCAAAGTAGTAAGTTTGATATGAATAAGTAAATAATGTGTATAATATAGAAGAGTGTTAACAATGCACATAATTCCTATGTAGCTGTTCTATTTTCAAAGACAGAAATTTTGCCTATTATTCTTTGGTTGTGTTTTGGTCTG
>NW_008349606.1:0-311 GCF_000622305.1 Nannospalax galili | reverse complement strand
CTGAGTTCTGTCCCTAGTACCTAGGATGCACCTGTAGCCTCAGCTCTGGGGACATGAATTCAGGATTCCTAGACTCATTAGCTGATTAGTCTGCCTGAATCAGTGACCTCCAGTTTCAGACAGATTCCCTGTCACAAATTCAGGTGGAGAGCAACAGAGGAAGATACCTGACACCAGCTTCTGGCCTCCACGCCTGTGCATCTGCACATATAACTACACGTGTGATTACACACACACACACACACACACACACACAAAGTATTGCTTTCAGCATCTCTTTTGTTTCTTTAAGGTACAGACACTTAAGGAAA
>NW_008349605.1:0-266 GCF_000622305.1 Nannospalax galili | reverse complement strand
TTTGTTTGGGGCCTCTCTCTAATACCTCTGCTGGAATATAGGATTAAATTTGCTTTTAAAAAATGCCAACTAGGCCAGGTGTGGTGGCGCACGCCTTTAATCCCAGCACTCGGGAGGCAGAGGCAGGCAGATCTCTGTGAGTTCAAGGCCACCCTGGTCTCCATAGTGAGTTCCAGGACAGCTGGGTCTACAGGGAGACCCTGCTTCAAAAACACAAAAAAAATGCCACCTTTACTTCCCAGAAAAGAAAGGAAGAGAAAATAAAA
>NW_008349604.1:0-283 GCF_000622305.1 Nannospalax galili | reverse complement strand
GATAGGGATTTTTAGATAGGCTGAAAGACAGACAGACAGACAGACAGATAGCATAGATAATGACTAATCTATGGGGCTGTAGAAATGGCCAAATGGTTAAGAACACTGGTTGTTCTTGCAGAAGACCTAGGTTCAAATCCCACACCCACATGGCAGCCACCAACCATCTGTAACTCCAGTCTCAGGGGATCCGACAGCCTCTTCTGACCTCTGCGGGCATTGCACGACAGTGGGGCACTTACCTACATGCAGGCAATACACATATACACATAAAATAAAAATA
>NW_008349603.1:0-2634 GCF_000622305.1 Nannospalax galili | reverse complement strand
CATTTGAGCAGTGTGATGTCACATTGGATCACTGTTATGTCACAATGGAATACTGAGAAAGTCATATTTTAAAATTATCATGGCACATTGGAACAATATAATTGGACATGTGGTGATAGTGTTGGCACATTGGAGCATTGTGATGTCACGTTTGTGCATTGTGAAGTCAAAACGGAAATTTGTGAAGTCATACTGTAACACTGTGATGGCACATTGGCACATTCTGATGTCACACTTGAGCATTGTGACGTCATATTGGATCATTCTGACGTCACATTTGAACATTGCAATGTCACATTGGAGCATTGTGATCTCATAATGGAGTCTTGTGAAGTCATATTGTAACATCATAATAGTGCATTGTGATGTCACATTGGAGCATTGGGATGACACAATGCCATGTTGGGAAATCTTAATGTAACATTGTGATAGCATTATTGAGCATTGTATTGTCACAAAGAAATATTGTGGAGTCATATTGTAACATCATAATAGTGCATTATGATGTCACATTGGAGCATTGGGATGACACAATGCCATGTTGGGAAATCTTAATGTAACATTGTGATAGCATTATTGAGCATTGTATTGTCACAAAGAAATATTGTGGAGTCATATTGTAACATCATAATAGTGCATTATGATGTCACATTGGAGCATTGGGATGACACAATGCCATGTTGGGAAATCTTAATGTAACATTGTGATAGCATTATTGAGCATTGTATTGTCACAAAGAAATATTGTGGAGTCATATTGTAACATCATAATAGTGCATTATGATGTCACATTGGAGCATTGGGATGACACAATGCCATGTTGGGAAATCTTAATGTAACATTGTGATAGCATTATTGAGCATTGTATTGTCACAAAGAAATATTGTGGAGTCATATTGTAACATCATAATAGTGCATTATGATGTCACATTGGAGCATTGGGATGACACAATGCCATGTTGGGAAATCTTAATGTAACATTGTGATAGCATTATTGAGCATTGTATTGTCACAAAGAAATATTGTGGAGTCATATTGTAACATCATAATAGTGCATTATGATGTCACATTGGAGCATTGGGATGACACAATGCCATGTTGGGAAATCTTAATGTAACATTGTGATAGCATTATTGAGCATTGTATTGTCACAAAGAAATATTGTGGAGTCATATTGTAACATCATAATAGTGCATTATGATGTCACATTGGAGCATTGGGATGACACAATGCCATGTTGGGAAATCTTAATGTAACATTGTGATAGCATTATTGAGCATTGTATTGTCACAAAGAAATATTGTGGAGTCATATTGTAACATCATAATAGTGCATTATGATGTCACATTGGAGCATTGGGATGACACAATGCCATGTTGGGAAATCTTAATGTAACATTGTGATAGCATTATTGAGCATTGTATTGTCACAAAGAAATATTGTGGAGTCATATTGTAACATCATAATAGTGCATTATGATGTCACATTGGAGCATTGGGATGACACAATGCCATGTTGGGAAATCTTAATGTAACATTGTGATAGCATTATTGAGCATTGTATTGTCACAAAGAAATATTGTGGAGTCATATTGTAACATCATAATAGTGCATTATGATGTCACATTGGAGCATTGGGATGACACAATGCCATGTTGGGAAATCTTAATGTAACATTGTGATAGCATTATTGAGCATTGTATTGTCACAAAGAAATATTGTGGAGTCATATTGTAACATCATAATAGTGCATTATGATGTCACATTGGAGCATTGGGATGACACAATGCCATGTTGGGAAATCTTAATGTAACATTGTGATAGCATTATTGAGCATTGTATTGTCACAAAGAAATATTGTGGAGTCATATTGTAACATCATAATAGTGCATTATGATGTCACATTGGAGCATTGGGATGACACAATGCCATGTTGGGAAATCTTAATGTAACATTGTGATAGCATTATTGAGCATTGTATTGTCACAAAGAAATATTGTGGAGTCATATTGTAACATCATAATAGTGCATTATGATGTCACATTGGAGCATTGGGATGACACAATGCCATGTTGGGAAATCTTAATGTAACATTGTGATAGCATTATTGAGCATTGTATTGTCACAAAGAAATATTGTGGAGTCATATTGTAACATCATAATAGTGCATTATGATGTCACATTGGAGCATTGGGATGACACAATGCCATGTTGGGAAATCTTAATGTAACATTGTGATAGCATTATTGAGCATTGTATTGTCACAAAGAAATATTGTGGAGTCATATTGTAACATCATAATAGTGCATTATGATGTCACATTGGAGCATTGGGATGACACAATGCCATGTTGGGAAATCTTAATGTAACATTGTGATAGCATTATTGAGCATTGTATTGTCACAAAGAAATATTGTGGAGTCATATTGTAACATCGTAATGGCACATAGTGCATTGTGATGTCACAGTGGAGCATAGTAAGGTCACAATGATACATTTGGAAGTCATAAGTTAATATTGTTATGTCACATTGGAACATTGTGATGTCAAAATAGAACATTGTGAAGACATATTGTAACATTGTAATGGCACATTGGAGCAATATAATGACAAAATAGGCCATAGTATTGGAACAT
>NW_008349602.1:0-488 GCF_000622305.1 Nannospalax galili | reverse complement strand
TTAGATTGCTTTTGGTAGGATAGCCATTTTCACAATATTAATCCTACTGATACAGGTCTTTCACTTCTTTGGCTAGATTTGTTCCAAGGTAGTTTATGTTTTCTGAGGCTATCATGAATTTGATTTTTCCCCTGATTTATTCTTAGTAAGTTTCTTGGTTGTGTATAGGAAGGCTATTGATTTTCAAATGTTAATTTTGTATCCTCTTACATTGCTGAATGTGTTTATCAGCTTTAGGAGTTTTCTGGTTGAGTCTTTATAGTCTTTTATGTACGTAATCATATTATATGCAAGCAGGAGTAATTTGACTTCTTCCTTGGCAGTTTGTATCCTTGTATCTCCTTCATTTGTTTTACTTATCTAGCTAAAACATCAAGCAATATATTGAACAGAAATTAAGAGAATATACAACCTTTTTGTTCCTGATTTTAGTGGATATGCTTTGAGGTTTTCTTCAGTTAGTATGATGTTAGCTGTGCGCTTGTTGT
>NW_008349601.1:0-264 GCF_000622305.1 Nannospalax galili | reverse complement strand
ATAGCAAAGCCAACATGATTTAGCTAGCTTGGGGTTGGTTGCATTGAAAAATTTTAGGCCTTATTTATGATTTTAATAAAATCTAAGGACTGCTGGTGATGGTGGATTGGAGAAAAGGGTGTAAGAGACTGTTTTGTGGATCTTTCTTCAGCGGCAGGATACAGGCTGAAAATGGGAGGAGGTGAAATCAAGGGTTTGTTTGTTTTTGTGTCCAAAATAAGTCTTGGGACAAGGATAGGATTAGATTCTATTGCTGTGACAAGA
>NW_008349600.1:0-258 GCF_000622305.1 Nannospalax galili | reverse complement strand
GTTATGGTTAGGGCTAGGGCTAGTGCTGGGGTTAGGGTGAAGGGTTAAGGGGTAGGGATAGGGTTAGGACTTGGGCATTGGGCTAGGATTAGGGTTAGATTTAGGGTTAGTGTTAGGATTAGGGTTCTGGTTCAGCTAGGGTTCGGGTTTGGGTTAGGATTTGGGTTCGGTTTCGAGTTCGGGCTAGGGTTATGGCTCGGGTTCAGGTTTGGGTAAGGTATCAGGTTAGGTTTCATGTTTGGGTTGGGACTGGGGTTG
>NW_008349599.1:0-466 GCF_000622305.1 Nannospalax galili | reverse complement strand
GGCCTACTCTTAAATTCTCTTATAAATCTGGCTAATAACCCTTAGGGGACCCTTTCTCCCAGTTTTGACCTAACTATCCTAAAGGGGCTAGGCAACTTTGCTGGATCATTTAAAAAATTTCAGGCGGCTTGCCCCATGCACAAACAAAAAACGTTTTAAAAATGTTTTAAAAGCCTTTTTTCTCCTAAACTTTTTCTCAGGCAAAGGGGCTCAAAATTTTTATCTTAAGCCCTCCTGGGCATCAAGCAACTGGTGCTCAGGTGCCTACTTTTCTAACTAGACCTAACCATTTTAAAAGTTCACTGTACATAAAAGGTCACAGGCACTGCTCAGGCAAGTCATATGCTTTCAGAACAATGAACACCAATTTATATGCCCCATTCCTTCTGCTGCCCTCATGAGTTTCTTTTCCAGAATAGCTTCTGTCTAGAAACTAAGAGATCCTGAGAACTTGGCTTTGCATTCA
>NW_008349598.1:33784-37072 GCF_000622305.1 Nannospalax galili | reverse complement strand
TGTCAGCGTCAGGACTTCCCAGCTGTGTGGCCTTGATTACGGTGCTCAGTCCTCCTGTGCACAAGAGGACATGAGCATCAGGAGTAAAACCACAGTAGTAGGACCCATCTCATAGACTGTTGGTGCGCTAATAGACTACATGCTCAGGGAGCGCCTGGGCATAGTAAATGGTTAACTATGCAGCTCTGTGCTTCAACTATCGGGAGATCAGCGTGCACTTCTTAAATTGAATTTTCCTCTCCTCGTTCTGAACAGCGGGTGCTAGGCTCCCTCCTTTTTCCTCTGTTCTTCTGACCTCACCCTAAGATCCCCAACTCCACAGTAACTCACATGGGTCACTGGGCCCAGGGTGTCTCGCCTGGAGTGCAGAGCCCTTAGGATGAGCACGGTGCCAACGATGACACCCACCAGACCCACCACCAGGCCCAGGGCACAGACCACAGTCTCCGTCATCTCAGTCACCTGGATTGGCTCCTGTGCCTCTGAGGAAAGTGAAGAGATGGAGTTAGGACAGTGGGGATGCCAGGACACCAGGTCCAGGAGCAGAGGGTGCATGGAGGCCATGGAGGGCAAGCGGCTCTTTACCCCAGTGAGTGACGCTCGGCTGGTCCAGGCCCCAGTGCTCCACCTGGCAGTCATAGAAGTCCTCAGCCATGGGAATGAATGGCAGGTAGTGGAACTTATAGAACCTGTTGTCCATTCTGGGCAGAAAAATGGTCTCAGAAGTTCCTTCAGTGAAGGGCTGTCCATTTCTCAGCCACGTGACATTGAGCATGGGGGGGGAGAACTTGTCGATGTGGCAGATGAGGACGTTGGGCTGGCCCAGCTCCACAGGGTTCTTGGGAAACACGGTCACTTCAGGAGGCTCTGGGAGGAGACAGAACCTGGTGAGACCCTGTTCTGATGAGTCACAGAGGCCCCACCCCAGTGTCCTCTACCTTAGGCTCAGACTTTATGGCACCTGTGGGGTCCTGTATGAGAGCCAGGAGTCTCCTACACTGATCAGACTCCCTCAGCTTAGCCCCTCATGAGTGGAAAGAGAAGAGGAAGATACCAGCTCCCCACCATACTGAAACGAGCCCACAGCCACTCCAGAAGAGGGTGACTCAGCACAGGGCATCTGGATCTTCCACTCTAGGTGTGGAGCAGGGCCCTCTCACCCCTTCCCAGCTGGACAGCAGGGGAAGAAGCAAGCTGGGCAGTACCATTGAGAGCCTGAGTGTGGCTGGACAACCGGACCATGGTATGCAAGTTTGACTTTATCACCGCGATATTGGTCAGCCCGACATGAGCATCCAAGGAAAGGGATTGTTGAAATGATGGCGGATACTAGACGGTCTCCTTGTCCTGATCCATGTGCATTATCTCATCTTTATCAAACTCAGACAGGAGCTCCCCGGACGGGGCATGCATCTGTGCAAGCATGACAAAACTTGACACGTGGTCCACTGTATAAAAATAGAAATGTGAGAAAATGTAAAAATGAATACGTAAACAGTGCAAAGACGAGAATGTGCACACATTTATGAATGTCGGAGACCACCGATCTTTCTGAATCGTGTTGAAGACACCATTTACCTAAATGCTAATGAAAGCACACTTGACCATGTGCAACAGCGCTGCTGGTCAAGAACTACTATTTGGCCGAAGCCATAGGCATGGGCGCTGAGGCAGATTACACGGTGCCCCACCCCAGACTGTACACAGCAACAACACACTGAACATGTGTCCTGATGCCCTCTTATGTTTGGGCAGTTTTCATTGTAGCAAAGAGATTCTTTTTATTTTATTTTTTTTATTTTATGTGTATGAGTGTATTGCCTGCAAGTATGTGAGTGCACCCGTGTTGTGCAATGCCTCGGAGGTCAGAAGAGGGCGTCGGGGTCCCCTGGAACTGGAGTTAAGGATGGTTTGTACTCGTCACGTGGGTGCTGGGAATTGAACCCAGGTCCTCTGCAAGAGCAGTCAGTGCTCTTAACCACTGAGCCATCTTTCCAGCCCCCGAAACAGATTCTTTAAAATAACATATGCAGAAGTCTTGACAAAGTTTTCTCCAGACTGACTGTGCGCTGAGTAAAAGTCACATTGTTTGCAGTCTAAAGCAATCAGTGCACAACAGGACAGGAGCCCGGGGCTTCTGTTCCTTCAGCAGAGAGCCTCCTGGTTCCCTACTCTTGAGGGTCTAATGGGGTGCTGTGTCTTTCCTTCATACTGCACCATCGTCCCTCTTCAAGTTTTCTCTGAACTCCTGCCACGCTGGACATAGCATGTTAATGTAGGAAGGCTAAGGAAAGAAGGGAGAAGAAGGCTGTAGGAGAGGGGTGACACGGGAAAGGAGACGGTGCTGAGCAGCTGGGAGAGGAGGAGATGGGGAGAAACAGAGAAGAGAATCCATGAGGGGTCCAGCAGCTCCTGGTCACGGTAAGTCTGAGCATCCCGACCCTGCAGAAGTATGAGCAACATGATCAGGAGCATCTGCTGAGCACCAAGCATCGCTCTGATACTTTATCAACTTTGCTCACTTAATTGTGTTTGTTTCTTAAGTAAAGTCACGTTCACATGTTGAGGGAAGAAAGCAGAGGGAAAATGGAGACAGTCCTGATCTGATTAGTAATGATCACTGAGACTCCTAAAACGTCTTCATAGCTACATGAAGAATATGTTGTTCTGGTATCTGTTATCACAGAAGATTGGAAACAATCCAAGCAGTCGTCAGCATAGCAACAGGCACTCCTGTTTCTCCTGTCTCTCCTCCTCACTCCTCTGTACCTTGTCTGAACTCTTCAGAAACGCATCCGCGTGAGGACCGGGGTGCATCTTTACATTGTTAATTCTACTGGTTTCCATCACCACCCTTTGGATGACATCATGCAAACTGATGCTCCTCAGCAGCAGGGAGAAAAGAATGCATCATAATTTATAACTCACGGCTGAGTCCTTGTACTTATCCAAAGTCCAGGCCACTCAGTGCAGCGAGTGTCCTCTGGGTGACTGGACACTCGCTGACTGAATCACAGAGTTAATGAAAAGGACTTGTCCTTGCTCTCTTGAGAGAGGGCATGAACCACCCACAAAGATCTTGGAAGAGTCTGGGGTCTGGAGAGAGGAGGGTACAGAAACTCTACTACTTTTAAACACAGACTGTGTCTGGGCCCCTCAAAAGCAGCCACACAAAGAAGACTGGGAATCCGGGAGAGTTGAGGGCTGGGGTCCCAGCAGGGCTCAGTGGTAAAGCCTTCGTGTGCAGAGTCTAGGAAGCACAGCAATGACCATCAAACATGCATCTGC
>NW_008349598.1:9769-27269 GCF_000622305.1 Nannospalax galili | reverse complement strand
GGGTTCAGTTATATTAATCATTAAGTTAATAGGAAAAGAGTATGGAACAACCTTCTGGAAATTTTTATTCTATTTATAAACTCTCCATTTCCTATACAAAACTAATTAACCCATCATATACTAGAGTTTAGAGACAGAGTCCACTGGGGATCCCCATCATGAAATGGGGAGGTGAGAGGTTAGATTATTTTAATTTTTTTTTATGTTTATGAATGATTTGCCTGTATGTATATAAGTGCACCTGTGTTGTGCAAAGCCCACAGAGGCCAGAAGAGGGTATCAGATTCCCTGGACCTTGAGTTACAGACAGTTGTTAGCCACCATGTGGGTGCTGGGAACCAAACCCAGGTTCTCTGGAAGAGCAGCCAGTGCTCTTAACCACTGAGCCATCTCTCCAGTCACAGGTTGGACTATTTTAATAGTTTTTCCTTTTGGATTTTGGGCTAGAGCACTTTAGATCAAGGTGTTACTGTTTTGATTTCATAGTAATGTAAGCCAATCATAAGTAGCACACACTTAATAAAGTAAAAGAAAAACAATTGTGTCCTTTAGGTAATAAAACATTATCAGGCTCTTTTTAGAATTAGTTGTAAAGGCTCTTTAAGATGACCCACTGGGGACAAACTCAGGACACATATGTCCATCCACCATTCTTTCTGGTTCTTCCAAGCGTCTACAGAGTAAGAGTAAACACGCATCAAATTGAGCAGTCAGGAGAGGCTGTTTCATTAAGTACCAAGTTACCTACTATTTCTCCCCATAGGGAAATAGACTAAAAACAGTTTTTCTTAATTCAAAGGATTTCTTAGTGATAAAGTTGTCCTTTTTTTTTTTCTGTGCACTGTTGTCAGTGGCCTTCTTTATTTGGGTGTAATGTGTCTAAACTCTTTCGGTCATCTAAACTGTGGTTTTGATGGCTAACAGCACCAGATGGCTCTTTTCTGGCCTCTAGAGGAGAGGGTGACCTGGTGGCAAATGCCCAGATGTAGCAAAGGGGCATGAGGAGAGGTCACAGGAGGCAGCCAGCAACGTGGACATTGACCTTGAGCAGAGGGAGGACAGGAAGGAGTGTCAGAGATACAGGGGCTCAGCACCTGCGGTGGCTCTTCAAGCACCCACAGAAACCAGAGGGAAACTTGGGAATGGGCTAGAATTCCTACACATAAAGCAGAGGGGGGTGTTGGGTTTGGGATGCCACAAGAAATGTGAAGATTTTGGAGTTTTAGTCATGGGAGAAAC
Organism: Nannospalax galili; assembly: GCF_000622305.1. Classification (NCBI taxonomy): domain Eukaryota; kingdom Metazoa; phylum Chordata; class Mammalia; order Rodentia; family Spalacidae; genus Nannospalax; species Nannospalax galili. Next base: position 26,030 of record NW_008349598.1, on the reverse strand, counting down.
TGTAAAATACATACACCATTTTTTAAAAATATTGTATTTATTATTTTTATTTTTTTATGTGTATGGGTGTATTGCCTGCACTGGAGAGATGGCTCAGCGGGTTGGGAGCACTGACCCGGGTTCAATTCCCAGCACCCACATGGTGGCTATGAACTGTCCTTAACTCCAGTTCCAGGACTGGAGAGATGGCTCAGCAGCTAAGAGCACTGACTGGTTTTGCAGAGGACCTGGGTTCAAATCCCAGCACTCACACAGAGGTTAAAAACCATCCATAACTCCAGTTCCAGAGGATCCAATGCACTCTTCTGGCCTCCATGGGCACTGCACAACACAGGTGCACTTACATATATGCAGGCAATGCACACATACACATAAAATAACAGTAAATAAAGTTTTTTAAAAGCATACATAGAATGCCGGGCATGGTGGCGCACGCCCTTAATCCCAGCACTTGGGAGGCAGAGGCAGAGGGATCTCTGTGAGTTCAAGGCCAGCCTGGTCTACATAGTGAGTTCCAGGCCAGCTGGGGCTACAGGGAGACCCTGTCTCAAAAAGACAAAAAAAAAAGTGTACATGGATTGGAAAACTAAGAAATTATTCTGGCCATAATTATCTGAATGAATCCTGTGTCCTTCCCATCAGGACAGAGCATTGAAAACACAAGTACCTCACTGCTAAAAACACTCTTTTTCAAAATCGATGAATAAGGCCTTCTAGTTAAATTCCTGCCACTGCTTTTGTTTTGCTCCTAATCTTCCCAAACTTTATTATGGAATTAAGGTCCCAAGGGTTCGATGTGAGGGTCTACTTCCATCTTTTTGATACAACACGTATCTACTCTCTTAATTATGACAATCCTAAACATCTGAAAAATACCTTTTTAATGTTTTAAGATTTATTTTTATTTTTTAAATTGTATGTGTATGTGCAGATCTGTGCACATGAGTGCAGGTGCCCACAAAAGTCAGAGACATCAGATCCCCTCCAGGAGCTGGAGTTACAGGCAGTTGTGAGCCACCCAACATGGTCACTGGGAATTGAACTGGTCCTCCAGAAGAGCTGAACGTGCTCCTAACTTCAGAGTCAGCTCTCCAGCCCTAGAAAACACTGCTGTGATGAAAACGCCTAAGCACACTCTCACGTGTCTCTCCTTCCCTTCTAGCTCAGCCTAGGGTACACGTCGTCCTTCAAGAAAGGGACCCTGAACCATCACAACCTGCTCGTCTGCCATGCAACAGATTTCTACCCAGGGAACATTCAAGTCCACTGGTTCCAGAACAACCAGGAGGAAACAGCTGGGATCTTGACCACCAACCCGACCTGCAATGAAGACTGGACCTTCCAGATCCTGGTGACACTGGAAATGACCCCTCAGCAGGGAGACGTCTACACCTGCCACGTGGAGCACCCCAGCCTGGACAGACCCATCACCGTGGAGTGGAGTGAGTTCCCAGTGACCCTTCTAGACTCATGTTCTGTACAGCAGGCAGCTCCCTGGCTGTGAGGTCCACTTATCCTGCCCGGGGTGTCCATGCGCGGGGACCAGATCTCCCCCTGTGCCTCCTTCAGGCCCCCGAGGCTGCTTCTAAGCTGGAGGTGATGGACCATCACTGTCCTGGGATCCTACAGATTCAGGATCTGCCCTTGTCAGGAGGTCTAGGGAGGCAGACGTTCTCCCATGCTGTCCTCACACAGGGGAGCTGTGTCTTCCTCAGCCTTTAGCCTGACCTGTCCTGCCTCTTAAGGCAGCGGGTAGAATCAGCCTTGTCCCCACTGAAACCAGGTCTGGACCTTGTAGACCTTCTACAGCATGAGGTCCCTCATGCTGATGTTCCACATCCATCCAGACAGGCCCTGAGCTCTCACCTCCTGGAGGTGACTCTAACCTTGGATTCTACTCTTCCAGGGGCCCAGTCCAACTCTGCCCGGATCAAGACACTGACTGGAGTTGGGGGCCTGGTGCTGGGGTTCATCTTCCTGGCAGTGGGCCTCGTCATGCACGTGAGGGGCAAGAAAGGTGAGGAGGCCGGGTGTGGTATGGTTCATGTCTGTATTCTCAGCACATGGGACACTGAGGCAGGAGGGTCACAAGTTCAAGACCTGCCTGAGCTACATAGTGAGACCCTGTCTCAACTCCTAACCCAAAGAAGAAGAAGATAAGGAAACCTGGCAGATGGCTGGACCCTGACTTTCCCTGACCTACTTACTCATCCACAATAGATGGAAACAGAAAAGTCATGCTGGAGGAATCTAGAACAGAGATCATTGTCAGAGCAAAGTTGGCCATTGGGGAGAAGGGAGCCCCAGGCTAAGGTCTCAGCCACCAGATGTATAAGGTCCTACCAAGGCAGAGCCTTGCCTTCCCCTGATGTACTCACCCGTCTCCATGAGTGACCGAGACAGGAAAGCAATGCTCGAAGGTTCTAGATGACACAGAAACCAGTATCAGAGCAAAGTTGGCCTGCAGGGCCAGAGGGAACCCAGGCTAGGGTCTTAGCCACTGGACAGGCAAGGCTCCCTCAGTGCCCAGGTTCATGTGGGGTTCATGCTGTGATAGCAGTGGAGAATGGAAATGTGTCTCTCATTGTGGAGGGAGGTCTTTAATGGTTGAAAGTGTTTCCTCTTTTAGTTTCAGCTCAAGAAGGATCTCAATAAGCAGCTGACATGCCTGCTCTGTTTTTCTTGAGGAAATGTGCCAAGTGAGTTGTTCCCTGGGGAGACGTCCAGATAGAACACCTATAATAGACAAAAGTATATTCCACCCAAGTTCAACTAGGGAACCAATGAGTATAACGTTCTTACTTACAGAACACAGGCGAGAAATTATTGACAGGATTGTAGGTGACCCCTAAACAGCCATGCTACTGAAAAGTTTCACCCTACCATGGATAGCAGCATCCCTATGGCTTCGTAGATGAAGTCTCCCTCAGTTAACCTTCCATAGTCTACGCTCTAGCATCTCCCAAGACTACAGAGCACATGTAGTGGAGACAGAATCACACAGAGCCAGCTGAGAAGCACAGAAGGAGCAGCTCAGACGAGGGCCTGACGACCTCCCCACCCCGTCCTTCTGAGGGAGCATCAGCAGTCCCAGTCTTGAACTTCTCTAGTGGCACCTGATGAAGATGGCAATGGCTGTTGCGCCGGGAGGACAGCATTCTGCAGCAGGGTGGGTTGCAGGAGGAAGTGAGGGTTTCTTTTGTCAGAAAGTTTCAAGCCTGTGTGAGGGGTGGAGCTCAGCTGACAGAACACTTGCTTGTATTTATTGTTGACATTCACTTTTATATCATAGTTTTTCTGTCCTTGGACTTACAGGAAAAGGGTCAGCAACCTGCAATGACTTCTTTTCCCTACCTGGCTCCTGGTCTGACCTAAAAGACTATATGTGCTTTAGAACGAGGATGTCTCTATGCCTGGCCCAGAAGCTGGTTCTGGGTCTGATCTCCAGCTTCCCAAGAGGATGCTGCTGCTGAGTACTTCTCAAGGCAGTGCCTACAGTTCTGCTCTCCTGGGGCCTCCAACCCGGTTCCCTCCTCAGCTGCATCAACAGTCAAGATCAATGCTGTTGTCTGTTTCTTTCAAGAATGTGTATCATGGGGCTGGAGAGCTGGCTCAGTGGTTAAGAGCACTGGCTGCTCTTACAGAGGATCCAGGTTCAGTTCCCAGCACCCACATGGTGGCTAACAACCGTCTGTAACTCCAGTTCCAGGGGACCTGACGCCCTCTTCTGATCTTCACGGGCACTGCATGACATGGGTGCACCTACACACATGCAGGTGAAACACTCATCTACATGGAATAAAAAAAAATTTCTTACAAACATGTACCATGTTGCTCTGCCAGTGTTTTCTTCTTTTAATGTTTTTTAAATATTTTATTTATTTTTTTTATTTTATGTGTATGAGCGTATCACCTGCATGTATGTGAGTGCACCCGTGTCATGCAATGCCACGGAGGTCAGAAGAGGGCTTCGGATTCCCCTGGAACTGGAATTAAGGACGGTTCATAGCCGCCATGTGGGTGCTGGGAATCAAACCCAGGTCCTCTGCAAGAGCAGTCAGTGCTCTTAACCACTGAGCCATCTCTCCAGCCCCCGGTGTTTTCTTTATTAATTAAACTTATTCTCTGACAATTTCAAACATACATATACATTCTGAATGCACTTCTCCACCTTCTTTTATCCCCTTCCACCTCCGTCGACCACTCCTCCTCCCTACAGGTCCCGTCCCAGAATTCAGGTCCTCAGCCTTTGAGACAAGCACCTTTGCCCACAGGGCCATTCCGCTGGGCCCTAGCTAGAAGGCTTAGAGTACACACACTTTATTCAGTTAGTATTACGGTCCAGTCTAACCATCTTAGAATTTGCTTTTTCCTTTGTCTCATGTTTTTCCTCTCGCTCCTTTAGATTAATTCTGCTCATTTTGTCTTCTGTGCTTTAACATTAGCAGTACACTTTTATTTAGTTGCTATGGTAGTTAAAATATTCATCTTTGGGGCTAGAGAGATGACTCCATAATTAAGAGCACGGGCTGCTCTTGGAGAGGACCTGGGTTCGGTTCCCAGCACCACAAGGCAGTTAACAGCTGACTGTCCATAACTCAAGTTCCTGGAGATCTGATGCCCTCTTTGATCTCTGCAGGCATTATACAACATGGGTGCACTTACATACATGCAAGCAATACATATACCTATACCCTGACTCAAAAAAATAAAGCGGAGAGGCAGGTGGATCTCTGTGAGGTCGAGGCCAGCCTGGTCTACATAATGTATTCTAAAGCAGCTGGTGCTACATGGAGACCCTATCTATACAGACAGACAGACATAAATTGGAGAAGTAACTGAGGAATACAATGTCAGCCTCACTTCCACAAGAACACACATGTGCACCCACACACCCCACCCTCCACAAACACATAAACCAAATATGTCACTTTACAAATACAAGAGCATACAATATATTTACTTCCATTTCCTCTTTTTTTTCCTGTGACAGGGTCTCCCTGTAGCCCTGGTTGGACTGGAAGTCACTATGTAAACCAGGCTGGACTCAAACCCACAGAGATCACCTGCCTCTGCCACTCGAGTGCTGGGATTAAAGACATGCAATATGCTTGGCGTATTTCCTGTTCTTACCCACCTCCTTCTACATGTGTGTTTTTGTGTGTCTCTCTGTGTGTCCGAGTATCCATGTCTGTGTGTCTCTCGGTCTGGGTACAGTACTGGGCTCAAACCCAGGCCATGCACAATGTTGGTTAGCAGTTTCCTCCAAGAGAAGACACTACATCTAGGAAGGGAGCTCTTTAAGGCACAGGGGGTTGTTTCTTTCTTTCTTTCTTTTTGAGACAGGGTCTCCCTGTAGCCCAGCTGGCCTGGAACTCACTTTGTAAACCAGGCTGTCCTCGAACTCACAGAGATTCTCCTGCCTCTGCCTCCCAAGTGCTGGGATTAAAGGTGTGCACCACCATGCCTGGCACAACACAGGATGTTCTGTGTGGAACGTAGACCAGGGCTGTGTGGTGAGCTTGGCATTTCTTGCTTCTGTGAGCCGTCGCCCATACTGCGTGCACTCTTGGGGCTGCAACTTTCCGTCATCGCTGCTCCTATAACTCACCCTTCAGCCACACTCCTGTAAATACCCCAGTACAGCTTGGTGGTTCGCCAAGTAGGACTTTGGTGGTGTCCTTCATTTGGTCTGATGTCAGTTCCTTATCTGGGGTGACTAGGTACTTGTTCATATCGCCCAGTGACTGTGTCACACAACGCACCTGCAAACACTGTCATTGCTTATCGGCACTATTCTCCTCAAAGCTCTGCTGCATGGAGGGACCACAGCAGAATTACTAAATGAATGAAGAAACTTTCTTTCTTGGCTGTTAGTTTATCAAATGAAAAATATGCTCCACTGTAAATCACTATAGTTACAATGGCGCTTGGGAATTGTGGGTAAAATCTAGATCTGCCTGAAATCTTGATCCAGACTAACCGAATCCCTTCCCCAGTCTTCAAACTAGTTCATCCAAATCTTCATCCTCCCTCCACCCAACCCTGTCCTGCAGTTAGGGAATAACCCAGAGCTGTATCAACATTCTCAGATCCTTCCATTCAGGTGAGATTAGAACCTTCAGGAACTACATCCATAGCCCCGCTGGAAGTCACACCTTCATCAAATACCAGTCATGTGTGACTGGCTCCCAGGTGCCCAGTAAGAAGAACTCGAGTCCCCCAGCTCTGAAACACACAAGAATTTATTGGCCTCCGGGTATTCTGAGGAAACACACAAGAATTTATTGGCCTCGGGGTATTCTGAGGAAGGAGGCAGCAAAGGGCTCATCAAAGAAAAGCAGGGGCGTGAAGCCCAGGGCCGGGCTGTCTCCATGGTGCTGAAAACAGCAGCACTTCAAGTTGCCTTCTGTTCACTGAGAACTTTACTGAGTGCTTTAGGCCCCAAATAAGGACTTGAAGGATCAGCAAGTCAGTCAGTGAGACAGACTGGGGAGGGAGCTGAGATGGAGTTCAAGGGCAGCTGGGATGCAAGTTCATCTTCTTCTCGTAAATACTGTCACCTGCACCAAGACACGCACAGTTACCGTCAGCCTCGGGTTCAGATTGCTGAGCTCAGACATACCTTCTCTGTTCTCTCTGTACATGTTGCCCTGCCCCAGTTTCCCTGCCCTGGTCCGGTGTCAGGGAGGTGAGGGCCGCCCATGCACACACCGTGGTCCTCCACATCATCAGCCCCTAGGGAGCCAGGAGTACCTGAGGGGAGCAAATTCCACCTCAAACCCCACTTGACTCTAGGGGCATCCCACACACCACAGCCTCCCGAAGAGGCTCAACTGTGGAAGGCTGGGAATGAAGGACCCTTGCTTACATCAGGCAAATCTAATTGTGACTGTTAGTTCTTAACTGTCAGCAACACAACTTACAATCATCTGGGAAGACAGTCTTAACTGAGGAATTGTCTAGATGACTTTAGCCCGTGAACATGTATTTAAGGGATTGTTTTGATTGTTACTTGATGTGGGAAGACCCACCCACTGTGGGCAGCACCATTCCCTAGACAGGGCATGCCATCTGGTATCTTCTGTTCTCTCCATTTTGTTCTGATTCTAAATGATCTCTTGTTTCTCCCTTATACCATCCACAGCGGCCCACAGATACATGGGTCACCACTGAAGCGATCTCAGCCTCAGTCTCTCCATGAAGCTCCACACACCCCATTTCCAACTTCATAAGGACTCCCCAGTGAGCTGCCTCACTAAACCTCTGGCTGAATAATTTTAAAATGAATTCTTTGCTATTCTTCCAAATCCACCTCTGCTCTTGTATTTACTGTCCCAGCGATGAACACACCTCCTTTAGTGCATCTCATGATGGGAAATTGTAAAGCCAGGGAACAACTTCATAGATGTCCACTCTGATGCCTCACATGTGTCTTTCTTTCATAGTGAAATCATTGGTGTCATTTACATCTTATTTTCCAGATGACTTAGTCTATGACCTACCAACAAAGCCATCCACCTACAGCCTAGCTGTGTGACCATAATTAAGGTGTTTAATGCTCCTGTGTACATAAGATGACATACGTATTTCTCAAGTATAAAACCACAATAACAGTACCTACCTAACAGACTGTCATGGAGGATAAAATAAGTTAATAATTATAAATCTCAGAATAGTGCCTGAGTTTATTAAGTTCTCAATGAATATCAGTGTTGTTAGTAATGCAGCTCTGCGCATTTAACCACTGAGCGATCAGTGTACACTTCATCTAACTGAACGTTTCCTCTCTTTATGTACAGCAGGTGCTAAGCTCCATTCTTTCCTCTTTCTTCCAACTGCACCCTAATAGTCTCACCTCCACAGATACTCACAGGTCCCTCTGGGCCTGGGGGTCATGGCTGGGGCACAGAGCCCTTATGATGAGCATGGTGCCCACAATAATGCCCACCAGGCCCACAGCCAGGCCCAAGGCACAGACCACAGTCTCTGTCATCTCGGTCACCTGGACTGACTCCTGCACCTCTGGAAAAAAAGTGAGGAGATGAAGTCAGAAGGTGCAGAGTTGTGGGGTTGGCCTGATGAGGAAGGAGGCTGAAGGTCACAGGCCATCAGACAGGCTACTAAGGCAGGATAAGGGCAGTGGGATGCTCTGGGGTACCAGGTACTGGGAGCAGAGGGTGTGGAGGTCATGGAGAGAAAACAGTTCTGTACCCCAGTGACAGATGCTCGGCTGGTCCAGGCCCCAGTGCTCTACCCGGCAGTCATAGAAGTCCTCGGCCGTGGGAATGAAGGGCAGGTAATGGAACTTGTGGAATCTGAATTCTGTGCTGGGCAGAAAGGTGGTTTCAGAAGCTCCTTCAGTGACGGGCTGTCCATTTCTCAGCCACGTGACATTGAGCACCGGGGGGAAGAACTTGTCAATGTGACAGATGAGGACGTTGGGCTGGCCCAGCTCCACAGGGCTCTTGGGAAACACGGTCACTTCAGGAGGCTCTGGGAGGAGACGGAACCTGGTGAGACCCTGTTCTTGGTGAATCATGAAGACCTCACCCTGGGATATCCTCTACCTCAGGCTCAGACTTTAAGACACCTTTAGGGTCCTGAATAACAGCCAGTAGCCTCCTTCACTGATGAGACTCCCCCAGTTCCACCTCTCTTCCTGAGCTGGTAGGGGCCCTCAGCTGTGCTGGAGAGGAGCCCGCTGCCACCAGGAGGAGGATAACTCAGCAGAGGGCACCTGGATCTCCCATTCTGAGTGCAGAGCAGGGACCCTCCCATCTCTTCCCACCCGGTAGCAGTACCATTGGGGGCCTGGGTGATGTTGGGGCGCTGGATCAAAGCTTTCAGGTTGTTCTTCAAACTGACGATGTAGGGCAGTGCTCCCTGAGCATCAAAGGCGAAGACTCCACTAAACTCCGGCAGCCCCCAGACAGTCTCTTCCTTGTCAAAATCCACATAGAACTGTTCATCCCCATCAAATTCATACACACAGTCACCAGATGGTGTTTGCATCTGTGCAAATATGTCATAAACTGCTACATGGTCCGCTGTGTAAAGAAAACAGAGAAAAGGACACAAATGGAGGAATGAATGCGTAAGTAGTGGAGGCCCCAGAGCAAGTCAGATGAGGTCAGAGGGTGGGTATATGGGGCATGAAGGTAACAACAAGCAGGAGATTGACAAGATGAGAGAGAGGAAAAAAAGAAGAGAATTCATAAGAAGTCCCGCTGCCTCCTGTCACTCAGGGTCCGAGCATCCTAGGGTAATACTGAGCAAGATGCCCAGAGGAATGCCACACAGTGATGGTCGAATTGAAGTCCTTTATTAGTAGCCAGTGGTCAGAGAGGGGGCTAATGCTCAAAAGAACTCTCCACCCTGAAGAGAAGCAGGGTAAGGTTTTTATAAACCCTAAGCTTTATGCTTAAAACCACGATTACATCATGCCAGGGGCAAAGTCAGTAACCATAGTTACATCAGATCACCATAGTTACATCAGACCAGGGGCAGGTCAGTTAACAAAGACGTTTTCAGTTAACAAAAAGTTTCGATAAAGAAAAAGCAAGTTTCTCAGAATTGCAGAAACAATGGGCTCCATGGAGACGCAGGTGTAGCAGGGAGGATGTGCTGTCTGGACATGCTACCTGGTACTTGCAAGTTTCCCGGTACTGTAGAAACAATATGCTCCCTGAAACTGCCTGCATGAGACGGTCCCCCTGGCTGGCTGCAGCGGAAATGGCTGGGCGAAAACACAGGGCAAAGCCAAAGTCAGCGAGAGCAAGATGGGGTTAGTTTTGCCCTTTCACTAGCTCAGCGGGGGTTTGGGTGACAGTGATGAGAAGCACCCGCTGAGCCAGGCGTTGCTGTGGTCGTTTATATATTTTTCTCACTTAATTGTCACGGTAATGTTCCTCTCCCAGACGGTCATGGGTCTAGGACTACAGATGTGAAATTGAGGTTAGACTCATGGAGGTGGAGAAGCGGGAATATTATTTTCCTTATTATAGAAAAGGCAGAAAATAAAAACTTGGGGCGAGAGCATTCTTCAACTTGTAGTGTTCTTTGTGGCTTTATGTTTTTGTTTTAGTTCTTGAGCCCCACGCTGCAGTAGACATTAATAGAACAGCTGTGACGGTCTCCGTCAGCCTCACCACACTAAATCTAACAGCATAGTACAGGAGCTATGGCACTGGTTTCAAACTTTTTTAATTTTGTTTTTATTTCCACTTTAAATTTTTAAATATATTAATAATTAATATTGCTATTATATGTTTATTTAATATATTTATATAATATTTATATTTATATAATATTTTATTACCTTTATTTTATGTGTATGAGTGTATTGCATGCATGTACGTAAGTGCATCTGTGTCATGCAATGCCTGTGGAGGTCAGAAGAAGGCTTTGGATCCCTGGAAGGTTGTTAGCCACCATGTGGGTGCTGGGAATCAAACCCAGGTCCTCTACAAGAGCAGCCAGTGTTCTTAACTGCTGAGCCATCTCTCCAGCCCTCATTTTATATTTTTACTGTATTTATTTTATTTACGGGTTTTAGATGCCCCAATGAACAGGTAGAGGTCTGAGGACAACTTGCAGAAGTTGAGTCTCTCTTTCTACTCTGTGGGTCCAGGGGATCAAACTCAAGACCTCAGACTTGGCAGGTAGCAAGTACCCTTACCTGTTATTTTTGTTTTAAGTGAAAGTATAAATGTTACTGAGTTTGAAATATCTGTGTGTGCAATTTTGGTTTTTTTTCAATCTTTATTCACTTATAATAATAAAGGCAAAAGGAACTACAAATATTAATAAAATAATGAGCATGTGAGAGCTCCTGGCTTACACAGATGAGCCAAAGTGCAGAGAATGTCAGGACTGCCCAGCTCCACCTCTGCACTCGGTTTCCCTGTGAGTTCACAGCCCTGGCACGCAGGACCTATGCTGGGACACTCACAGTGACAGAGAGAATGTTATTTCATGGGAGTCTAGTTCCTCCTCAACTCCAAAGAATCACTTTCAGAAAAGATGAAATAAAGAGAAATAAAACCCACAGAGAGTCTTTTAGAACTAGTTTATACTTTTTAAGTGTTTTTTTTTTAACATTTTCACAGATCCTGAGTTCTAAAGATCAGTCAGGTACGAGACAAATTATTTTTCTTCAAAAATCATATTCATCTGGGCCAGGAATCACAAGCCTGTAATCCCAACTACTCTGGAAGCTGAGGCAGGAGGATTTCAGTTCAAGGCCAGCCTTGGCAACTACATGAGACCCTGTCTCAAAATAAAAAGTCCAAAACAAGGCGAAAAGGGGCTCAGACATAGCTCCGTGGTAGAATGCTTGGTTACCATGCATGGCGTTCAATTCTCAGTACACTCTCCATTTTAAAAAATACTTTTCATTCATAGATAAAAACCAATCATACTAAAGTAAAACCAAAATCTATCAGTGTAAATCCCAACTCTGTGGCTCAATGTCTGACATCTGGGACTTATTCATAATGTAATCTTCTGGGTTCCTAAGGGCTTGGGCAGTCCTAGCTCCCCAGCTCCACCATCCACAGCACACACCCTGCGCTTCTCTCTTAAGCCGGCTCCATGCCACATTTGCAGCTGTCCTTGGCAGATGTCCTACAATGTCTGCATTTCCAACATCCTGGGATCCATTACAACTGAGTTTTCGTCTTCACCAATGACCTTTCAGGGTCTCACCACAGAGACTTCAACCCTGCCACACAGTGCCTAGCCTCAGCTTCTCTCCATGACCCCTTCGGTCATGTCTTCTAAACCAGTACTATGTGATGACTCTTACATTGCCAAGTTCTGGCGCAAGCTTGAGATGTAACCTGGCCTCCTTAGACCTTAGCCTCTGTGTGCTGACCCTGAGGAAATACTTTACTATTGTCCCAATGAAACACAGATGGTTTCACCTTAATGGTGCTGATCTATTATCAATCACAGTTGATTCTTCAGACCCAGGTGACCCAAAAGCACAGATTCTTAGCTAAAATATCACACAAATGGGCCCTAGCCCAGTTCCTAATAGAGTCTCTGTTCTCCTCTGAAACCTCGTGGGCTGGGTCTCTACTGTACCAGGTGTGGGGGTGCACACATTTGATCCCAATCCTTGGGAGGCAGAAGCAGGTTAATCCCTATGAGTTCTTGGCCAGCCTGGTTTACATGAAAAGTTACAGGCCTTACCAGGTGTGGTGGCACACGCCTTTAATCCCAACACTCGGGAGGCAGACGCAGGTGGATCTCTGAGTTCAAGGCCAGCCTGGTCTACATAGTGAGTTCCAGGACAGCTGGGGCTACAGGGAGACCCTGTCTCAAAAAGACCAAAAAAACAAAAACAAAAAAAACAAACAAAAAAAAGTTACAGGCCAACCAGGGCCATATAGTGATGCTCTGTCTCAAAAAAAGTCCAATGTCTCTTTAAAAATCCAAAGTCTCTTAACTGTGGGTTCCTGTAAAATCAAAAAATAGATTACATACTTTCTTATTTCAAAAAGGAAGCACCAGAGCACAGTTAAATCAAAACAACACCCAACAGCAGCATGTAAATGCTGTAGCATCAAGGATTCACTCATGATCATCTGGTCAGTCACAGCTCTCTGACTCTGCTGACCACAGCACACCCAGCTTGCCTTGTAGGCTCAGGTTGGCTCCACTACACACCTCCACTGTCCCTGTGAGCATCCCACAGTCCTACCACCTCCAATATCCTGAGTTCTGTACTGCAACTGAGGCTTCACCCAGTCTCTCATGGCGCCAAGCCTCAGCTATTCTCCATGACCCCTTCATGCCTTCAAAACCAGTACCAGGTGAGAGACATCATCAGGTTTGGACTCCAGCTTGAGATGAAGTCTTCCATCCGGTGATGCAGTTTCTGTGTGCTGACCCTGAGGAAATCCTTCCAGAAGATCTCTGCCTCGGTGATGCTGTTTGCTTACTAATCACAGCTGATTTTCAGCTCTAGCTAATCAGTTTCCATTGTCCCAATAAAGCAAAGATTTCACTTCTACAGATTCTTAATTCAACTATATCACAACACAGTCCCCCTTTGAGGGACTCGAGCTCCCTTCTGAGACTTCACAAGCCAGGCCTCATCACCTACATTTCTTCCAGCACTGCTAACTTCCTCTCAGCATGCAGCCCATAAGACTGTGAATACTTGGTGAATTTTCCAGAGTAAATTCCAAACACTTCGACAATCCTCAAAAAACATGGTCAGGTCCATTGTAGTACAACCCAACTCCTGGTACCAATTTCTGTTCCACTGAGGTTTGTGTTGTTGCTGTAAAAACATTGTGCAAAACCAACTTGGAGAGGAAAGGGTTTATTTCAGCTTACAAGTTCAGGCTATCTTTAAGGATGGGCAGGCAGAAGCTCAGGGCAGGATTCTGGACACAGGAACTGAAGCAGAGACCATAGAAACACTGCTTACTGGCTGGCTTCCACTGAAATCGTCCAGTCATTTGAATCTTTTTTTCTTTGCTTGCACATATGTAAGTGCACTGTGTGCATGCAATGCCCACAGAGGCCAGAAGAGGGTGTCAGACCCCCTAGCACTGGAGTTACAGGCAGTTGTGAGCTGCCCCAGGTGGGTTTTGGGAACTAAACTGGGTCCTCTGCAAAAGCAGCCAGTGCTCTTAAGCACTGAGCCATCTCTCCAGCCCAGTTACCTTTCTTATTCAGCCCAAACCCACCTGTCAAGGGACGGTGCCACCCACAGTGGGCTGGGCCCTCCTACAGCAATTAGCAGCTAATAAAATACCTTACAGATATGACTACAGGCCAATCCAATGGGTGAATTTCCTCAACTGAGGTTTCCTCTTTCCAGATGACTCTAGTTTGTGTCAAGTTGACACAGTCTGTGTGTACAGTCTCTGGTGAGAGCAGAGTCTCTATCTGATCAGCCTTGGCTGTTTGGGTAAATAACTTTGGAAAGTTTCCATCTTTTTGAGCTTCAGTGTTTTCCTCTCTAAGATGGGGGTGAAAATATTTTCATGGAGTTTCTGTGAGATGCTAATGGTGGAAGAAATTAAGTCTTTGAAGTACGGCTGCTACTGTGACTGTGATCATTAGAGACAAAGATGAACGTCACACAGGAATAAAGAGAGGAAAGACAGCGGAAAGTGGCTTTGTGGGTCCTGAAAAGTCTCTCGTTCTAACACACTTAGTTGGCTGTCCGTCCCACCTTGTGTCCTCCACCCTCCCACATCCTCCTGACCACTCACCCTTGATGGCCTCAGCTCCTGCGAGACTCAACAAAAGAGCCAAGAAGAGGGCCCTCAGGACCACAGCCTTGGTCTGGAACATTCTCTCAGTAGAGCTCATGCTGGGCGGCTACATTTGATGACTGAGCACAGACCAGTGATTAGGAGCTGGGGAAGGACAGGGAAAGACAAGAGCTGTGAAACTGGGTTTCTATAGTCTGACTATAACAGAGAATAAAGAGGATCAGCACGGCCAGGCTTAACCAATCAGAGAAGCAGTAGAGCTGACACCCGCTGTTCCTGGGTAGAAAGAAAGCTGGAAGGGGCTAAAGAAGAGAAGGGAGAGGCTTGAGGAGCAGCACAGCCCAGACACTTCCATCACCATCGTTGTCAGAGAGAAGTTCAAGAAGATCAGGCACACATCCTTTGACACCAAATGGTTGTAGTGCACTCTGGTATTTGATAGGGTTGGTCTCCTGCCCTCCCCACACCACGACCACCCCAGACAGCAGATTATCTGTGCTAAAAAGGAAATAGACTACAATTTTCCAATCAGCAAATACCGAACTCTCCCCAAATGCTGCTTCTTAAGCATTTCACTTCTGCAGACCTCTTTTTTTAACCTCACCGCAGACCCTGTGTTTTAAAATTGCATAGTAAACCTAAGAATAGTTTTAAGTATTGTAGGTGATCACAGAACAGTTTTAGTGATGTCTTCTAAAACACATTTTTTTCCTCCTTCAGAAAAATCTCCGAAAATATGACTTTTTTTGTCTTTTTCAGACAGGGTCTCCCTATAGCCCCAGCTTTCCTGGAACTCACTATGTAGACCAGGCTGGCCTTGAACTCACAGAGATCCGCCTGCCTCTGCCTCCCAAGTGCTGGAATTAAAGGCGTGTGCCACCACACCCAGCTTAGTTGCATTTTACTGATGTATGAGACTTCTGATATAATCTTTTCTCTTTAAATTACTCTACATTTTATTTCATTTTCACATGAGAATACACACTGTATACTGCATGTGGTAACAATGACCACCGTTTTGGGTTTTATATGGCTTTCTCTATTTTCCCATTTCAGGTAATGCTCTTTTTTATGGTGTTGTTTTCTTTTGCAAATTCTGTTTTATTGCTATTATTATTATTTTATTGAGCTTTCGTATTTTCATAGAACAGTTTTTAATCAAATTTAGACATCCCCCCCATCCATGCCTCCCCTGTTCCCTCACCAGACCTCATGTATCCCGCCATACATGTTAAGTCCTATTCATTCAGGCATTTGTACCCAAATGTCCTTCAGTGTAAATTTGTTCTTTGGAGTCTAGTCAGCCCATCTAGTGATTGTACATAAATCATACTCTCCTTCACCCAGCAGCAGTCAGTCTCTAGTAGTTTTCAGTCTAGGGCCAGCCTGCCACGCATTTCTCTCCTCCCCTTTGGGCCCTTGTTTAATTGAGTCAACATGGGTCCTGTGCTCGATGCCACCATTACCACCCGTTCACCTGTGCAAGCTTCCAGTGGCCTGAAAGCCTCTGCTTCCCTCTGTTCAAGAACCAGTCCTGGCTCTTACAATCTTTCCACTCCCTCTTCCACAATGGTCCCTGAGCTGTGGGTGGGTGAGGAGTCCTATCCTACAGTCAACAGTCTCTCACTCTTTAAAACTTGGCCAGTTGTGCACTTCTGTGTGCATTGCACTCTGCTGTACAAGGAAGCTTCACTGGTGAGAGTCGAGGGACGTATTAGTTTTCTCTCTACCCTTGTTCTGCTGTGTTCCATGAACCTTAGCTGTAGAGGTTCAACTGTAGATGTGTCACCTAGTCCTGGGCATCTCTCAGACGTACGTTCTCTGTATCTGACCAGATGTGCAATTCTGCAGCAACCTCCATGTGTTGCAGAAAGAAGCATCTTTGATGAGTGCTGTACAGTATGCTTGTCTGTAAATATAAGGATCCATATTTAGCATATAGTAAAAAATTTCACCGGGCATGGTGGTGTATGCCTTTAATCCCAGCATTGGGGAGGCAGAGGCAGGCAGATCTCTGTGAG
>NW_008349598.1:9378-9714 GCF_000622305.1 Nannospalax galili | reverse complement strand
CCTAGGGATAGGCATCTCTCAGACATATATTATTTGTGTGTGACCAGTTGTGGAACTTGCAGCAGCCTTCATCTGTTGCAAAAAGAATGTTCTTTGATGTGTGGTGTACAGTACGCTTGTCTGTAAATATAAGGATCCATATTTAGCATATAGTAAAAAATTTCGCCTGGCAGAGATATGATAGAGATAGGTTTTTCTCTAGGATCTATGACATCTCCAGCAATATATTTGACCGTATTTATACTACTTCACATGAGTTCCCTCCCATTGAGTGGACCTTAATTCCAATTAAACAGCTGTTGATCCCCCACAAGATGAAAGTGTCACTACCACACT
>NW_008349598.1:8174-9325 GCF_000622305.1 Nannospalax galili | reverse complement strand
TTTACAGTGGCACCCATGAGCTCCCTCTTATTGAGAGGGCTTTAAGTCCAATTAGATAGCTGTTGGTTGTCCCCCAGATAACGGTGCCACTACTGCACCAATAGAGGCAGTTTGCCATGCCAATGGTTATGGTTATTATGCTTTGGGGCTGGGTTGGACCATTGATTATTTTTCTTTGATTGCATATCATCATCCATCAGGTGATGCTCATTTTTTATGTGTTTTATATCTTTTTTATCACATTAAAGGAATTTCTTTCATATTCTTATTTTTTTTATTTTTTATTTGAAATTATAAAGCAATAGGGGCTGGCGAGATGGCATTCAGTATGGCAACCACTAGCCAAGTATGGCTCTCTGGAACATTTGAAGTGCAGTTAATTATTCCTTAAACAACACCCTGTAGTAACTTTAAAAATTAGATGTGATTAAGCCAGGAGCAGTGGCACACACCTTTAATCGCACTCTCTGTTAGTTCAAGGCCAGCCTGCTCTACATAGTGAGTGCCAGGCCAGCTGGGGCTACAAGGAGACCCTGTCTCAAAAAGACCAAAAAAATGCAATAATGAAGCACATTATATCAGTAGTATTTCTTGATCTGTGGTGCCCCTGCCTTGCAGAAAACATGTAGAGATTAGAGAAGCTATTTCAGTGTCACAAGCATTACTTTGTTTAATCCTCACATCAAACCTGTACTGTTGTCTACTCATAAACAAATCATCTCAGACATCATGCATTCCTCTAAACAGCTGTAGCAGACAAGTGATAAAGCAGTTGTCAAACAAGGCGACCCAGGCACTTTTTTCTTTTGTTTTTCTTTAAATATTTTAGTTATTATTTTTACTTCATAAGTATATTGCCTACATGTGTGTAAGTGTACCTGTGTCATGTGCAATACCCAAGGAGGCCAGAAGAGGGCATCAGATTCCCCTGGAACTGGAGTTACAGATGGTTGCTAACTGCCATGTGGTTGCTGGGAATAAAACCCAGGTCCTCTGCAAGATCAGCCAGTGCTCTTAACCGCAGGACCATCTCTACAGGCCGTTCTTTTGGTTTTTTGAGATTGGGTCTCCCTATAGCCCCAGCTGGCCTAGAACTTACTATGTAGACCAGGCTGGCCTCAGTCTCACAGAGATCTGCCTGCCTCTGCCTC
>NW_008349598.1:0-7258 GCF_000622305.1 Nannospalax galili | reverse complement strand
TTTTGGGTCTTTTTGAGACAGGGTCTCCCTGTAACCCCAGCTGTCCTGGAACTCACTATGTAGACCAGGTTGGCCTTGAACTCACAGAGATCCGCCTGCCTCTGCCTCCCGAGTGCTGGGATTAAAAGCGTGCACCACCACACCCGGCTCAGTGAATGACTTTTTACACACCAACATGGCACTAGCTCCATCCCGTGTCCTGTGGGTCTGTGGGAGGTGGCAGGGTTGAAGGAATGATTGTCCCCATAGATTGGCTGGCAGAGTATCTGAGTGTGTTCAGAGCAAAGAAAACACAGGCTCCCCCAAAACCTCAAGCTGTATCCCCACTGCTTACAGTGAGCATTGCCATCCTCCTCTGTCATCTCACCTGCATCATGCACTACCTCACCAGACCTCTCCCACTAACAGTCTGCTCAGTGAGTGATGACTCATAGAGAGCTCGATGCCCATTGGTTCTTTCCTCAGAGTCTGTCCAATTCTGGGGTCATGGGAGATGACTTCAGTCATAGTCCCTGATAGTCATCCCAAAGCTTCATTCCATGAGTCCTTCATCCCCTGGCTGCTCCTTTCCTCATCCCACCAGCCTCTTCCAGCTCCACAATGGTCCTGCAGGTCCCTGTGACCCTGTGGACAGCAGCTCTGATGGTGTTAGTGATGGTGTTGAGCAAACCTGTGGTCCAGGGCAGGACCACTCCAGGTAAGAGCAGAGGGGCTACTTCTGGAAGAACAGGCTCAGGAAGCAACTACTAACACCTTTCCTTATTGAGATGAGCCTTTGAGAAAGCCAGTGAGGGCTCCTTCACGTCACACGTCATTCCCAGCTGGAGACTCAAGCTCACCCCCTTGTTCTGTTCCCAGGGACACAGATGCAGTGGGCAGGGCTGAGGTGCCACAGTACATGCTTGTATTCTGTGGGCAGTCGGTCAAGAAGTCTGGAACAAGTTTGCAGGACAAGGTTTCCAGAGAGAGAGGTCATCAGGGTCAGCCTCCCGCAGCTCCCTATATGTGTATCACAGCCTTGAGGGGACTCAGATCAGCTGACTGACTCCATATTCAGAGAGAGTGCCTTCTCCTCCTCAGGGTGGGGCATGAGCCTGTGTCCTTGGACAGGGATGAGCAGAGAGAAAAAGGAAGAGATGGGCTGTGGCTCTGATCCCACCCCATCGTTGTTGAAGGTGCTTTTTCTCTTTTTTGGTCTTTTTGAGACAGGTCTCCCTTTAGCCAGAGTTGGCCTGGAACTCGCTATGTAGACCAGGCTGGCTTCGAACTCACAGAGATCAGCTTGCCTCTGCCTCCTGAGTGCTGGGATTAAAGGCATGTACCACATCCAGCATTCTTTTTTTAATGTTTTTATTTATTATTTTTATTTTATGTGTATGAGTGTATTGTCTGCATGTAAGTGCACCCATGTTGTGCAGTGCCCATGGAGGTCAGAAGAGAGTGTCAGATTCCCTGGAACTGGAGTTACAAACGGTTGTTAGCCGTCAGAAGAGGCCTTTGGAGTCCCCTGGAACCGGAGTTAAGGATGGTTCATAGCTGCCATGTGGGTGCTGGGAATCAAACTGGGGTCCTCAGCAAGAGCAGTCAGTGCTCTTAACCACTGAGCCATCCCTCTAGCCCCCTGAAGGTGGTTTTTCTAACATCTTCAGGACTCACTAGCCTTCGAGTTGAAATTTGTGGGGAGAACCAGATGAGGATGTGCAGATGCACAGGAACAACAGCGCAGTGACCAGGCAGCCCGGAGAGTGGCTGGGGGAGGACCTCTGCCTCCTGCTGCCTCCCTGTGGCTTGTACAATATTATGGTTTGTGAAATCGCATGTTTCTCAGGAAATATCTTAAATTTCTAATCCAAATTTACGCCCAACATTGTGAGAGGAAGGACTGTAAAAAAGCCATCTGTTTGCCACTGACGCCCGTCTCCCTAGTAGAGTCTTCTCCTTTTAGACTCCACACCTCTCCTAGGGCAGACCTAGGACACACTGCCCTCATTTTGCATCCTTGTCTTTCCTGGAATAACTATTTAAACCTCCTGAGTCCAGCCCCTCGAACCCCAGCGGCTTTCTCTTATGACATCAGGTGCAGCTGCTGAGAAAGGAGAAACACTGAGGGCCGTGAGACACAACCATAGGGACAGCCCGACTGTGGGAACCATGCATCCAAAATCCTGGGGGTAGAGAAGGATGCTCTGGGGAAGGAGGAGCCTGCGGCTATGTCTGAGACACTTGAGTGACAGCCAGCAGCAGGTGACTGAGGCCCCACACGTCAGCTATATCTGCTTCACAGATTATGTTCACAAGCTGAGCATGGTGGCACATGTCTTTAATCCCAGCACTTGGGAGGCAGAAACAGGTGGATCTCTGTAAGATCAAGGCAACCAGGTGGACCTTGTGCTGGCTCTGTGGACTCAAGGCTGTTGCAGTGCCCCTAAGGCCAGCCTGACCCTCCCCTTTTCCTTTGTCCTCAGCCACCAGCTGTACAGCTGCTCCTGACCTCAGGTAGGCCAGGTGATCTTCAGTTCTTGTCATCACTGTGGTGACAGAGGGAGACATCCCATCATCCCCACAACACCTCTTCCTGCTACTGGAACTCCAGCCTTGTTTACTCCCCTTAGGAGGGATCCCCAATACTTAGAGCAGGCCAGCTTGGGCTACAGGAAGATCCTGCCCCCACAGCAAACCGTGGAGCAGCGTCTAAGGCTCTAGGCTCCTCTCCCAGTCCTTCTTAGTCTCCTCCTGACATGGTAAACAACAACAACAATAATAATAACAATAATAATAATTAATAATAATAATAATAAATGAGCATCCTATGTTATGTGAATCAGGAACCTCACCAGTGCTAAATACAGCCTCAGAAGCTGTGACTGATTGGATTCAAACTTCTGGTGTCCTTTTTCCTTTTTAATTTTTGAGACAAGGTCTCACTTTGTAGCCCAGACTGGCCTCCAACTCTCTGTAGTCTCTCTGCCTTGGTCTCCCAAGTGCTGGAATTACAGGCACTATCACCAGGCCAAACTCTGGGATCTTTTTTTTTTAATGAAGTAATAGATTGTTTATTCTTTTAATATTTTACTTATTTTTATTTTATGTGTATGAGTGTATTGCCTGCATATATGTAAGTGCACCCATGTCCTGCAGTGCCCACAGAGGTCAGAAGAGGGCATCAGATCCCCTGGAACTGGAGTTATGGATGGTTGTTAGCTGCCATATAGATGCTGGGAACCAAACCCAGGTCTCCTAAAAGAGCAGCCAGTGCTCTTAACTGTCGAACCATCTCTCCAGCCCCTAAATAGTTTAGTTTAGTTTAGTTTAGTTTAGTTTAGTCTAGTTTAGTTAGTTTAGTTTAGTTTAGCTTAGCTTAGCTTAGTTTGGTTTAGTTAGTTTAGTTAGTTCAGTCTAGTTTAGTTAGTTTAGTTTAGTTAGTTTAGCTTAGTTTACTTTAATTGGTTTAGTTTAGCTTAGCTTAGCTTAGCTTAGCTTAGTTTAGTTTAGTTTACTATTTACAGTGCTGCAGGTGGATCTCAGGGGCTTCACAAGCGTCTGTCACCACCTGCATCCCAGCTCCTGACTGTTATTGAGAAAACACTTAAACTTGCTTAGCTCCCCCTTGTGGCCCAGGCACAAGGCTCCTTTTGTCTGTTGGTTTACTGAGGACTTGCTAATCAAGAAGATTCACTGAGGACTTTACTAGAGCTAATTGTAGGACATGAAAATAAGACAGTAGTAGATTTTTGTTTTTATGTTAACTCATAGAGGGTGAAATGGGAAAAACAATCACGCCATCTTAACTTCCCTGATATGGGTAAGAACAGAGTCATCCAAAGACACTCGGGGCACACAGAAATGACTAAGACCACCACTGTGCAGATATGTGCATGCCTCACTGCTGGTGGCTCCTGGGAAGGGGAAGGGGCTGCTGTGTGTCTTTTATAAGAATTGTATGGTAATTATCTCTAGGCTCAGGAGTGTCCACTGGAGCTGTGGTTGTGCTGATTTTCAGTGATTAAAGTACAGTCTACTTTTTTAAGAAATGGTTTATTGGGCCTGGAGAGATGCTCAGCAGTTGAGAGCACTGACTGCTCTTGCAGAGGACCGGGGTTCGATTCCCAGCACTCACATGGCGGCTACAAACCATCTGTAACTCCAGTTCCAGGGGACTCCAAAGCCCTCTTCTGACCTCTGTGAGCATTGCACGATACTGGCGCACTTAAACATGCAGGCAATACACCCATACACATAAAAATAACAAAGGTACATGCCTGTAATCCCAGCACTCAGGAGGCAGAGGCAGGCAGATCTTTGAGAGTTCGAGGCCAGCCTGGTCTAGACAGCTGGGGCTACAGGGAGACCCTGTCTCAAAAAGACCGAAAAAAATTAATGGTTTATTTATTATTATTATTTTATGAGTATGAGTGTATTGCCTGCATATGTGTAAGTGCACTCGTACCATGCAATGCCTGAGGAGGTCAGAAGAGGGCATTGGATTCCCCTGGAACTGGAGTTATGGACAGTTGTTAGCTGCCATATGGGTGCTGGGAATCAACCCAGGTCCTCTGGAAGAGCAACCAGTGCTCTTAACCACTGCGCCATCTCTCCAGCCCCAGTCTACTTTTTTTTTTAAAAAAAAAAATAAGGTTGTAGCCAGGTGTGATGGCACACGCCTTTAATCCCAGCACTCGGGAGGCAGAGGCAGGTGGATCTCTGTGAGTTTCAGGCCAGCCTGGTCTACATAGTGAGTTCTAGGACAGCTGGGGCTACAGGGAGACCCTCTCTCAAAAAGACCTTCCCCCCCAAAAAAAATAAGATCGCACTATATAGCTCAGGTGGTCCCCAAATTTGCAACGATTCTCCTGCCTCTACCTCCTCAGTGCTGGGATTACAGGTGAGTTTTTATTTATGTGTGTGTGTGCCTGCTTCTCTATATGTGCACCACATACGTGCAGTGCCAATGGAGGCAGGAAGAGGGCATCAGACTCCTGGCATTGGAGTTATAAGCAGTTCTGACCTGACTGGTGTGGGTGCTGAGAACCAAACTCAAGTCCTCTTCAAGAGCAGCAAGTGCTCTAAACCGCTGAGCCACCTCTCCAGGCTCCAGTACCATCTTTCAAATTAATATTTTTTTGAAACAGGGTCTGTCCCAGCTGGTCTGGAACTTGCTATGGCGACCAGGCTGGCCTTGATCTGACAGAGATCTGCCTGTCTCTGCCTCTGTGCTGGTATTAAAGGTGTGAACCGTCTGGATCAAATGGATTTCTAAATTAACATGCAAAGTAATGGGCTTCTTCACCTCATTTTCATACATACGCTTCACACATTTGGAGACCAAGTCTCCTTACATTGATGTTTGAAAAGTAAAACAATTCGCTTTCAGGCTAGGAGGCTTTATTTCGTATCTTAATTTTATTTTTAGTTTTTCATGCATATGAGTGTATTGCCTGTATATATGTAAGTGCACCTGTGTCATGCAATGCCCATAGAGGTCAGAAGAAGCTGTTGGAGTCCCCTCAAACTGGAGTTACAAATGGTTGTTAGGCACCGTGTGGGTGCTGGTAATTGAACCTGAGTCCTCTGCAAGAACAGCCAGTGCTCTTAACTGCTGAGCCATCTCTCCAACCCCCGTATCTTATATTTATAAATTTGTTTCTACATTTCCAGCATGCAAAACAAGAGTATCCATGGCATTAGCACACAAGGGAGAGGCCCCTGTAATGGAGAAGAGGAGAAAGGAAGGGAAGGCTTCCTGGAGGAGGTGACATTTGACTGTGACCAGGGTCGATATATTAGGCAGGAATCCTCACAGATAGAGAATTCAGTGCAATACCCCAGTCCCCAATCCCTACTTATCAGTTCCCATTCCCCAGTCTACTCCCTACACCCCAGTGCCGGCTCCCCACTCCCCCAACCCTGCAATTTCAACACTGTAGGGACTTTGCCCCAGTCGCCCCTGAGCAGGGAATGCTTTACATACTCCTGTCATCAGTGAGGAAACTAGGCTTAGAGACAAGACTCTGACCCCCAAAGTCTCAGAACTCACTCTTGGGAAAGAGCCCTGAGGAGCTAGCTAGTGTCAGGTGCTGACTGCGGGAGGCGAATCATTGTTTTTTGATGATGTGGCCATTGGTCCGTTTCCCCTGCTCCAGTGGATGGCCCCACACACCCATGCGCACATGGGCAGCACTAACTGGACTTAGTGAGCTATGGAGGGGGGGTGGACAGGATCACAGTTCATTCAATTTATTGTATGCTTACATGAAATTCTCAAGATAAAAAAACCTGGTATTTGAAGACCCAGAGCCAAGTGGGAAATTGAGGAGGGACAGTCGGGACCTGCGCGTTGGTGGCCGTTTCTCCGGTGGGATGGGGCGGGGCACGGGTCCTGCAGTCCCAGGTCAGCACCACCTTGTTCTCTGCAGAGAATTACCTGCTCCGGGCGCTGCACGAGTGCTACGCGGTTAACGGGACCCAGCGCCACATAATGAGATGCGTCTTCAACCGCGAGGAGTTCATGCGCTTCGACAGCGACGTGGGCGAGTTCCGCGCGCTGACCGAGCTGGGCCGGCCCTGGGCCGAGTCCTGGAACCGGCAGAAGGACTACATGGAGCGAAGGCGGGCCGAGGTGGACACGGTGTGCAGACACAACTACGAGCTCGACCAGGACTTCACGGTGGAGCGCAGAGGTGAGGTGAGGCCCGGCGGATATCATGCCCAAGCCACAGCATCCTGGGGACCAGAAAGGGGGCTTGGGGCTGGAGATAGATGGGGTGGGCACGCGCCGGAGATTGGTCCAGGG
Organism: Nannospalax galili; assembly: GCF_000622305.1. Taxonomy (NCBI): domain Eukaryota; kingdom Metazoa; phylum Chordata; class Mammalia; order Rodentia; family Spalacidae; genus Nannospalax; species Nannospalax galili. The sequence continues at coordinate 468 of NW_008349598.1, read as the reverse complement.
GGTGAGGGTGAACCGTGCAGAGCACTAGCAGAGGATGGAGCAGGAAATGACCAGAGCTTGTCAAGTCTGGCAGTCAGTCTGCTGTGAAGTGAGGGGAGTCAGGCCACAGGGAGCATGGGACAATTGCGGGGGGCAGGGGGGGGACAGACTGCGATCGGGTGCCATCCCCCAGCAGAAGAAAGTGGGAGATGTGAGCTCCAGGCTCAAGGACAGGTGTAGGAGGGTCTGCCAGGTGAGGCCCGCTAGGGAGGTGGATCAGAGAGGAGAGAGCACAGCTCTGCCCCTGGGGAGAACATGTGAGATGTTCCCTAAGAGGAGAGTGTGGGGAGACCTCCGGGGTTAGAACTGGGGCAGGGATGTCACAGGAGGCAGAGAGTGTGACAGACAAGATAGCTACGGGAGGCAGAGAGTGTGACTGACAAGATAGCTAACTGTGTGCCACCCGCTTCAGAGGGTGTCAGTAGAAGT
>NW_008349597.1:0-207 GCF_000622305.1 Nannospalax galili | reverse complement strand
TTACAATGCTCCAAGGTATCATCACAATGTTCCAATGTGCCAACATTATAGTCCCATGTGCCATTATCTTTCATCAATGTGGCATCACAATGCAGCAATATGACTTCACAATGTTTCATTGTGCCATCCCAATCCTCATTGTGCCATCACAATACACCATCATGTTATTACAATGATCCATTGTGTCGTCACCATGCTCAATACGCA
>NW_008349596.1:1600922-1602899 GCF_000622305.1 Nannospalax galili | reverse complement strand
AGGGTGTGGAGTTGGGAGTGTAGCTAAACACCATCAGCTATAAGTAAATATTGTTGAAGCTGGACACAGGCCAATGACTTTGTTATTTTGTTGCCTCCACCTTTGCATTTGTTTGGGGGTTGGGGGTATGTACATGTGTTTACATTCATGTCCCTGTAGACATGCATGTGAAGACCAGAATAGGGCATCAGGCGTCTTCCTCCATCACTCTCCACCTTCTATTTTGAGACAGGGTCTCTCACTGAACCTGAAGCTTCCTGTTTCTGCTAAGCCAGTTGGCCAGCTAACTCCTGAGAGCCACCAGTCTCCACCCTCCAAAGCTGGGATTACAGAAATGTGCCCAGTGACTAGCTGATTGGGTGAGTGCTGGGGATTCAAGCTCAGGTCTTCTGGTTTGCACAGCAAGTACCTTTGCCCACTAGGCTATCTCCTTGGCCCTAAACAGATTATTTTAACTGTATTTTCAGAATGAATTTAGTTCTGGAACCAGAAACATATGTTCAGCAGCGGATGTGAACAAAGCTTAAAATGAATCAGCAAAGCAGCAAGGATCCCCCTTCATTACTATTATTATTGCAGCATTTCATTTCTAACACTATCCATTGTTAACTTTTTCTTGGAGGGGGGGATCTTTTTGAGACAGGGTCTCCCTGTAGCCCCAGCTGGCCTGAAACTCACTATGTAGACCAGGCTGGCCTCGAACTCACAAAGATTCACTTGCCTCTGCCTCCCAAGTGCTGGGACTAAAGGTGTGCGCCACCATGCCCAGTAGTTAACTCATTTTTATTGAACACACATGCTTAAGAATTTCCTCAACAGTTTACTTGAACAGACTTCCTATACAGCACATTTTGTGAACAGTATCAAGTCATGGGATCCATACATACCAGGAGTATCATAGGCCTTCTCCAAGTTGTCAATCCGATGATTCCAGAGAGTATCACCTATGAGGATAAATACACCATCAGCCCAGAAAATGCTAGACAGATATTCCCTATTCCTGCTTATGACTCAAACCTGGTAGTAGCCCAGTCTATCTTCCACTAGCAAGCTACAAAGCATGTTTACTGGCTATGTGTGCTTCCCTCTGGTGTCAGTAAAAATTCAGTATGTCTGATCAAAGTCTGTATACCCAGTTTGCTGCCAGTCATTCTAAGAACATGCACATGGGTACCTTCACAGAACAGGTAAGTTTCAAAATGGTACACAATGGGGATCTCCCATTGCCTATGTCTGAAGCCTAGTTTCCACATTCCCCTGCCCCACCCCCCTACACACACACACACACACACACCCTCCTCCCTTCCTAGGCTAGCCAAGACTGGACATTCCTGGACTATGTGCTGTGTCCTCTTTATTGCAGCACCTGTTCCTCTCCCAACCCCACACACCTAGAAACCTTGTGACTATAACTTAAAAATCAGTATAACTTAAAAATTACCTTTGGAAATAATTAAACCCCATATCAAGAGGTATGAAAGAAAACTAAGAAGTTACTATGATTTTTAAGTAGTCTTTAACTCAAATCAAATTTCCTAAACTCTATTTTAAACTTAGCATTTGCATAGACTCCAAAGGCAGTTGTCTGTATGCAGTGGTCATCTCTCAGTCAAACTGGCATTGTAAGTAAAAACTAAGGACAAATATTGAGAATGTTTTTCCTTTAAAAACTTTCTATTGTGGGGCTGGAGAGATGGCTCAGCAGTTAAGAGCACTTGCTGCTCTTGCAGAGGACCTGAGTTCAATTCCCAGCACCCATATTGGGTAGCTCACAACTACCTGTAACTCCAGCTTCAAGGGATCTGATACCCTCTTCTGGACTCCAAGGGCTCCCACATGCATGTACACATATAAATAGGTACACACACAAAGTTTTGTAAAATAAAGAGGGGCAGGACGGATGGTCCGGAGGTTAAGACTAGCTGGTCTTGGCCGGGCATGGTGGCGCACACCTTTAATCCCAGCACTTGGAAGGCA
>NW_008349596.1:1595161-1597984 GCF_000622305.1 Nannospalax galili | reverse complement strand
GCGGTTAAGAGCACTGACTGCTTTTGCAGAGGACCTGGATTTGATTCCCAGCACCCAAATGACAGCTATGAACTGTCCTTACCTCCAGTTCCATGGGAATCTGAAGTCCTCTTCTGACTTCCACGGCATTGCACGACACGGGTGCACTAACATACACGCAGGCAATATACTCGTATACATAAAATAAATAAGTAAATAAATAAAAGACCAAGAAAAGGAAAAAAGAAAAAGAAAAACATCAATAACTCAAAACATATTTGGCAAAGAACTTAAGATTTTGATAAGAAGAAAAGCAAAGCTTATGAGCAATGTTAAACAAGACTCAAATCACATACTAAATTCATGGATCAGAAAACAAACTATTTAAAGGCATATTTCCACTTAAATTCTTTGATGGATACAGAGCACACCCAGGAAGCTTGTGTGAACCACTTTTTTTTTTTGGTCTTTTTGAGACAGGGTCTCCCTGCAGCCCCAGCCGACCTGGAAGTCACTATGTAGACGAGGTTGGCCTTGAACTCACAGAGATCCACCAGCTTCTGCTGGGATTAAAGGCATGTGCCAACACGCCCAGCTGAACCACCTTTCTTATCATGTTCTGTAAGAAATTTCAGCCAGACCTGGCAAAGCTAGTTTACACTCCCAGTGCTTCAAGAGGCTGACCCAGGAGGATCCCAAGTTTGAGGCCTTCCTGGGCAACAAAGTAGCTTCAAGTCCAGCTTGGCAATTCAGTGAGATCCTATTTCAAAAAAAAAATATATAAAGGGACTGAAGAGATGGCTCAGTGGTTAAGAGCACTGGCTGTTCTTCAGGAAGACCCAGGTTCAGTTCCCAGAACCCACATGGCAGCTAACAACCATCTGTAACTCCAGTTCCACGGGATCCAATGCCCTCTTCCGGCCTCCATGGGTATTGTATGCACGCAGTACCTTTACATACATGCAGGCAAACATTCGTATACATAAAATAAAAACAAATAAATCAAAAAAATTTTAAATAAAAGGTAAAAAGAGGGCTGAGGATACACTGAATGGTATCCCAGTTCCAGTGGGAATCTCACCTGCAGCCTCCCCAGTTTCCAACCTGCAACCAACACATCCCACTGACTTCTACCCAGCTTCTCTGTTCTTCTCAAGCCCAGTGAATCCCAAGGCATTTTAGGAACACTGAGATTGAAGAGGAGAGAAGGGCAAAGAGGACATACAGAAGGCTCAAAGCCTCTCTAATAGTAGCAGGAACTGAGGTTCTATTCAGGGTGGAATCTTTTAAGAACTCAAGACTTAAGGAGTAGAGTTAATGCTCACACCTCATGCCAGAGAAGTGTGGAATCCATGAATGAGGAGAGAGCTCGGGAGAAGAAAGAAGAAAGGCAGAACACTCGGTGCCTCCCCTCCCTCAGTGGTAGCAGTGGCTGTCAGGAGGGAGTCAAAGAGGTCCCTTAGCAATGGCCTTTCATGACTTCAACAAGCCAGAACGCTACTACTTACTAAACCCCTGTGCCATGAGAGCTTGAGCCTGGGTCCTCACTCAAGAACCAGAAAGGGTTCTAGAAGGCATACAGTGATGGTAAGCGCCAATGATTGAAGCAATGGAGACCAAAAAGAGGAGATGAGCTTGCTAGAGGATGACTCTGTAAGCCTAAACACATTTTTCACCCCTGAGCTTCCTGAAAGAGCAAAGCCCATCAGCATTCTTCCACCCAGCACAAAATGCAGCGTGCCCTCAATGAATAGGTAGGAACCTATGTTCTAACTCTAAACTATTGACATGTTGGTAAATTATATTTATAGCAATTTTTGTTTCACTCATTGCAAACCATTCCTTGAAGCGCGTAGGAAAAACAGAGATCTTTGTTCTTTCTGATAACTCAAAGTGTCTGAGACACATGAGGTGAGTCAGTTACCACCATGTAGGGCTAATGTGCCTTTATTTTCCAGCTTAAAAATCAAACCACTAAAATCAAAAGCTTATAATTCTACTGCCCTATTTTCCTTAGCTAATCCACAAACATGCCTTAGGGCAAAAGTATTCAGGATCATTTGTCAAAAATATTTTTAAAAATGATGAGTTTAGGTATCTGAAATATACTAACAATTACTCTGAACATGGAGATTAAGTGAAGCTCATAGACAACTGTACGTCTAATGTCCACATGAGAAATAGTGTCCCAATGTAGCAAAGATTACATAGGGAATATAAGTGTAATCAACATCATAGTCATGAGCAATTTACAGATTAAAATTCCTTGAGCAAAATTAAATAGTTTGTGCATAAGACAAATTATCTCTGACAAGGCCAAGGTGACAGTCATATGATCTATAATCTGAAGATTTCATTTGAGAGCAAGAAAAAAATGCCCACACTGTAAAAACCTTATTAGGTGCTTTTGACAATTTCCTTAGCAGTAAAACTCAAAGGCATTCCTTCTTGGTTCCATATTTACAAGCTCAAAAAACATGTATCACTTCCTCATGACTATTGAGAATCCATTGCTATTTTTATTTTATGTGTATGAGTGTTTTGTCTGCATGTATGTACATACACCACATGTGTGCCTGGTGCCCAAGGAGGCCAGAAGAGGGCAACGGATCTCTTTGGATCTAGAGTTACAGACCATTGTGAGCCGTGATTTGGATGTCGGGAACCAAATTCAGGCCTTCTTCAAGTGCTCTTAACTGATGAGTCATCTCTTCAATCCCCATTAAGAATCTTATTACTCATCTATGCCCTTTATGAAGAAGGGGAAAGATTTATATTAATTAAGAAAACATATCATTAGGAAATATTGTATATATTTTTTAATTAATGAAACTTTTAATTATA
>NW_008349596.1:1582523-1593311 GCF_000622305.1 Nannospalax galili | reverse complement strand
CTGGGTTCAATTCCCAGCACCCACATGACAGCTAACAACCATCTGTAACTCCAGTTCCAAGGGATCTAACACTCTCTTCTGACCTCTGCTGACATTGCATAACACGAGTGCACTTCCACACATGCAGGCAATACACTCATACACATTAAATAAAAATAATAAATAAAATATTTTTAAACACTAATAATAATATGTGAATTTAATTTGTCAAATGAACTGGGAGCATGGAGCCCCTAATTCCTGCCCTGCTTTGCTTCCCCAGCTCTGGGGTCAATCAGGACACACAGGGCCCGTGGCAGAGCTGGGGAAGGGGTACACGTGGTGTTACTGTTCAAATAGCTGAAGGGTATGTGTGGATTCATTGTACAGTATGTGTGTAAGTCTAACTTTTTCCATAATACAGGATTTTTAAAAGAGCTCTCTCACAAGTTGGGCATGGTGGTGCATGCCTTTAGTCCCAGCACTCGGGAGGCAGAGGCAGGTGGATCTCTGTGAGTTCAAGGCCAGCCTGGTCTACATAGTGAGTTCCAGGCCAGCTGGGGCTAAAAGAAAAGAAAGAAAGAAAAAAAAGAGCTCTCTTACCTACACAAATTCAAAACATGTATTTAAGCTCACACTTAGCTGTTCACAGATATAGTATCCACTGGCTCTGTTGCTACATTGCAAATTCTGAGGTCAACCTTAGGAACAAGTCTCATACACACAAGGGAAGAATACCTGATAGTTACAGGGCTGCATACAGACCTGGGGTTCAGGGTAGGGTATGCCACCAGAAGAGAACCTCTCAGTTCCAAATTATTGATTCCTTCTTGGCTCTGGTTTGCTTGGGCCTGGAGACAAGCCCAGCCAGCGAGCCCAAGGTACCAGTCTGCACATTCTGGTTGATGGGCTTTGTTTTATATTTCATCAAACCTAACTGTGGCCTGCCTAGCTGACATCTAAGTGAATTTAATTACCTCTGAAATAATTCACAATTGCAGACTGATCTCAGATTTTAGTTTTAGAAAAAGAAGAAAAGCAAGTTGGGGGGCCGGAGGGTAATGTACTTGTTAGCATGTGTGTGGAGGCCAGAGATTGATGGATTGATAACAGGTATATTTCTCCCTCATGCTCCACCTTAAAAAAAAATTTAAGACAGGGTCTCTCACTGAATCTGAAACTCATCGGTGTGGCTAGGCTGGCCAGCCAATGTCTCCACCCTCTCCCAACCTGCCCCCAGCACTGGGGTTACAGGCTCCTTTCCCTCACACACCCAGCTTTTATGTGGCTTCCAGTGATTCAAACTCAGGTCCTTAGGCTTGTGCAGCAGGCACTTTACCAACTGAACCATTTCCCCAGCACTGCCCCCCAATCGTTTTAGTAAACAGTCTTTGAGAAAATAGATTATGATTTTACAATAAGCAAATCCATTAAAATACATGTAAGATAAAGGATAAAATATATGACCCATTGTATTTGGAGAAAAGAACTACAATGACCATTTGGATAACTAGCCTGGCAAGTGGAAAGGGAGGGATATGGTCCTGGTTCCTAGCCTGTTAGAGTACGCAGCCTTTCAGGGTTCTCCAGAACACTCGAAAGGACAGTAGTAGAGTCCAGGTACAGGACTACAGGGTAGAATTCTGTCTACCTAACATACACATGGTGAGCTTCACTCACTATAGCATAAGACTGACGTACCTCAGCAGGACCGGTCAACACCACTGAGCTTCAAAAGAAGAGCAGTCTGACACTGGTTAATACGAAATTTCAGGTGAGTCCAAAGAATCTTGTGTTCTTAATGTTCTTATTCAATTGCTCCAGGTTCTATAAATTTTTCAGTGTTCTTAAAATGTGATGTTGAATCCGGATATGCTTGGACCAGCAGGACAGGACAGGACGTGCACTCATTTTAGTAGAAGCCATAGGCATCCCCAGGCTTTCAGAGTGTTAGTTCAGGAAAAGGGCCATTGACTTTACTCATCCTCCACAATCATTGCACAAAGATCTGTTTCCAAGGCTCTCAGCGCCCCCCTCCCCCCGCGCGCGCCCTGCCCCCCAGCAAGGACCTCAAGGATTTAGATGGCTTGGAAGGTGTAAAACTACTAGGCAGCAGGAGTGAGTAGCTACTGGGTCCACAGATGCTTGCTCACAGGCAGCCACTTTTCTTAGAAGTCAGCTTTCCTGCACCCCGTTGGCCAAGGAGGCAGAACTTGGTGTCAGGGCAGGCCAGACATCCCCACTAGCTGCCCAGTGCTCCTGGAGCTCTGGGGAGGCATCCCTAATGACAGGTTGTTTCTCCATCATCCACTCCTGCACAGCAGCCTTGGAGGCTCCAGGAACCCACCCGGAGTTAGGGCTCACGTTTAATGACCAGGTAGGTACCCGGCAGCAGTCACACACACCCTCTCATTACCTCTGAACTCCTCAAATAGAATGCTGTCATCCAACACCAGATACAGTTCTTATTTACGTGTATCTTAATGAAGAATTTTAAAAACAAGATATGCGTCCCCCTCCCTCCTTCAATCTGTCACTTCACTTCATCCATCCCAGAAATACACCTCCCTGTGCGGGTACTGTTGAAGCATCCGTGAAGAAAACAGATCAAAACCCCTGCCCTCTTGGATTGACTTTGCCAGTGCAGTAAGTATTCTGATGGCCAAAAAAGTTTTAGATTATTTCCCTCCCATATTCATGCCAGTCTCTCAGAGAGTTGGCTTTCTCTGCTTAATGCAATTAACTTGATAGAAACAATAAAATCCTCTAGCCTGCGAAGAACAGACTCTGCCCAGGCGCAATCCAATTCGCCCAGCGTCTTCCAACGCTTTTCCCCACTCTGAAAATCTCCACACCCTGCAGGTGGTTGGCGGGAACCCGTCCCCGAGCCCCGCAGAGGCGCGCTACTCACCGAAGAGCCCGCCCAGAACCGACACGAGTTCTTCACCTGCGGCGAGCTGCTCAGCGACAGCGCCCCGAAGCTGAGCGCCACCATGCAGCAGCCCAGGATCAGCTGCAGCAGCCGGAGCGACAGCAGCGCGGAGCCGGGGACGGTGGGACCGCGGGAGGACAGCGCGGGCGACGCGCCCAGCACCGCTGAGGCGGCGGCGGCGCAGCGAGGCCTGACCGCGGGCTGCAGCGCTCCCCGGGGCCAGCGCGGCCGCAGCGGGGGCAGCGGAGGCTCCTGGGCGGCAGCGGCGCCCGGACCCCCGGCCTGCGGCCCGCCTGAGCCAAGGGCGCCGAGCACTGGGCACCGGCGGGGCGGCGCAGGGAGGAAATGCGCACGGCCCAACCACTTGCTGCAGCCGCCCCGCCGGCCGCGCCCACCTGCCCCCGGGGTCCGCCTCCGGCGTGCGCTGCCCCGCAGTGTCGCCCACGCGCACCCGCAAGTGTACTGCCGCCTCGGGTCACCCCGCGGCGCCCAGTGTTTAAAGCAGCCAGGAGGGAACCCGCAGCCAGCTGGCTACTGACGGAGTCCCCAGCCGCCCTGCTGGGCCACACAGCAGGGTCCAGGGAAGCGTCCTGGACCCTTGGTCCCTAGGAGGTGCGTCCTGAGAGCCGGACCCTGGAGACCTTTAAATGGGGAGGCCAGCGCTGGTCCCATCCCCACCCTGGGAGGGTGACGCCAGGAGGAGGGACTGCGGGCGACCTGATGGGAATAGGTCTGAGTTAAGGACCAGGAGGCTGGCTGGAAGTTACCACTCCCGAGCGGGAACTGCCTCTGTCAACAGTGTGCGGCAGCACGGCCATCTGGAGGGCACCTGGAGGGGACCCGCTGCTTTCCCAGCACCAGGGTGGGCGAGAGTGGCAAGGCCTGGGGAAGTCACTACCCAGAGTCCAGAATGGAAGAGCCCAGGGAGGCCCTGCACTCTTGGCAAGGGTCACACTCTCCACCCTTCTTGCTTGGCTCAGAACTAATTAGCATCACCTGATAGAATACAGAATCCCAAACTTCCCAGGAAATAGTCTAATAAAAATCGTAATCGGCTTTGGTAATGTATGATACATCTATCGACCTTTAAAGAAAAAAAAAAATGATTCGCCTTTGCAAAATGATTTCCCCTAGTAGAATGCCTTGTCCCTCGGAAGAATTCTAATGTTTACAGAGTATCATAGATGAGATGATTATAATGGATTTCTTTTCCAGATAAGAACCAGGGCAGTGTCAATTTGCAGACAGCCCTGGAAGTCGAAAGCGTGTCTTATGGGTAAGGTGGGGGTATTTGATATCTTCCTGTTCAGTAAAGCAAGAGAAATGTGTTTGTTTTTATCTGTTTGTGAAGGCTGTGTTTGTTTTGGTCATTACTTCAACACACAGTGTGATGTATTACCATGTGTTTACATACACACTTTCTAAGTTATTAAAGCACCTGTGATTAATAGTCCCCAGGATTTCCTTTCAGACTATTCTCAGGGATAAACCAGGTTTTGGAGGGAAAAGGAAATGTCTTTTTAAATGAACGTTTAAAATATGTTGATTTATGCACTTAAAAAAAAAACTAGGTGGGCATGGTGACACACACCCTTAATCCCAGCACTTGGGGAAGCAGAGGTAGGCAGATGTCTGTGAGTTCAAGGCCAGCCTGATCTACATAGTGAGTTCAAGGCCAGCTGGGGCTACAGGGAGACCCTGTCTCAAAAAGACCAAAACAACAACAACAACAAAAAACCCCTACAATGTATGCTCTTAAATTGCAAGTGATGACAAGTTTAGTTTCTTTGGTTGTTGAGGTTATGCCCTTTATTTTATATGCAAGCTTAAAAGTGTTTAATCTTTAAGAATGTATTACACCATGTAATATGGTAAGACTACTGAGTCTTAAGACATTTTTCTCAACTAAATAAATCTATTCTATTGGCCAGCCCTTGACAACTGAAACGTGCTATTAAAAATGCATTCCTTGTGTCTAAGAATGTTGGTGTCAGAAGTCAGGATATCCTCCTTCCCTTGGGGATAGTTATATTTCTGGAGCAGCAGTTGGGGGGGTGCTGGAACAATCCATTTCTTTTTTGTTTTGGGGGGGTGGATTTTTTGGTCTTTTTGAGACAGGGTCTCCCTATAGTGCATTCCTTGAGTCTAAGAATGTTGGTGTCAGAAGTCAGGATATCCTCCTTCCCTTGGGGATAGTTATATTTCTGGAGCAGCAGTTGGGGGGGAGGTGCTGGAACAATCCATTTCTTTTTTGTTTTGGGGGGGTTGGGGGATTTTTTTGGTCTTTTTGAGACAGGGTCTCCCTGTAGCTCCAGCTGCCTGGAACTCACTCTGTAGACCAGGCTGGCCTCAAACTCACAGAGGATCCACCTGCCTCTGCCTCCTGAGTGCTGGGATTAAAGGTGTGTGCCACCACGCCCCGAAACAATCCATTTCTTAATTCAGGTGCTAGTTACACAGGCAAGAGTCACGGTGAAGATTCATATAGTTACACTTAGGATCTATATGCCTCTCTGTTTCATACTTAAAAGGTTTCTAAATGCTCGGTTTCACTATGCAGAGACAAGTGAACTTCACAGATGATGGTTTCTATCTAATAGCCTTAATCATCTGAAGATTACCAAACCTCCAAAGCTCCTACCTAAGGAAGCTAGCTTGTTGTTTCACTCTCCCTGTCTCCCTTCATCCTTCCCTCGCTCTCTCTCTCCATCTCTCCCTCCTCTCCTCCCTCTGTTGTTTGTTAGCCATATTTCTAGCTCTGAATTTTTTTCATGTTTTCATAAACACAAATCTGGATAAACACTGCCTCAACCTTTAAAGTTATATTGATTGGCATTGCCCAGTATTTGTACTTGGGATTCCTGTAACCAGAGCCTGATTCTTTGCACCTCACAAACACCTGCTTATAGTAAGTGTTTAGTCACACTTGATCAAGCTGTATAAAACAATACCCTTAATGATGATTCAGAGCCACTGAGTCCAAGTTGACACAAAAATAATAAAGTGAGCCCTTTGGAGAAGTCTGAAGTCCCTCACGAGTTAAACATAGAATTATCATTTGGTACAAGAATCTCACTCCCAGGTAGATCTGAAAAAGAAATGGAAATGAACATTAACATAAAATTTGTACAGAAGTAACTTCATTAGTCTCCAGAGCCAGAAGATGGGAACAACACAAGGCAGTCAACTGAATAAACAGAACAAATCATGGGATACCTACTTGTTGGAATGTTTAATTGGCAAAAAAATGGATTAAACACTCATGCATGCTGCAATGTGAATGGACCCTGGAAACATGCTAAGTGAACAGGCCAATCACAGAAGACTACACTCTACAAATTCATTTACATTAAATGTCTACCAAAACAGATCCATGCAGACAATAAGTTGCCTCATGGTTGTTGAAATGGGGAGACTTGAATATGGGATTTCTTTTCAAGGTGATAAAAGGATTCTAAAATTGACTGTGGTGATGACTGCACAAGTCTATGAATATATGAAAAAACACTGAATTATATAAATGGTACCTGATATGTGAATTATGTCACAGTAAAGCTGTTACCAAATACAATAAAGGGGAAGAACCTGTGGAAAACGACCCAGATACTTCATTAATATAGGTAAAAGTTCATGTTAACAATAGCTGTCCTGTATTGTTTCATGGAACCCAGCTGACAATTGTCCTCAAGATCAAAGTCAATTCCAAGAAGGTTGTTATCTCCTACCCACTATTCCCATGCCTGTCCCTCAAGTTCCAGTTCCTGCTCTTAAAGCCTTCTCCACTGAGGAGTCCAATGCTCTGGACACTGTTCAACTCACTCAGCAGACCAAACCTGCAAAGCTAGTTAAAGGAGACTGTTCCCATCACTGTGAGAGCTGAAGAAACCCTCCTCAAAGCATATTCCCAGACAACCTGTATTCAGCTGTTATGTTTCACACAAAAAGAGGAGCGTCTTTGAGTACAGAGAATCCTGTAGACTCTGGAAGGCTCTGGAGTTGCTTCTCATAGTGTGTTCCACAGACCCCAGAACCATGCTGATGGGGTTTGTTGAAATGCTGGGTCACAGGCTTCCCCCTAACCCCTGTGGAATCAGACCTCAGAACCATGCTGGAGTGGGGCATGTTGAAACTGAGGGTCATTTGCTTCCCCTACCCCTATGGAAGTTGACACTACTGAATGTCTAAGGACCTGCCTTTTAAATATAGAGAAACATTAGTGTTTGCTTATATGGTTATTTAGGAGAAGGCTAGGGACAGTTATTATGTTAGAAGGCAAAAATAGAGAATTTGGTCTAAAAGCTGACTCACATATAAATATTTTAAGGAAGAGAGTGCCAGACAAGCACTGCTGCACAGGTGACTTTTAGGCACAATGAAATGGACACAGCACCTGCCTCCCCTCAGTTATCTCACACCAGTCAGGAGTTTCTCTGGTCTTGGTTATTACAGATCCAAATTATCCAGGATGAAACCTCAAAGTCACTCTTGTAAACCCCAAGGCTTTGGGTCCCCTGGTCATGGGTTTTTCCAGAGGGCACTGTAATATACAATAGGTCTGGAGAAATGATTGAGTACAGACTGCCTGAGAGCATCGTACTACACAAAGTTTGTGTAGGTGATTTTTAAAAATATTTTATTATTTTTATTTTATGTGTATGAGTGTATTGCCTGCATGTATGTGAGTGCACCCATGTCGTGCAATGCCACGGAGGTCAGAAGAGGGCTTTGGATTTCCCTGGAACTGGAGTTAAGGACGGTTTGTAGCCGCCATGTGGGTGCTGGGAATCAAACCCAGGTCCTCTGCAAGAGCAGTCAGTGCTCTTGCCGCTGAGCCATCTCTCCAGCCCCATAGAGGTTATTATTAAGAGAAAGAGAATTGAATGAATGAATGAATGAATGAATGAATGAATGAATGAAACTCTGAGCAGAACTGGAAATAAATTGCTAATGCTTTGACTTCCAACACAGATGTTTGTTAAACAGAAAGGCTGCAGCCATATTTTTCTCATTGAAATTAAATACTTATGATGAAAATTCCACAAAAGACAACCTGTATCAACGGTCTTAAAATTATTTGTTCCTCAAAAATTTTGAAGGGACATAAGCTAGTGCAGATATACTTAAAAAGTGTGTCCTAGCTGGGCGTGGTGGCGCATGCCTTAAATCCCAGCACTCAGGAGGCAGAGGCAGGCAATGTCTGTGAGTTGAAAGCCACAGACCTGTCTGTGAGTTCCAGGACAGCTGGGGCTACAGGGAGACCTGTCTCAAAAAGACCAAAAAAAAAAAAAAAAAAGTGTGTCCTAATGTATATGAATGTCTATGTCTATGTAAAACCTTGTAGTATCAGAGTTTCCTGTTGTTTCAAGTTTATACAGAAATCAAAGCTGTAATTCAGCTTTGAGTGGAGACTGTTTCTCTAGTAAATTTCTTGAACATGTATTTTAAGCAAATATGAATCCTACACACTTCTGAAACAAAGATGCATGGAAAGGTGCACAATGACAGAGGTGGTCTGGAACTACTGTGAGCAGAGTTGCTTATCCCTGTACTAGGGAGCTCTTTGTCATGGGTGCTGGTCAGATTTAGCAAGGAAACTTGAGAAATTACATATACTTTCTAAGGCTCTACATGCAGAGATGCTGGTGTGTGGGGTCTGTGGTGGGGTGAAGCTATGCAAGTGTTTTTAGTAGATGCGTCCCTGGAGACCCAGATGTAGGCCTGATCCTTCAAAGCATGACTCGGGGACCAAGACATCTTTATAGGCAAGGATTTAGAGTGGGGCGTGTATGGTATGTTTGTGTGTGGTGTGTGTGAATGTGTGTAGTGTGTTTGTGGTATGGTGTATCTTGTGTGTGTATGGTTTGTGTGTTTGTGTGTGGTGTGTGTGTATATGTATATGTGTGGTATATACATATATATGTGTGTGGTATGGATGTGGGTGTGGTATACATATGTGTATGTGTGTATGGGTGGGATGTGTATGTATGCGAGGTGTGGGTGTGGAGTGTGCATGTGGGTGTGGTGTGGGTGTGTATAGTATCTAAGTGTATTGTGTGATATGTGTGATATATGTGTTTTTATATATGTATATGTGTGGTATATGTGGTGTGTGTGTGTAGTGTGTATATGTGTGTGGTATGTGTATGTTTGTTGTCTGTGATATGGTGTATGTCTCGTGTGTGTGTGTAGTGTGTATGTGTATGTATGTGTGTGTGGTGTACGTGTGTATGTGTCCCTGTGTACTCTTCTCTCCAGCAACTATTCATGGAAAAGATAGCTGAGGCCCACAAGCATATCCAGGGCCAGGTGTTCATGCTAGTCAGGCTAGAGGAAGACAGTCAAAGAGCTTGGCCTGGCCTTGGCATGGCCCATGAAGATTCAGTAGCAGGTATATCCCTATGTTAGGGTTTTCAAGACTGATGAATTCTAGGGAATTCCCAGGTATAACCATATGGAAACCTCAAGATTTTTGTGCACCTCTGTGTGTAAGATATAAGAACTATGGCAAAAAAATAAAATAAAATAAAAGGAGAAAAAAAAGGAAAAATCTGATCCTCCAAGGAGTCTTGACTTGGTGGCAGAACTATGATGGTCCCTCAGATCTCCTGTTTAGAGCCATTTCTATGATATTACCTGGGGTCTAGCCCAATGTTGCACCCATTGACGATCTTGTTTCTGTTCCTACCTGGGCCCTTACAGGCACTCTTAAATCCAGAGACTATGTGAAGCACCATGGGACACCCCTACTGACTGGAGGCTTTTAGCAAATGAATGAACACATGTAGTCATTTAGAGATCTGAGACAAGTCATATTACCTCTATGGGTTTAGGCTTAGGAATTGATTTAGGCTTAGGATGGGGACAGGGGTTTAGCCTACATCATGTCCAAAGTCTTTCTAGCCTTAACATACTTCTATTTGCCAACCATGTAGAAGCCTTTGTCCTGTTCTTACTGTCATAAAATAGTTCCTTGGTCTCCGCTGAATAGTAATATCCTATTCTGAATAATCCTAAGAGAAGGTAGAAAGGTGTGTGTGTGTGTGTGTGTGTGTGTGTGTGTGTGTGTGTGTATGTGTTAAATAAAACTGAAAGAGAACCCAGGGCCCAACCCTCTAGTGTCAAGCCACCTGTGGCTGAAATATCTGGTGTCCCATTCACACAGTGTGTGATCTGTCAAGCTCAGGCTCAGGCTCCAGTCCCAAAGAGGCAGAGTTATGATACCTCCTACATCTAGAGACTTTTTGAAGCTTAGGATGTGAGTGAGATAAGCATGAGTATCACTGGACTCTAGATTGATGGAACTACCATCCTGGCTAGGACTGGGTGGTGAGAGGGAGACCTACAATAGGGTCAGTGGGGTGGGTTATAGGTTTTTTCAGTATTTTTGGAAATGGTAGGTGGGTACAGTCTTGGCAAAAACACTGAAGGCCCTGGAGGCCGGGATTTTAAAATAAAGCCACTAACCATGGACTTTGTAGGCAAAGAGCCCAGTGGCAGCACAAAACAGAACGGTAGGAATGCCAACTGTACATGAGAGCAAAATCTGGAGCCATTCCAGAAAGCTGTGACCTATGCAGCAACCATGTAGGACATGGAGAACCACAGAAGGTAAGGAGATAGCCACTGGCCTCTTACAGCTTCTGAGGTTTGTTTGAGATCTCAGGCATATGATATCATTTAGGATCATAAGCAGCCATGCCCAGAAGTTAATTTTTACCCATTTACATATGAAGAACTGCAATCATAAGAATGAGGCAGAAGGATTGCCTAGGCTATACAGTGAGACTTTGTCAGAAGAGAAGGAAGGAAGGAAGGAAGGAAGGGAGGGAGGGAGGGAGGAAGGAAGGAAGGAAGGAAGGAAGGAAGGAAGGAAGGAA
>NW_008349596.1:1579714-1582484 GCF_000622305.1 Nannospalax galili | reverse complement strand
AGGTGGGGGGAGAAGAGGGGAGGAAGGACTAAGGGAACTTGAGGGTCAGAGGTGGTGCCCTTGTCATCCCAGCTACTCAGGTTGCTGAGGCAGGAAGACTTCTTGAGCCCAGGAGTTTAAGATCAGTCTGAGCAACAGAGTAAGACCCCATTTCAAAGAAGATACAAAACAAAAAGAGGTTCAGAGATAAAGGACAATTTCCTTAAACTCAAACTGTAAAGACAAAGGTGGGGGGGAAAGTCAAAACTACACTTCCTAACTTCTAATACACCAAGATGTTATTTTATTTTATTTTACTTTTTTATGTCCAGCTTCACTCATGATTTAGGAAAGCTTTGCTGAGTGCAGAGAAGGGCTTATAATGGCTTAGTTAAGGAAGATATTTTATATTATATATGTCCTATTTCAAAGGACTATGCTTTAATTTACCTGGGATGGCTAATCTTTACTGTCAACTTGACTCAATTTAAAATCACCTAGGAGTCGCACATCAGCGCTTGTCTGTTGAAGAGGGAAGACCCACCCTGAATATGGGCATCGTGGTCCCATGGGCTGAGGTTCCTGGCTGAATAAAAAGGAGAAAGCAAGCTGAGCACAAGTCGGTTATTTTTGTCACACCCACAAGAAAAGTAATATACTACTCAGGCATATTCAGCAGCCAAGGTTGTCATGTTCTTGAATGACCCACTCCCCTATCTCTAGATGGAGCCTAGGGTAGGTACCTGCTTTCAATCCACAGTGGATTTCCTTTCACAGAGTGACTTTATCACTGTGACAAACCTGACAACTCCATGTGAGATACCCAAATCAAAAGTAGAATATTCCTCTCAACATTTCCTGAAAATGTTTTCAACAAATTCAGTATCCATTCTTCTACATAGAAGAAGCAAATCAACAACAACAACAAAGCATATTTTATTGCTCTATCATGTGAGTCCAATAAAGTCAAAGTTAAGGAGTCAGAAAGTAAGCCAGTGGTTGCTTCAGGCTGGGAGCAGTGGAGGGAAGGTGACGGTATCCGGGGGAGGGAGGTTAAAACCTGGCTGTGCTGATGGCTGCACATGACTACACTAAAAGCCACTGAACTGTAGGCTTTACGTGGGTAAATTGTATCGAATTCTAATTTCAATAAAGCTGTACAAAAACCTTCTTGATTTAAAATCACTTAAATAATGTAATTTCTTCCCCCCCCCTTTTACTTTTCTTCGATGCTTCGATGCAATATCTTGCTATGTAGGCCAGGATGGCCTTGAATTCATCATGATCCTCTTGCCTCCACCAACTGGTGGGATCATAATTTCTCAATTACTTCAACAAATTTTCAAAAGCATTCAAAACAATATTAATTTAGAAAAAATAGAATATCATTTATCTTAACTTTGAATGCTGTCCTAAGCTCTTTAGCAAGCAATGAGAAGTATTTAAAAGGAGAATAATTATCATAAATCAAATATATATATATCACATGCCAATGAAAACATGAAAGCGTGTTAGATCCATGCTTTCATTGGAGGACTCCATTAGATTCAAACACCCTTGCAGTTAAAAGTGTATCTACATTTCATAGATTCATATCAGTTTTACAAGTTGATGCAAAAAAAAGAAAAGAAAGAAATCTGTATAGACTGAAAATCACAAAAAGGAAAATCCTATGGAGTGAACAAACTAAAGGTGGAAGGTGGCTGATAGATTTTATGAGTGGGTGAAGGCTTAATGTATTTGGATAAAGCAAAGCCAGTTGTTTATACAGCCATGTTTCTTTTATAAATTTTCACAACACGCTATAGAAACCAAAAAAGGCAACATCAACAGGACAGTGATGTCGATGAACTCAAGGTCAACTCTAAGCAATTCTTAACTTGGGGTGGCAAGAGAATGTAAATGCCGTGTGTGTGTGTGTGTGTGTGTGTGTGTGTGTGTGTGTCCACACACACAGGCATGTGTAATCCCAGTCAACTGAGATGGTAGAAGAGCTCATCTAAGTTAAGGCACCATTGCTTGATGTCTCACTAGGAAAGAATAACTATTGTCAATTAACTGTCAGATGCCACGGGGGGCGGGGAGACACACCCCCATTTTAGCTATGTCTTAGTGTAGAGAAAAAGAGCACATCTTAGAACAGAGTTGGTTTCTCTAGTGGATGAACACCTGGTATATTAGTCACTTTTGTTACTATGATAAAACACCACGACCAAATTGATTCATGGAAGAAAGTTTATTTTCACTTATAGTTGAGATGGAGAGTCCATAATGGTGGGGGAAGCGTGCTGGCAGGTGGCCAGGGCAGGAAGCTGAGAGACCACATTATTCCAACTGCAAACACAAAGCAGAGAGAGAACTAGAAGCAGGGCAGGGCTACAAACACTCCAATCTGGCCCCCAGTGATGTACTTCCTCCAGCAAGACTCCACTGCCATAGGTTCTGTATATCTCCCAAAACAGCGCCACCAACTGGGGACCAAGTGTTCAAGTACCTGAGCCTATGGGAGACATTTCTCACTCAAACCACCATGCCTAGGAAAGTCTCAAATGAATTCTACTGAATTCTCTGGGATTCTACTACTTGGTAGACACAATTTGGGAAATAAGTTTGAGAAAGTTTAAAGGTATTAATATTTTAGAGCTCAGAAAATTTACACCTACTTGCTATTTTCTGCATTTACAATGTGGAAGAATTGAACCTTGAGGAGTGACATTCTTGTAATTTGGGCTTAAGACAGGCAGTTAAAATAAATAAGTCAGACAATGCTATATCGGAAGCCTATTAAGTT
>NW_008349596.1:1574797-1579482 GCF_000622305.1 Nannospalax galili | reverse complement strand
TTTTGGTTTCTTTGAGACAGGGTTTCCCTGTAGCCCCAGCTGGCCTTGAACTCACTATGTAGGCCAGGCTGGCCTTGAACTCACAGAGATCCACCTGCCTCTGCCTCCCAAGTGCTGGGATTAAAGGCGTGTGCCACCACACCTGGCCATTGGCCCAGTTTTTAAACAGGCCAAACCTCATTTAATGATTCATTAAAAAGTGATTGGTAATGATTACTAGATTTATAATAAAATGAGTTCTGTAATGATGACAGTTATTATAAACTGAAAACAACCTGCTTGAGCCAAAAGTAAACTTATGAAGAGTCTTTTCTACAAATAAAACTCTCCCCAAATGTAATCAGAAAGCTCCCATTAACAGCTTGAGTGTCACATGATCACAACCATCCAATCAGAGTATTCACCTGGCATTTTTCAAATTGTCTCTGGGGGAAAAAGAGTAAGTTTTCTCTGGAACTGAAAGCTTGGAGTTCAGGGTTTTGTGAACCTCTCTGGGCTTGTCTTAGAAGAGCACAGTTTACACAGAGGATGAAGCTGAATGGCAAAGAGAAACAGGGCTAAACTCCAAGACAAGGGAAAGAGTAGCCCCATGACCTTCAAGGCCTGGTTCCAGCTGTCCTGAGGCCAAGCAGTTCAACTTTCTTTCAGTTACTTGGGTTATAGCACAATTTTTCCAGTAAGTTCCTCCTTCCTATCTACTTGACTGAATTTCTGCCTCTGGCCATACAAACATTTCTGCAGTACAGGATACCCAGCAAACTTAAGTATGAGGCTTACTGCCAGAAGATCCCAGTCACTGGAAGAGGTTGCCATAGCCTGCATCACTGGCTTGTTATGAGTGCTTCTGGAAATTCTATATTTAAGGAAAACTAATAGTTTCAGGTAACAATGGTAAAAAGGTCTATCTAGAAACAGTTGCAGAAAGAGGGGGGAGGGCTAATGAATATATTTACAGAAGGATAAGCCCCACCTTAGCTGAGAATGCCACTCTCAAATCAGCCTGGAGAGAAAGACAAGATGAATTCTGGAAAGTTGTTAAAATGATGCAAGCCCCCAAATTCTTCATCATTAAAACTGAAGAAATAATTCCTGCCTCATAGTCATAAGGAATAAATAACACATGGGATACTACTGAAAAGTATGGTAATACAAGGGCCTCATTTACACATGGCCAAGGAAGCTCTGGCTCAAAACTTTCCACAAAACCACAGTAATCTGGACAGGATGATACTAGCCTAAAGATAGATGTATAGCTCAATGGAATGACACATTTATAATCAATTTTCAACAAGAATGTAAAGACAATTCCGTGGGAAAAGGAGTAATCTTTTTTTTAACTTCTAAAAACACTTTATTGAGAATTTCATACATGCATATAGGGTGTTTTGATCAAATCCATGCCCACGCCCTCCCCTCCAACACCTCCCATATCTCCCCATCACTTTTTTCTTTCTCTGGGAAAAGAAGTAATCTTTTCATGAAATGGGGAAGAAAAATCGGTCAACAAACAGCACTGAGATCTGCTTGCCTACCACGTGCAAAAGATAGGAGGTAGATCTTTCCTCTATGATACACTGAAATTCACTCAAAGGTATGAGTTACTCACCAGGTATAAAATTGATTTATATTGTATGTGGTGGCACACACCTGTAATCCCAGCACTCAGGAGACTGAGACAGAAGAATTAGAAGTTCCAGATCTGGGCTACATAGTGAGACACTGTTTCAAAAAACTAATTCATAAACCTAAATGTAGGGGCTAGAGAGATGGCTCCATGGTTAAGAGCAGTGGCTGTTCTTGCAGAGGACCTAGGTTCCAATCCCAGCACCCACATGACAATTAACCATCTGTAACTCCAGTTCCAGGAGATCCAAAGCCCTCTTCTGACCCCCTCGGGCACTGCACGACGCGGGTGCACTTACACCATGCAAGCATAACACTGAGACACATAAAGTAAAAATAAACAAAAGACCTAAATGTAACAGCTAAACTAAAAATCCTGACAGGAAAATGTAGGTGTGACCCTCAAAATCCTGGGCCAGGCAATGTTTCTTACATATGACATCAAAGTTTAAGATAGTGAAAGAAAAACCTGATGGAGATCAGATTTAAAAGTATTTGTGCCTCTCTTGGCGTGGTGGTGCACACCTTTGATCCCAGCACTTGGGAGGCAGAGGTGGGCAGATCCCTGTGAGTTCAAGGCCAGCCTGGTCTACATAGTGAGTTCCAGGCCAGCTGGAGCTACTGGGAGACCCTGTCTCAAAAAAAGACCAAAAAAATTTGTGCCTCAAATAACACCATCAAGAAGGATAAAAGATAATCCTCAAAATGGGAGAAATTTTCACAAACCATGTATCTGATAAGAGACTTTATGCTGAAGAACTCCTACAAATTAATAATTAAAAGGCAAGTAAATTGGTGAAGAATCTAAATAGTTCTCCAAAAAGACATACACATGGTCAACAAGCACATGGAAAGATATTCAATACCATAAACCATGAGAAGGAAAACACATTACTACTTCACATCAATAGGATGACTAAACTAAATACGGTAGAAATAACAAACGTTAGAGAGAATGTGCAAAAATTCAAACCCTAATATGTTGTTGGTGGGAGTATAATATGACGCAGCCATCTGGAGAAGTTTGACAGTTACTTAAAATACTTAACAATAAGCCAGGCTTGGTGGCATACACCTTTCATTCCATCTCTTGGGAGGCGGAGGAAGGCAGATCTCTGTGAGATTGAAGCCAGCCTCATCTATGTAACAAGTTCCAGGCCAACTGGGGCTACAGGGAGACTCTGTCTCAAAAAAGCCTAAAACCAACCAAACAAAAACAGCAGAAACTTTTTAGTCAACATTAGATAAATAGTTACTATATGACCCAGAAATCTCACTCCTATACCCAATATAAGTGAAAATCTATGTGTATAAAAAGCCTACATGTGAGGCTGGAGAGATGGCTCAGTGGTTAAAAGTAACGGTTGATCCTGCAGAGGACCCAAGTTTGATTCCCAGCACTCACATGGTGGCTAACAACCATCCATAACTCTAGTTCCAGGGGATACAGTACTCTCTTCTGACCTCCATGGGCTTTGCTTGACACAGGTGCACTTACACACATGCAGCCAATACACTCATACACATAAAATAAAAATAATAAGTAAAATATTTTAAAAACTTACATGCAAATATTCATGGATGTGTTATTCACAACAGCCAATAATTCAGACGTTGTCCTTCCATTGAGATGAGAGAGCAAACTAAAATGGTATATATCCATATAAGAGAATATTATTTAGTAAAAGAATGAGGGATTGGTACATGCTACTACATGAATGTACCTCCAGAATACTATGTGAAAGAAACCAGCCACACACTATCTTTCTTTAAGCAAAATTTACAGAAGAGGCGGATCTATAGAGACAGAAAGTAGATTAATGGTTAGTGAGGGCTGGAGGAGTGGAAATGAAGTGAGAGGTCAGCATGGGTACTACTTCTGCATTATATTTCTTTAGGGGATGGCGAAAACATTTTGAAATAACACTGTTGTAAGGGCTTTCCAACTCTGAGAGCACACTAAAAACCACGGAGTATGTACTTTAAATGGGTAAACTAGACAGTGAATTATATTTCAATAAGGCTGCTCTAGAACTAAGAAAGCAAGTTCTCCTTGACTTTTATATTTATATTTAGCACCCACAAGCACTGCAGCTCCCAAAGAAAACCCTCTATAGCTAGGTTCTTAATATTTGAGGGAAACAAATGATGTGCTTCAATTCAAGGGCTTAGAAAAGTAACTGAATGAGAACTGGCTGACAGAATCATTGAGCACACAATATCCTGAATGGCACCCTGGAGCATTAACTAGTAGCCTTTCTTCTTCATGAGGGAAGTAGAGCTTGCACTTGAATCCATTTCTCTCTGACATCTTGGAAGTAATATTGCAAATTGGAACTGATGATGGAGACCTTGAAAAGCCTCCTAGAAAATCTTCCTGTCTTCTAATGACCATAGCTCAGCCTCTAAGTCCTCACTCTACTGAGAAGGCTGAGCTCCGAGCCTCAGTCATTCCCAGGGCAGGCGGCCAAGGTCAGCAAGGTCAACATGGCAGGAAGGAAGACCCGTGAAGCATCAGGCATGACCTGGGTTTGCAGACAAAAATAATACCCTGATTCACAATGCTTGTAACAGTACCACCTGTTAACACTATATCTCAGCTACTCTCTAACATTCTTCTCTTATTTTCAGACCAATAATATAACCTCATAGTGCAAAGGCTCAAAAGTCACAGTTCCTCAAGAAATTAAAAATAGAACTATCTTATGATTCAGCAATTCCAATGCGGGCATATATCCCAAAGAACTAAAGTCAAGGTCTTGTCCCTAATCCAAAATTCTGAAATCCAAAATGTTCCAGAATCCAAAACCTTTTTTTTTTTTTTGGTCTTTTTGAGACAGGGTCTCCCTGGCTAGAATCCAAAACTTTTGATATAATGCCAAAGATGAAAAATTCTACATGATGAAACTTCATTTCATCCACAAAATTACTTAAAATATTATATAAAATTACCTAAAGTCTGTATAAAGTATATATGAAACACAAATGAGTTTCTGATTTGACTAGTTTAGGCCTGGGTCCCATACATAGGAAGCATATGCAGATATTCCAAAACCCACAAA
>NW_008349596.1:1546960-1573825 GCF_000622305.1 Nannospalax galili | reverse complement strand
TTGTCTTCTAAGTGCTGGGATTAGAGGTATGTCTATAAAAAACAATTTTTAATGTAATTTACTTACCTAATATAAGTATCTTAAGATACATATATAAACCTCCACTTGTCTGTGTATTTAGAAAACATATGAGTCTTTATCAAATTTAGAAGTATAAACTTGTGAGCATTAACACACACACATACATATTCAATTCAGAGAGTAGAAAGCAGAGGGCTCCTTACCTCTCTCTGAGTTCTCTCCCCTAAGGCAAACAACAGATGGTCTTTTTAAAAAAACTTCTTTTAATGGCCAGTTTTCTCTGTACCAAACGTGCCCTTTCTGGGTTTACCATGGGCCTGCCCAGCCCATTCTTCTGAAGTTGGAAATTGCTATGGATTGTGATTTGGCCAATAAAATCTCTCTTTTCAGCCAATTCTGTAAAGCCCAGTGAATGAACCCCACAGCGCTCATCCCACTTGAGAGTTGTGAATCCTGAAACTGGATCCTTCCTCTCCCTGGGTCTCTGAGCTTTGCCAGGTCCTCCCCAGACAGCCTATGATTAATAGATGGCACAAATGACAGATTTTTGTTGCTGAGACTGACCATGTGATTGTTGTTTTCACAGTGTGCCTGTGCCTGCCTAGTGCATTCCTTTGATGGAGCTGCTGATGTTCTTGAAGTCCAGATTTTTTAGCTCATGCCTTGTTTTTGGTAACATGTTGTATTAATTAATGTAGGCTATCTGTGAAAGCATAGCCCCCTCCATAATTGTTCAAACTCAGTTGGGCATGGTGGTGCATGCCTTTAATTCCAACACTCAGGAGACAGAAGCAGGAAGATCTCTGTGAGAATGAGGGCATCCTGGTCTACATAGTGAGTTTCAGGCTAGCTGTGGTTACAGGAGACCCTGTCTCAAAAAGACAAAAAAACAAAACAAAATAAAACTATAATTGTTCAAACTCAGTAGAAGTTCATTCCCTGTTCACACAACAGTAGGGTGCTAATAAACAGAAGTTGCAGAACAACATCCATGCAGTTATTCTCTTGGTGACTGCCTGCTACCATATTCAATATTACCTTTCTAAGGTTGCCTGGGGTCATCTCCCTTCCAGTCAACTAGAAGGAGAAAAGGAGGTGTTGATGGCTCAAACCCTGAGGTGAGACACATCCATTGGCTAGAATGTTGTCTGTCACCTGACCAGCCTGTATGAAGGAGGCTCCCATCATGGCTGATGGGATCATTTGAGTCCTGACCATGCACCTCATTTTACTGATGAGGAATTTGAAAATTGTTTTATTTAAGGTAACATGGGCAGCTAATGTCAGGGACAGTAGCAATATCAGTTCTTCTGATTTCCACTAGGAGGTAGGGAAGGTTCTCTATCCTGAGTGGCCAGGAAGGAGAGGAGAACATGGATTTATGTGGAAGCATCAGGCAGACCCTACCAAACAGACCCGACCCCTTGGTACTTCACTCCAGGTTGGACAATATAACCTACACTAAGCCAATTAGAGTTTGCCCTTGGGTCCTCTCTGCAGATCTGACAGGAGTTTATTTCTTGGCTTTGGAGACTGTGGAACAGTCAATAGCCTTCTTCCCTGGAACTTGAAAGCATATCCACCATTAGAGAAAATGAGGAAGAAAGAAGCACAGGGTTCCATCACTGAGAGAGGGAGGGCCAAGAGGACAGTCACTCTTGGGGATGCTACTTAGACCAGATTCAGACCCTAATACCAACCCAAGCCCCCTCCATTCCAGGCATGTGAGCCAATGACTCCTTCAAGTCTGACCTCCTCATGGCCTTCTGTCACTTAAGACTGAAAGAACGCAGGTGCTGAGCTCCTTCAAGAATGGCACATGCCAACAAATTGAACACTCTTCTGTTGAGTGGCCCACAGTATAGAGAAACAGTCTAGTGGAGGGGGAATCAAAAGAGCTGACATTGCTACTGTCCCTGCCACTAACTGCCCATGTGACCTTAAGTAGAACAATTTTCAAATTCCTCATCAGTAAAATGAGGAGCCTGGCTCAAGTAGCAAATGATCCCATCAGCCATGATAAGTTGAGACTGTCTACACTCCTTATAGTCCAAAAAAAAAAAAATTCCTTCCCTAGAAGGTACAGGGGCCAGTGTCTAATGCTGACTCATTGTAAACACTGTCATTGCTCCCAAAGTCTCTTAACTGCATCGGTTTCTTAAGGGTTGCTGCAACATTACTACTGACTGGGTGACTTCTAACAACAGAAAGTTATTCACTCACAATTCTGTGGGGCAGATGTCTGAATTAAGGTATCAACAAGGTCACATTCCTTCCAGGACTCTAGGAAATAAACCATTCTTGCCTCTTCCAGCTTCTGGTAGCTCTAGGTGTGGCTGTATCCGTCTGGCCTCTGACTCCCTGTTCACATAGCTTCTTCTATGTGTCTAAGGTTGTTTCTACTTCTAGCTCTTCTAAGGACACTTGTAGATTTCTAGTCCACCCAGAATTCCAGAAATGATTTCATCTTCAACTAATTATATGTACAAAGACCCTTTTCCAATAAGATCACACTCACAGGTTCTAGGCATTAGAGTATGGGTATTTTGGGAGACCACCATTTAACACACTAGATTATGTATGAGGATCATTAAGAAAAGCTATGAAAGCAGCACGTGGCTTGGGTATATGTTATATACGTATGATGTGGTGCCACTGAGATGGTGCATAAAGAAGACAGAAAATAAACCATCATCAGCTGTATGTTAATAGTTCACCTAGGAAGAATCTCAGAGCTAATGAGTTAAACTGGCTTCAATTTTACAAAGATCGGCCTGCCTCTGCCTCCTGGGATTAAAGGCAAGTGCCACCACGCCCCCAGGAAAAGATCTGGAGGTAAGCTATACAGTCTATACCATTGATGGCTCATTACATGTAAATGTCAATGTGCTTATATTTTGTTCCCAATACCACTATCGCCATTAATAAGCTGTGCACATAGAATCTTTCCTATAGCCTCATTCCTCTTGAATTTGAAATGACTATCGAAGGAAAGCATTTAAGTGTCTGTTTTCTGAAAGCAAGCTGGAGAGCAATCACCTTGTCTTTTCAAGAAGCCATTCTTTGTTTGCTTTTTCCATTCCCAAAATAACTCAGCAGTTTTGGGAGACAGCCATGTGTCAAAAAACCAGGAGGTAGAATGCAAAGCCCTCGTGTCCCTTGTGGAAGGCTCTTGAGCACTTAATAGTTACATTCCAGTACCACTGGGAGCTGAAGAGGTGCAAACTTGATGAGGAAAGTGAGAGATGACCGAGGGTCATCACAGCCTGGAGAAGTTAAGGTGCCCTGTAGGAAGAGTCACCACCTATGCATTCTGGGGATGCTGCCTGGGAGTCCAAGCCTGCTCCAAGTTCTGTCAGCTGAAGACACCCCCACCCCCAAACACTCAGCTGATCTCATTTGATCTCTGCCCTCCTGGCCAGGAGGATGACACACAGCTGGGTGGACACCCACCCAATGGACAGTATGCAGATGCTTTTTTCTCATGCTCTTTTCTTTTTTGAGACAGGGTCTCCCTGTAGCCCCAGCTGGTCTGGAACTCACTATGAGGACCAGGCTGGCCTTGAACTCACAAAGATTCACCTGCCTCTGCCTCCCAAGTGCTGGGATTAAAGGCGTGTGCCACCACACCCGGCTCTCATGCTCTTTTCCACTGTAGACTTTCTCCCCCTTCAGAATGGGTAATGCATGAATCACAGGTCTCCCTGTTATCTTCAGCTTTGTGTATATGCATGTACAGAGTGGGGGGGTGGCACATGCTTAGGTGTATGTGCATGAAGGCCAGAGGTCCATGTCAGGTGTCTCCCTGTTTTTCTTAATCAGTCTCCACCTTTTTTAAAAAAAATTTTATTGTTTTATTTTATGTGTATAAGTGTATTTCTTTCATGTATGTGAGTGCACCCATGTCGTGCAATGCCACAGAGGTCAGAAGAGGGCTTCAGATTCCCCTGGAACTGGAGTTAAGGACGGTTCATAGCCGCCATGTGGGTGCTGGGAATCGAACCTGGATCCTCTGCTAGAGCAGTTAGCGCTCTTAACTGCTGAGCCATCTCTCCAGCCCCTTCACCTTACTTTTTGAGACAGGGTCTCTCACTGAACCTGAGCTCACTGATTCAGCTAGACTGGCAGGCCAGCAAGACCCAGGGATTCTCCTGTTCCTTCCTCTCCGTACTGGGGTTACAAGTGCACTCTGCCACACCTAGCTTTTATGTGGGTTCTGGGGATCGAACTCAGGTCTTCATGCTTTGCATAGGACACTTTACTGACTGAGCCATCTCTCCAGCTCCTATCCTCACACATAACTCAGTTCCTCATGGAACAGTCAACACCCACCTCCCAGTGTCCCTGTGCAACCTGCTACTTGGGCACAGGCATACCATTGAAATCTGTCTCATTCTCTCTCCCTCTCATTTGTGAATGAAAAATAGGTAAATAAAAACACCTGAACTGAGCTGCCACCAAGACAGAAGAACCTCCGAGTTGCCTGTGCTCCTGTGTGCTGTGTGTTCAAGACCACCAGTTACTCATCTGGGAGCGGGACTGTGAAGTGGAGGAACATTTAAAGAAGGACCCTTACCCTGCCTAGGAGGTTTACAAGAGCCTGCCTGCCAAACTTAACCTGAAGGAGGAGCAGATTGAGACTTGGTTCCACCAGTGCAGGCACGAGCAGCTAAGTGTGCAGCTTCATAGGGACAACGGCCCCCACTTCCACTAGCCTTTCTCCATCACTCGGATCAGCCTCATTAGCCTCTTGTCCTACAAATACAAGTCCTTCTACCACTAGACTGGAGAACCTCTCCACCTGAGGATTCCTAGCTGGTCATCTTCAGAGAGCTCAGCCCATCGACCATCAGCCCACGCAGGCAGCACAGGGCCAGGGAGGACCCATGTCTTGAGCCTCGGTCCTCACCAGGCATCCCAGAGCTCCCGCAGCTCTAGAAGCTAGAAACTTCCATCTCTATCTCGACACCTGGGTACTAAGGCAAAGATGGTTTCTGAGTCTATAGGAAGGATGGCCTGTAAATGCCAATGGGCCACACCCAGACCAATGAGCCACATCCAAACCCCTAATCTGTAGGTGGGTAGTTACTGGTTGTTTTGAGGGGTCTGTTTGGTTTGGTTTGGTTTTCGAGAGGTCTCCTGTATCCCAGGTTGGCCTTCAACTCCGAGTAGCTGAGGATGACATGAAACAACTGATGCCTCAATGTCTGGAGAGTGGGTGTACCAAGAGTGTACCACTACACCCATTTTGGTTTTAATATTTGTTTTATTTCTGCCAGGTGTGGTGGCATCGGGAGGCAGAGGCAGACAGATCTCTGTGAGTTCAAGGCCAGCCTGGTCTACATAGTGAGTTCCAGGCCAGCTGGGCCTACAGGGAGACCCTGTCTCAAAAAGACCAAAAGAGGCTGTGCGTGGTGGCGCATGCCTTTAATCCCAGCACTCGAGCACTCGGGAGGCGGAGGCAGGCGGATATCTGTGAATTCAAGGCCAGCCTGGTCTACATAGTGAGTTCCAGAACAGCTGGGGCTACAGGGAGACCCTGTCTCAAAAAAGACAAAATAATAATAATAATAATTCAGCAACATTAAAAAAAAATTCATTGAGAATTTCATACACGTGTATAAGGTGTTTTGATCAAATCCATGCCCATCCCCTCCCCTCCAGCACCTCCCACATCTCCCCATCACTTTTTTCTGATAACTTCGTGTACTCTTTCTTTCTTTCTTTCTTTCTTTCTTTCTTTCTTTTTCTTTCTGGGACTTTTTGCTGATTTGGGGGTTTTTGTTTTGGGTTTGGGGTTTCTTTCGTCTTTGAGACAGTTTCATTTACCACTGGGCCCTGGTGTTAATTTTTTGTTTTGTTTTTTGCTTGTTTAGGCTTTTATTTGTCAATGGCAGATTTATAATAAAATTTATTCATAGAAACTTAAAAAAAAGTAAGAGGATTTTCAGCAAATGGTGCCAGAACAACTGAATATCCTCGGAGAGGAAATGTATCTATCCCTAATTTTATTTTATTTTATTTTTAAGATGTATATACTTTTATGTGTACGGGTGTTTTTCCTGCGTGTATGTATGTGCACAAGTGCCCCTGGTACCAGTGAAGACCAGAAGAGAAGGTGAGATCCCCTGGAACTGGACTTACAGACAGCTGTGAGCCGCTATGTGGATGCTGGAAGCCAAACTTGAATCCTCTACAA
Source organism: Nannospalax galili (assembly GCF_000622305.1). Taxonomy (NCBI): domain Eukaryota; kingdom Metazoa; phylum Chordata; class Mammalia; order Rodentia; family Spalacidae; genus Nannospalax; species Nannospalax galili. Next base: position 1,567,605 of record NW_008349596.1, on the reverse strand, counting down.
GAGTATCAAGCCCTCTTAAATACTGAGCCATTTACCCACTGAGCCATCTCCCCAGTCCGGATCCCAGGTTTTACAAGCTCTTCAAAGTTAGTTTACAGAACGAATGAAAATCTTTCACTGTTTTTACTTTTGTTTTTTGTTTTCTTTTTGTCTTTTTGAAGGAGGGTCTCCCTGTAGCCCCAGCTGTCCTGGAACTCATTATGTAGACCAGGCTGGCCTTGAACTCACAGAGATCTGCCTGCCTCTGCCTCCTGAGTGCTAGGACTATAGGCGTGCACCACCATGCCTGGCTTAAGGTAAGCAATTATTAATTTTGATGTCAATAGTACAGTCTACAAAAGGAAAAATTGAAAATTGAAATTCATCAAAATAAGAAACTTTTTCTATGTGAAAGGCCCTCCTCAAAAGCTGAAAAAGCAGCCATATGAGACAGAAGAAAATTGCAAATATGTATCTGACAGAAGTATCTAGAATAAAAGAAAACAGTCAAAGCACAACAGTAAAAACAAACTTAATCAAAACGATGGCAAAGATTAAGAGATACTTCACTCAAGAAGAGATACAGATGGCCAATAAAGACATGAACGGATGCTCAACATCATAAACCACTAGCGAAACACAAATCAAAACCACAGTGATGTATCACAATACAGCTATCAGAATGGCTGACATAACAGCATAGGGCCTGGGGAGATGACTCAGTGGCTAAAGTGGTTGCTTCAGGTCCCCCAAAGCATGTAAATGCCAGGTGGGCATGACAACCTGCCTGTAATTCCAGACTTGAAAGGTTGACATGGCAGATCCCCAGAGGAAGCTGGCTAGCAAGACTAGACATATTGGCTAGCTCTGGGTTTGACAGAGAGACCCGGCCTCGAAGCATAAGGTATATACAAATGAAAAGAAAGGGGAAAAAAACAGCATCAACACCAAATGCTGGTGAAAGATGCAATTAACTGGATCATTCAGACATTCCTAGTGGAAATGTAAAGTGGTAAAGTCATTTTGGAAGGTAGCTTGACAGTTCCTGGAAAAACTAGACATGCAACTATCATATGACTTGCTAACTGTTCTTTGGGGGCATTTATCTAATATAAAGGAAAACATGTCTTCTCACAGAGACCTTTGCAGGCATAGCACCTTAATTTGTAACACCCCAAAAGCTGGAAGCAATCCAGATTCCTGTTAAATAAACTGTAATATATCAATATACCACAGCAGACAACTCGAGGGGAAAAAGGAACTATTGATGCATACAACTTGGATGACTCTCCAGGGAATCATGTTGCGTGAGAAAGGTCACCCCGAAAAGTCAACCTGAAAAAGTTGCATGCTATTTGACTGCATTTATGTGTGTGTTCAGGATCAAACCCAGGGCCTCCTGCATGCTCACCCCAAACTATACCAATGAGCTACATACCCAACACCAACAAAATTCTTAAAATTAGAAAATTATAGAAACGAAGGAAAGATTGTATTAGTCAGAGATTAGAGATGAGAAAGATATAGGTGCAGTTACAAAAAAGGCAATGAGCCAGGCATGGTGGCGCACGCCTCTAGTCCCAGCACTCGGGAGGCAGAGGCAGGCAGATCTGAGAGTTCAAGCCCTGCCTGGTCTACATAATAAGTTCCAGGCCAGCTGAGGCTACAGGGAGACCCTGTCTCAAAAAAGACGAAAAAAATAAAAAACAAAAAACAAAAAAGGCAATGAAAGTGATCCTGGTGATGAAATTGTTTTGTATCTTGAATGTGATGGCAGTTGCCTCAATCTATACATGTGACGAAGTACATAGAACACTCATGCATACACACACACACACACACACACACACACAGTGCACATAAAACAAATCTAAATAAAGGAAGTTATTGTGCTAATGTTGATTTTCTGGTTGTGATCCTGCACAATATTACTGCTATGAGTTGAAATGTAAAATATCCCCCACAGGCTCATATGTTTGGACACTTGGTTCCCAGCTCTTGGCACTGTCTGGGGAGGTTATGGAACCTTTTGGACATGAGACCCAACTGATAGACATGGCCATAGGGGCAGGACTAAAGGTTTATAGCCAGGTCCTAGCCCTGTTTCAGGCTGGACTCTCTGCTTCCTGGTCCATCCAGATGCAAGTATGCTCCCACCACCATACTTTTTCCACCAGGATGTACTGTACCCTCTCAAATCATGAGTCAAATTAAACTTTTAAGTTGCTTCTTGTTGGGTATTTGGTCACGCTGACAGGGAAGGCTAAGGAATATAATTACTACTGGGAGAAGCTGAACGAAAAGTCAATGGACCCTCTTGCAACAGCATTGCATACAGTTGTCTCAAAATATCAACTTAAGGGGCTGGAGAGATGGCTCAGCGGTTGAGAGCACTGGCTGCTTTTGCAGAGAACCCAAGTTCAAATTCCAGCACCCACATGGCAGCTAACAACCATCCATAACTCCAGTTCCAGGGGATCTGATGCACCCTTCTGACTTCTGTGGGCATTTCACGACACAGGTGCACCTACCTACATGCAGGCAATACACTCATAAAATAAAAATAAAATATTTTTAAGAAACAAGTTAAAAGAAAAGCCAAGCCTAGTCACAACTGATAAGCCTAGGTTACAGAAAGGTCTGGATTCACGAAAAGGAAAGACTACGAACTTCTGATATCAAACTAGCCCCTCTGGAAGGAAGCCAGATTGAGGACAAATGTAAAAAAACAAAAAAAACCCCAAAAACTCTGTCCCATGGAGTACAACGGGGAGTTACCTCGTCTGGAAGACCTCAAATCTACACACACAGTGCTGACTTGAAGCCAAAGGGTAGCACTCCCTTTCCCTGCTGGTGGGACAGAGGAAGAGGAAAATGACTGGGAAAAGACAGGAGACGTTGCTTCCCACAGAGGACGGATGTTGGGTCTGCTTTTCCTTCCTCTGTGGGAAGCTCTTCATGTCTTACTGGGTCTTCACGCTCCATCTCTTTATCCTGCTCCTCTAGCTCTGCATACCCACACTGCCCACTACATCACTCAGCACTAGCAGTAGAAAGAGCTGATTCTACTGCAGGTTCTTGTCTTGCCACCCCTAAGAATGGTGTGGACACACACTGAAGGATGAACAAATGAGGACTTTGCTCACACCTGAGGCACAAGTCAAAAAGAAAAGTAGAGGCTCTGAAACTCTCAGTGGGAAGGATGCCAGCTGAGAGTTGTTGCTGGTGGGTGTAAAAGCATTGCTCTCCTGGTGGGCTAGGGATGTCAATAGAGAGTGGGCCTCCAAAGAACAAGTCTGTGGAGAGCAACAGGTCACCAACCAGAGTGGCAGAAGCACTGGTCTCAAAGGCAGGAGGGGTGGGTCTGCTCTGAGGTAGGATTAAGTCCCCGTTTGGAGTCTGGAGCAGCTGGTCTCAGAGGCAGGTAGGTTTGTCCCTAAGGAAGGAACTCATTCCCTCACCAGGGATGACAGCAGGTCAGGTCTTCCTCTGACTAAGAGCCAGACTACTGGGAGCCTGATGAAAAACCTGTACCCAGGGGTTCATGTAGACCCAGGCAGGCCCTGATTGGCTATGGCTGGTAGGCAAGTGAGTTGAAATTAAAAACCAATTAGGAAGAGCTCTCCAAACCCAGTGGGGAGGAGAAAAGGGGGGCAGGGAGGGAAGGGAGAGAGGAAGGGCAACCAGGAGAGCCAAGGAGAGAGAAATAGCTAACAAAAACATTTCCAAACAGGCTAATGGTTCCATTTCCCTCACTACCATAGCAGTTGTATCCAAGTAAACAGTTATCAGAAAGGTGCAGTACATAGCTTGCTTTAGAACCCTGGTCTGGCTGCCTCCTCAGAGGCCCCTCCCACCTCCATCAGACAGCTCTCCTGCCTTCCATCTTACACCCCAGAGGAATGCAGATATCTACTGCTGGTTTAAGATTTGGCCCATCCCTCAGCTAGGCAAGCACTCACATGCAGCAGCTCAAAAACTCTTTGGTAAGCTATTTTAATTCAGGTATAATCCATCCTATATTGATTTCATGGTAGGGAAGGTCTTCTGTATCTCTTGAGCCTTAGACGTGCCAGGCTCAAGAAAGGGGAGGGAGCACAGTAGTGAGAAGGATACACAAAATAACAGAATATGAATCACAGTATAGAACCCTGAGGGGGTGTATTTTGTAGCTGGGGAAGAGAGGGTTGGAAAGCAAATGCCAAAATTCCTTAGGAAATTAAAGCCAAATATCAAAAGTCAAATTTTTTAACCAAACCAGTTAATCAGCAATATAAAATTTAAACATGTTGAGGATTGACTGTGAATAGATTCTGAAATGACTGACGTGACTCTGAAACATTTTTAATGTTCCAGAATTTTTTAATTTATTTTTATTTTATGTATACAAGTATATTGCTTACATGTATGTAAGTACACCCATGTCATACAATGTCCTCAGAGGTCAGAAGAGGGTGTTGGATTCCCCTGGAACTGGAGTTAGGAACAGTTGTTAACTGCCATGTGGGTGCTGGGAATTGAACCTGGGTCCTCTGCAAGAGCAACCAGTGCTCTTAGCCACTGAGATATCTCTCCAGCTCTGTTCCAGAATTTGTTTGATTGCTTAAGCAAATGTGTTTTTTTTAAATTGGTGATTTTGTGAAAGAAGTCACCACAATAAAATTTCTGTATCATAAGTCTATGAACTATCATGAGTTGAGAAAAATCATGTATGAAACCCTCTTGCACAAAGCCCTCCAGACCAGCCAAAGGAACACAGGGCAGATACCCACATGCAAGTGCAGACAAGGAAAGGGACAAAGAATTTGGAGGCTACTAGCATGTGAGAGGCTCCGTGGGAGCCCCACATCTACTGTAGAAGAGAAAAAGTCTCCCTCAGAAGCTGTTAAAAAAGAAATTCATAGCACATCTGTAATCTCAGCAGTGAGAAGGCTGAGGCAGGAGGATCTGAGTTCTAGGCAAGACTAGGCTATACAGCAAAGCCATGTCAGAAAAAGAAAGGAAGGAAACGGAGGGGATGGAGGGACAGAGAAACAAGAAGAGCAAAGGGACATCAACAGGTTAACACGTCCTGACTCGTGTCCTGTGGACTGGGCTGGAAGACCAGGGTCTTTTCAAGATGTTGCACTTCAGTTGCACTTCCCAACAAACTTGATGGAACACGTTTGCTCACTGTAGCCCCACACTCACAGCCCATGTGGGAACACAGGAGCCAGCTCATCATAATAGAAAATGTGCGTGGCAAAACACAATGCCTTTTAATACCAATTGCTGACCTATAAGACATGTCTCAGAGATTAGGAACTGTTGCTGCTCTTACAAAGGACGAGAGTTCAATTCCCAAAACCAATGTCAGGCAGCTCACAACTATTTGTAATTTAATTCCACCTCCAGGACATCTGATGCACTCTCTGGCTTCTGTGAGCACCCCCCCCCATACACACACAACATATGCTCACATAGATACACATGTATACATAAATAAAAATAATCTTAAAAAAATTAAGCCAAATTAGTAAACAAAAAAGTTGGGGTTTGAATTTCACTTTTTTTATGTGTATGCGTATTTTGCCTGCAGTATCTAAGTACATTACATGTGTGCAATGCCTGTGGAGGCCAGAAGAGGGTGTCAGATCTCATGGAACTGGAATTACAGGTGGTTGATAGCTACCATGTGGGTGCTGGGAACTGAACCTGGGTCTTCTGAAAGAGCAGCCAGTGGTCTTAACCACCGAGCTATCTCTCCAGTCCCTGAATTCATATTTTTGTCTATACCATCAAAGGTGCCAGGAGAAACAGTTGCCCATGTCTCTCTACCGTGAACAGCCTCTCACTGGTTTCATGCTGGGAAGTCAACGAGGCAAATTTAGAGCCCAGTAGAGGAAATAGATTTGACCCTGACACAAAGCTTTTTTGCCAAGAGCCTCAGAGGAGGTGTATTCTCTGAGTTGCTTTTGGATATCTAGTCCACAGTAAGAGCTGAGCAATTATAGGAGCAATTAGCTCCAGGGTAACCACGGGAACAAGAACTGGTGTTCAGGGGTACTCATTCCTTGGGGTGCAAGAAAGTGAGCTGAGTCACAAAAGCTGTGATTCAGAGAAAGGACATAAGCAAGAACTAGGCATAGTCCCACAGACATGCCCCTGAGACAAACTCAAGTGGCTCCCTCATGTCCATTTGCTTTCCAATTTTTTAATTAAATGTTTTATGTGTAGGAATGTTTTGTCTGCATGTGTATAAGTACACATTTTCTACTATGATGAGCTGGATCTTGTGTCAACCCGGGGGTGTGGGGTATGAGAGGTGGGGCTACAATGAGCAGATATATTCAGGCCTCTTACAGAAGAGTCCTAGATGACCTCTGCTTGTGGGTTACTCCTTGCCCACAACTGAGTGCCACATTTAGGAGTCTGGAAACTGCCCATTGTTTTACAGTAGGGATGATTTTGAGGTTTCTTTTCCCTTATGTCACACAAAAGCCTTCTGGGATAACAGAGAGCTCCAGAAGTTCTGCTCCCACTGGATTTGTTTTGACCTTAATGGTTGCTATCAAAACTTGGTTTTGACTTCTAAGAAGTTCAGCATCAACGCTGAGCTGCGCCACCAGCAAAGGTGTGCTGTGTAGACCCAAGTCCTCTCTGCTATGTTCTTCTTTTCTTACACTGGACTTTCTTTACTTTGAGGACATTAAACACACACACACACACACACACACACACACAAATAAATGACTTAAAGCCCAATCATGTACAACCTTCTTCAGAATGTTTTTTCTGAATCCCCCTGGCTTGGTTTACTTTAGTTGCTGTCCCTTGCCTTCCCCTGGGTTACAATAATATCTATGCTGCTGAATATCCTTCAGTAAACCATGAGCACTTCTAGGAGAGTGGACTTCTCTGGTCTTAGTTTATGTATATTTTATGTGTATGTATATGTATGCAGATATAGAAGATTTGTAAGCAGGCTTTATGCCATACTTGGTACCTAATCATCTGTACAGTTTAGTTCAGGACAAGTTGAACTATTATTGTAAGCATTGTTCATAAGGAACAGGTGGCTTTTTTTTCTCATTTCTTCTCTTTAATTTGCACACAAAATGGGGAATCTATGTTCAAATACTATTTGTTTGTTTACAAGGTAACATCTGCTATGTTGAGTGAAGAATGTGTTTTTAATGAGCAGTGATATTTTTAACTTCTGATGGATTTATTCCCACTCATGGACTTCTTCCAAATGATGTGTCATAAAGAGCTTCTACTGAGCCCTGTGAGAGCATGCTCTGAGAGTTTCCCAAAGAAAAACAGACTTCTGGGTGGTTCTCGGTGCACCAGCAAGCCTGTGCAGCAATGAAGATCAGATAACCCAGTGAATAAGGTACATGTCTGAAGGAAGTTGTGTGAAGAGTCATCTGTCCCTTCTTCCCTTTCTCCTTTGCCTGGTCATCCACAAAAGTAGAGACAATAGTTACATAAGAACCCACATCTGGACATTACTAGCCATGGCAAGCTTGTTGTTTTTTTTAAAGTTCAAGGACAATCTTACTAGAGTTAAAAAAAACAGCAAGATGGTCATGCACCTGCAGACTAACAGTCACCCCGTGACCCCACGGCTAAGACTGGGGCACATACATGCCCCTGGTCCGCGCGCCCCCCTGTGATTCATCCGTGGCTGGAGCAGGGCAGCAACCGTGTCCTTTTCACCGAACGATGCCCTGATCCCCGCACCCCAGGACCTACGCATGTCTTTGACTTCTTTACTCTTTCGGTGCCCCTGACCCTTGTGCACCCCGACGCTGCACGCCCTAACCAGTGCACCCCACACTGTGTGCTCCAGACCCTCCAGTCTAAGCCTGCAACTTTGGGTGGAGGTGTGGCTTGGGGGCGTGTCTGTGCGCCTGCCCTGGCGCTTTCAGCTGAGGTTTGGTTTTGCAGTTCATGCTTACTATTAAAACCCAAAGCACTTGGCAAGTCTGCAGCGCTGCTGATTTCTAAATGCAGATGGGCCAAAAGAAGAGCTAGCTAGAATTGGAGGTCAAGTTCACTACCATGGTGGGAAGAGCACCCGTAGGTGTGGGTGGCTGCCGCTCTCTGAGTTGCAGTGTTCTCCTAGAGCCACTGGTCTGCACCCCTATTAATATTGCCTTATTGCACGTTCTTTTTCCATAAGAGGACCAGGCCTATCCTAAAATAGTTACCTGGTTCCGTCCTTCCCCTGTAGGTGCTGAGTTGGGTTACCCACTTCTGACCTGGTTTACCTCAGTGGGGTCTATGCAGAGCAGCTGCAATGATCTTTCTAAAGGTTACACTTGCCTCTGGGGCCCAATCCTATTCATCTGTGTGGAGTCACTTCTCAAGAAATTTTGTTCCAGGCTGGCCTGGAACTCAGGATCCTCCTGTCTCCACCTTCTAGTTCATTGTTAAAAAACTTTTAATAGACTACACCATCCACCATGTCTTGACTGGGGATAGGGTTCAATGCTTCATCTGTGTCTTTCCACAACTACAGCCATCACTGCCATCATGGTGATCACTGTCACCATGCCATCATTGTCACCATAGGCATCAGTGTCACCATATCCATCACTATCATCATATCCATGACTGTCACCCTCACTGTCACCATGTCCATCACTGTCACCACAGTCATCACTGTCATCACGGCCATCACTGTCACCACGGCCATCACTGTCACCACGGCCATCTCTGTCATCACGGCCATCATTGTCACCATAGCCATCACTGTCACCTTAGCCATCACTGTCACCTTAGCCATCACTACCATAGGCATCAGTGTCACCATATCCATCACTATCATCATATCCATTACTGTCACCATCACTGTCACCACAGCCATCATGGTCACCACAGCTATCACTGTCACCACAGTCATCACTGTCACCATGGCCATCACTGTCATCATGGCCATCATTGTCACCATAGCCATCACTGTCACCTTAGCCATCACTGTCACCTTAGCCATCACTATCATAGGCATCACAATCATCATAGTCAAAACAGTTATCATAGTCAAACACCGTCCCCATAGCCATTACTGTCAACCCACTGAGATGAGGATCGGAGAGAGCCAGAGTCTGTTTCCATGGAATTTGATAGACTCCTCCAAGTAGAGGGGTCCTCCCACATTGGTTTGGTTTTATTGTCAACTTGATAAAACCCACAGTTACATGGGAAGGGATTGATTAGATCAGACTGGCCTATTGCTGTGTCTGTGAGCATTTGTCTTCATTGATGATTGATGGCTATGCTGGATAGCATTAGTTGTCAACTTGACACACCTGGGTTGTGGGAGCCTCAATTGGGGAATTGCCTCCATTGGACCGACCTGTGGGCATGTCTGTAGGGCATCTTCTTGACTGTTGAGTGATGTGGGAGGGCCCAGCCCACTGTGGGTGGTGCCATCCCTGGGCAGGTGCTCATGTGCTATATAAGGAAGCAGGCTGAGCACAGGCCAGGGAAGCAAGTCAGTGAGCAGTGTTCCTCCATGGGCTGTGCTCCAGCTCCTGCCTCCAGGTTCCTGCCCTGAGTTCCTACCTTGGGCTCCCAGATGAACTGTGACACGGGAGATGTAAGACAAATAAACCCTTTCCTCCCCAAGTTGGTATTGGTCAGAGGGTTTCATCACCACAGTGGAGAAACAAACTAGAACAATGAGGAGGGCCCCACTGTGGGCACTGCCACCTCTCAGGAAGTGGGTCTGGGCTGTGTGAGAGCGAGCTGAGTATCAGCTTGGAAGCCAGCCAGAGAGCAGCATTCCTCCATGCTGCTTCAAGCTCCTCCCCTGAGTTTCTGCACTGACTTCCCTCAGTGATGAATTGTGACCTGGAAGTGTAACACAAAATAAAGCTTTTCTTCTCTGAGTTCCTTCCCATCATGGTGTTCACCACAGCACCAGAACAGCTCCCAATGTCTTCACACTAGCAGAGCCCAGAGGTAAAGGACAGGAATGGAAGGCGATGGAGCATGCTCATGAGAAACGCTGTTCTCTCCATCTGGCAGCCCCATGTCTTGATTCTATGCACTGCGGGGGAAGTGGCTCTATTAGTTACTTTTGTGCAGATGAGACTGAACACCCGTGAGAGCAACTTCAAGTCAAGGATTTACTCTGCTCATGGTTTCAGAGGCTCTGGGCCATGGCATTTTGCCCTAAGCACTTGGCAAAGTGTGCAGTGGCGACAGTGTGTGAAGGGGATTCTATCTTGTGGCAGGCAGAACACAGAGAGAGCTACAGGAAGCGGCAAGGGACCAGGTTTTACCTCCAAAGGCCTGCTGCCATGAGCTACTTCCAACTAGACTCTGTTAGATATTAAAGATAAAAGACGTTCATAGAAAAGGAAACTGACACAATATTATCCTTTAGAAGAGCTTTATTAGGAAAGTTATAAGCTCATGTTCATAGAGTCATGATGAGGCCCTGATGTAGAATAGCATTAGAAGTGACATCACCATGTGTAGCATGATGGGAGTCCTGAAGGGAGAGAGACAGACACGTTAGTTCCTAGAATATTAGGAGAGATACAGCATCACATCATGGGCAGCATGGTGGAATCCTCAGAGGAAAGTCTTTAAACCCATAGGCCAAAGGGAGTTTCTGACTCTTACAGGTTTTCAGGGATGGGTAGACAAACTCCATACCATGTGACCTAGTCTGATCCAGTGTATGGGCCATGAGTCACAAGGCAGGAAGGCTCTGGATAAAATGAAAGGTACAATGCAAAGCTGTCTTGAGCTTGCTCCAAGTTGCAAAGCATGGGGTAGGGGGACTGAGGGGCCACAGCACAGCATGCTTTCTTGTAAACTTTTGGTCCATGGAGAGAAACTACAGGGGGTGTGTGGTCTGATTTATTGGAGAGAGAAAGAGGCAGCCAGAGGGCCTGTGATCTAACAAGTTCCATCTCCTAAAGTTTCCAGAACCTCACAAAACAGCACCATTAGCTAGGGACCCAGTGTGGAACACATGAGCCTATTGGGGACATTTCAGATTTCAGCCATATACTTTCCAGGAGTTGTCTTGCAGCAGAAACCACAAGTAAGTCTTCAAGGGGTCACCATAACGTTCTTTAAAGCCAACTGCTGCAGTAGGCAGGAAAGCATCCACCACATTTAAGTAACTTCAGCCCCAGGGAATCCAATGCCCTCTTCTGGCCTCCTTGGGCACTACACTGTATGGCACACTTACATACTTATAGGTAAAGCATGCATACACTTAAAATAATTTTTTTTTGAAAGAGAGAACATAGGGCTGGGTGAGGTGGTGCATACCTTTAATCCCAGCACTCAGGAGGCAGAGGCAGGCAGATCTCTATGAGTTCAAGACTAGCTTGGTGTCTATATAATGAGTTCCAGGCCAGCTGGGACTGCAGGGGAGACCCTGTCTCAAAAAAAAAAAAAAAAAAAAAAAAACAGAGAGAGAGAGAAAGAGATCATGTAGATGTATCCAGTCACTCTCTGCCTACATGGTCACTATGTCCATGAGCTCATTGGATAAGCTGTGGAGCAAAAGATTACTTCACTCATAGGGCAGACCATATTCTTGAATATTCAGAAATCTGCAGTGTAAACCAGGCATTGTGCTGTATGCCTGTCATCCTAGCACTCAGGAGGCAGAAGAAGGAGGATTGTTGCAAGTTTAAGGCTAACCTGGTCTACATAGTTCTAGGTCTGCTAGAGCTAAACCTGGCAGCTAGACCCTGGATCAACACACACACACACCTTTTTATACACATACACACACACACACACACACACACACACACACACACATGCTCAGAGTCAGCAGTGTAACTGGATCTTTTGGTTGCCCAACTTGGTGGCTTGTCACTGCCTAGTAACCAACTTTCTTGATCAGGCTTCAGACTCTTCTTTTTTTTAAAAAAAAAATTTATTTATTTATTTATTTTTCATATTTTATTATTTTTATTTTATGTGTATGTGTATATTGCCTGCATGTAGATAAGTGCACCTGTGTGGTGCAATGCCCATGGAAGCCAGAAGAGGCTGTCAGAGCTCCTGGAACTGGAGTTATGGACAGTTGTTAGCTGCCATGTGGGTGCTGGGATTCAAATTCGGGTCTTCTGTAAGAACAACCAGTGTTCTTAACTGCTGAGCCATCTCTCCAGCCCCTATTTATTATTTTTAAATTATTTTTATTGTATGTGTATTGGCTGCATGCATGTAAGTGCAATGCTGGTGGAGGTCAGAAGAAGACATCAGATCCCCCTGGAACAGAGTTATAGACAGTTGTCAACTGCCATGTGGATGGTAGGAATTGAACCTGGGTCCTTGGTAAGAGCAGTCAGTGCTCTTAACTGCTGAGCCATCTCTCCAGCCCCAGACTCTTCTATAGCCTATGGCGAGCCAAGTCTTCCTCTCAAAGGGAAACCAGTTGTCCGACAAGAAAAGTATTTGATCTAAATCCTTTGTGGTTGGCACTGGTTCTCCTTACAGGGCTTGCCATGGGCTCTGTCCCCCTTTCAGTCTGCCACTGACACTTCAAGCCCCCATCAGATCCACTGAGTCACAGATGGCAAAACAGACTGCCTTGCAGCTGAGCCACATGACATATATACTCTCAGAACTAGTACATTCTTGAGCTAGCCCATAAGTGGGTCAGATAAGCACAGTATGGTGATGCCTGTCTGTGAGCTCAGCACTTGAAAGGCAGGAGAACCACAAGTTGGAGACCAGCCTGAACTACAGAGCTACGCCCTGTCTCAAAAATTGTTTCTGTTAAAATGAATCTCATAGTGCCCTTTCCCCATTCGATATGGTATAGAGGCAACAATTTAAACTTTACCTTGGAGAGAGAATTCAAGATGGCCTCTAGTCACAGGCTCTTGAAGACTCATGGGATTTACTTCCCACACTGTATTTTCACATTTCTTACATATCTGAATTGATGCCTCCCTGTTCTACAGGTCCCTATAGCACGATGTTATTAATGAGGTGGTCACTTGATGTTCTAAGGAGACTTGAGGTAGGCATGTTGACTTTAGACTGAATAATGGCATGGGATTAGAGTTGGCCTAAGGATTGCATGAAATTAAAAAAAAAAAGTCTCCTGGGCTAGAGAGATGGCTCAGAAGTTAAAAACACTGGTTGTTATTGCAGAGGGCGTGGGTTGGGTTCCCAGGACCCACTTGGTGGTTAACAACCGTCTGTAACTATGGTTCCGAGGAAGCCAACACCCTCTTCTGGCTTCTGCTGGCATTGTATGACAAGGGTGCACTTATATACATGCAGGTAAGATGCTTATATACATAAAAACAAATAAATATAAAGATTTAAAGGTCTCCTTAAACCAGATGTGGTATGCACCTGTAATCCCAGCACTTGGGAGATAGAGACTGGAGGATGACAAGTTGAAGGCCAGCATGCTGGGTGCTGGGTTATAGAGCAAGGTTCTGTCTTAAATTGTGTGTGTGTGTGTGTGTGTGTGTGTGTGTGTGTGTCCATACGGAAGCCATTAGAAGCTATCAGTGTCCTGTTCTAGTAGTCTCTACCTTTTTCCCTAGAGACAGGGTATCTCACTACACCTGGAGGTAGTCTGGCAGCCAGCAAGCCCCAGCGAGCCTCCCATCTCCACACACCCCCAGCACTGAGGTTGGGTCTGAGGATTTGAACTCACATCCTTATGCATGTGCAGTAAATGTTCTTACTCCTGAGCCATTTCCCTGGACCCTTCATGTGAAGTCTCTTTATCATATGAAGCAAGGAGGCTTCTGGAAGTCTTCAAGAAAAGAAGCCAGTGGGCTGCTCTCTTGAAGTCACGGTCACATTAAGCTTCTGATCATCTCTTTGCATTCTCCAAGACTCCTCCATCCCCTACACTGACTGAACAATTGAATGGGGGCCTGAGTGGAACGAAGCCCTTCTATACTGCTCAAGTTCCCATCAGAGAGTTGGATCTGAGTGCTGGGAGCAACGCTCTGCTGAGACGGCTTTCGTCAGATGGCAAGAGTTCGGGTTTTGCCGTCACAGAGGCCACAGAGGCCCCCATCTGGGTCTGAAAGGCTAACGAGCAGTTAGAATTTTGGTGCTTGGGTCATGCTGCTACCCAGACTGGCCCTGGGCATAGACATAGCCATCATGCCTCCTATGGAGTCAACTTCTCCCTTCCTGGTGTTCATGCCTCTGGGATCCTGGATGACAGGGATGTCATGTGACTTTTCCTGGGCCAACAAAAGCAAATGTCTATTCACCACAAATCAATCACTGACACCAGACCAAAGAAATGATTCCATCCAAGTGGAGCTTGAAGAACCAAGCTTATAGGAGCACGGGAAACTCAAAGGCATCATTGAAAAGCCCAGGCCAGCATGGGTGTCCACTCATGAAAACGTCATCCCTGATGCACCCTGAACTACATGCAGACTGCTCCCTGGGAAGACACGCTGGGGTTTACTGCTTCTACAGCCTTTGGGAGGGGTCTGATGAGTCTTGTAACTTTAGTTTCTTCAGCTTCCTGAATCTCATAACCCCCCCCTCCAGGATGGGACACTTCAGTTTGGAGGGAGCAGCTATGCAGGGAAGCTGCTCTTCCCCTCAGCAGCTGTGGCAATGATTTTGAGAGAGTGGTACTTTCGACTGTCCTTGTTCGTCTCCACGCCTTCACAGAAGGACGTCTTCTGGTCTGTCCCAGAGGACCAGGCTGGAGATTGGTGAGTGGGTCCCTCCTCCACTCTTCCTTGCTTGGACTCCTACCTCCACAGGTTTCAGACATCTCGGCTTTCCTGGGTAGGGTGGCCTGCCTTCACGCATGGGACTCAGCAACCAAGCAACCACGTGGTTGGAACTGTGCCTTTTTTAGGAAGCACGGCAGACCAGAATCGTGTGGGGGGGGGTGTGTGGTGTGTGTGTGGTGTGTGTGTGGTGTGTGTGCGTGTGGTGTGAGTGTGAGTGTGGGTGTGGTGTGCGTGTGGTGTGCGTGTGTGGTGCGTGTGGAGTGTGTGTGCATGTAGTGTGCATGTGGTGTGCGTGTGTGGTGCGTGTGTGGTATGAGTGTGTGTGTGGTGTGTATGTGTGTGTGTGGTGTGTGTGGCTTGTGTATGTGGTATGTGTATGGTGTGTGTGTGTGTAGTGTGTGTGTTTGTGTGGTGTGTGTGTAGTGTGTGTGGTGGTGTGTGTGGTGGGTGGTGTGTGTGTGGTGTGGTGTGGTGTGTGTGTGGTGTGTGTGTGTGTGGTGTGTGTGTGGTGTGTGTGTGTGGTGTGTGTGGTGTGTGTGGTGTGTGTGTGGTGTGTGTGTAGCGTGTGTGTGTGGTGTGAGTGCATGTGGTGTGAGTGTGAGTGTGGGTGTGAGTGTGGTGTGCATGTGGTGTGTGTGGAGTGTGTGTGCGTGTGGTGTGCATGTGGTGTGTGTGTGTGGTGCGTGTGTGGTGTGTGTGTGGTGTGTGTGTGTGTGTGTGTGTGGTGTGAGTGCCTATATCTGCATGTTTGGATGTGTGGGATGTACATGTGTGCATATGCATGTGGAAGTCAGAGGTGATGTTCAGTGTCTCCTTCAATTGCTCTCCACCTTATATACGGAGGCAAGGGTCTCTCATTTGAACCCAGAGCTCTCCCATTCGGCTAGTCTAGCTAACTAGCTTGTTCTAAGGAGGCCCTGTCTCAACCTCCCAAGCACTGGGATTACAGGCAGGCCACCATGCTGTCCCAGCATTTATGTAGGTGCCTTCATGCTCGTGTGGCAAGTGCTGAGCGATCTCCCCAGCCCCAGAATCTCTTCATTTATTTCATTCCCTCAGTGTCCATTTCTGAGACTGACTTTGGTGTGTGGGTCTCTCTGTCCAGGTGTGGCTTTCCTGCTACAAGAGGTACGTTGGCCTGTTGCTGTGTCAGAATAGACTGAGTAGTGGGAAGTACAGGGGACTGGAACAGATTTCCTCTAAGCAAGGCAGAGCAGGGAGGAGCTACTTTCTGTGACCCGTAGAGATTTGTGTACTCTGAATCCTCAGTGCCCCCCCCTTACCCTCTGTCCCCCAGGTATCATTTGAGAGACAAGAAAAGGTTGTGCGTTTAACAGATGTAAGTCAGAAACCCATGGTGTACTAGTCACTTTTATTGCTGGCCCCAAAATACCTGGTAGAAGCAACTTCAAGGAGGAACGAGATATCCTGGCTCACAGTTTCAGGGAATACAGTCCATCACAGCAAGGAAGGCATGGGGAACAGC
The DNA here is from genome assembly GCF_000622305.1 of Nannospalax galili. Taxonomy (NCBI): domain Eukaryota; kingdom Metazoa; phylum Chordata; class Mammalia; order Rodentia; family Spalacidae; genus Nannospalax; species Nannospalax galili. Next base: position 1,551,438 of record NW_008349596.1, on the reverse strand, counting down.
TTGGTCCAGGGCACTGGGAGCTTGTAGCTACTGCGTCTCATATCTCGATGACTCAGAAGGCAGAAGCCAGCACCAGAGTAGATATGACCCTCGAGGTCTGCCCCCCATGACCTGCTTCTGCTAGCTAGGCCACACAGTGTAAAGTCTCCACAACTTCCCAAAACAGTACCACCAGCTGAGGACAAAGTATTCAAATACATGAACCTGTGAGGCACATTTCACAAATGCAGCTTTCCCTTCGAATCTGGAGACAGCTGCAAAACGTAAGACATCTTTTCAGGGTCACCAATGAAAGTCTGTTCCTTCAACTAGAATATAAGACTTTTAAATTAACAATTAATTAATCAATTAATCCAGGTTCTCACATAGCCCAGGCTGGCTTCCAACTTACTATATAGCTGAGGGTGACTTTGAACTGATCCTCCTGCCTCCACCACCTCAATACTGGTACATTACAGGCATGTGCCACCATACACAGTTTATATGGTACTGGGGGTTAAGCCCAGGGTTTTGTGCGTTCTAGGCGAGCACTCTACCAACTGAGCCACATCCCCAGCCCTAGAATTTAAGACTTAGGCTATTCACTTTTGATGTTATTTGGCCATAAGGATCAACCACTTTCCCTTTATGGGAATTCTTTGTGCGTTGCATACTGCTGAACCCCATTTCTCAAAGTCTTAATCCAGTGGGATCACCATCACCCTAGGTGACCCTGACTGCAAGCAAAGGCCACAAGTTATCCTAAAACTACCTGAATTGTCATTGTCTTGGATCCACACAGACCAGAGAAGCAATCTCACATTCTCCCGTCTCCTGAAGAGACACTGTTGCCAATACTCCTGGAAGACATTCTTCTATATCTCCCAGAGTCCATGGAGGCAAGCACCAGGAATAAGATTTGGTTGGTTGAAACAGAAAAAGAATTCATTAAAAGGCATATTATGTAGCTCACAAAAATCTCAGGCATGCTGGGGTAGCTCTGAGGCCAAGACTCACCCAAAGTCAAGTGGCCGAACTGGTTCTATGGCCAGCTAGGACGGCTCCCACTGCTGGTGCTGCTGCTCCTCTGGCTGGTAGTTTGACCCTTAACTTATCCCAGTGCTGAACACTAGAACTGCCTGTGTCAGCTAGGAAAGAAGGCAATTGCAAGCCATGGAAAATTGGGCTAACAATAGCTCATTAATAAATCTTCAAAGCTAGGCATTTGTTGTTTGAAGCATTGATTCAGTTCTCCAAAAACCCTGCTATGGACTCTGGGTTTTCAATCTTTCTTCTTTTTCCTCTTCTTCCTCCTTCTCCTTCTTTCAAATTTATTTTTATTTTATGTATGTGTGAATGCTTCCATGTAGGTATGTGTACCGTGTGTGTGCCTAGTGCCTGCAGTCTAGAAGGCGACGGATCCCCTGGAACTGGCATTATAGGTGGTTGCGAGCCATCATGTAGGTGCTGGGAACCAAATCCAGGTCTTCTGCAAAAGCAAGTGCTCTTAGCTGCTGAGCCATCTCTCCAGCCCCTCAGCCTTTTTTTTTTTTTAAACACACTTTACCACACTTCTTTATCACACTCAGAGCAGTCCCCTTATGGTGGTGAGGTGACTGCTGCAGCCATCACCATTGCATTCACATTCAAGCCAGAAATTCAGAGAAGGAAAACTGCTCCTATATCTAGGTTTCACCAAGAAACCTCAAGTCAGACTCCCCAGGTGCATCTTCCTGGCTAGAAATGCACCATGAGGACAGATAAGGGAGAAACTCTGCAAACAGTATATCTGTATATGTTCCTGTAGTACAAGGGGCTCTCATCTGACCCAGCCCACCTCTAGGGTAGGAGCAAAAGGAAAGCGGATGTCACAACGGAAAGCGAGAGAATCCCTTTCTAGAACAGGCTACGAAGTTCCCACTTTTTGAGTCACAAGCTCCAGTTCAGTTTGAGCCAGTGGTATCTGATCAGCAGAGCCTAGGCCACATGCTCACATCTCAGTGACAAGACGGGCCCCAAACCTGGCAAGGCGGCACACGCTGTTCCTGCGGTGGGAGGTTCTACTTCCCTAAATGGAAAGACCAGGTAGTGATGAATGTCTTACCCTACTGAGTAGGTCTTGTCATATTATTTCATGCCTGCATTCAAAAATGAGAAATTGGGGGCTTATTTGGGAAGTGCATTCATTCTGCAAGCTTGAGGGCCTGAGTTTGAATCCTTAGCACCCATATAGCAAGCCAGGTGTGGCTATCCACACCCATAACCCCAGCACTAAGGAATGGTTGTATGTACCTAATATCCTAGCACTTGGGAAGTGTAGGCAGGAGGATCAGGAGTTCAGGACCATCCTCAGCTACATAGCAAGTCTGAGGGCAGGCATGAGACCCTGTTTCAATTTAAAAAAAAAAAAAATCAATAAACGTGGAAAAATTACCTTTGTGAGAAATGGATATACTGTTTGCATAATTTCTTCCTTATCTGTCCTCAGGAATTCTTAAATAGTTAAAGGGTGAGAGGAAGCGGGTTGCAGGTGGGAGGCCTGGTTTCTTCCCAGGCTAGTCTCTGACATCCACTGATGGCAACACACTAGTTTTCTCATGACAGTAAATAGTGTAAGGATTTATTTGGCTCATAGCAGGGAGTACAGCCCAGCATGTCAGGGACGGCATGGCAGTGAGAAGGCTTTGGTAAGATGGCTGGTTCCATCACCCGGGAAGCAGAGAGATGGGCTGAAAGCAGGGCAGGCCTATCACTCCCAAAGCTACTTCCCTGGTGATCCACTTCCTCCAGCCAGACCCCACCTCCCAAAGGCTTCGCAACGTCCCAAAACAGCGCCACCAGCTGGAGACCAAGTGTTTAAACACACGAGCAGGTGGGGAAGATTTCACCTTCAATAACACCCAGGGAATCTCTCCTCACTCCCAACTCCCTGCCCTGACCAAGCACCCTCAGGAACACCCCAGTGAGAACTGCCCCAGACTGACTGACCACCTCACATGGTCCCCAGACTGCCCTCTACTTATGCTTCCTGTCTGGTGACCCACTGCCTGAGCTCCACCTCAGCACACAGGACTCCCCAAGATGCTGAGCAGCTCATTTAAATAGGCAAATCTACAGGACATCCTCCTGGGAAAGGACACTTTCTGCTGGTTCTGACTGTAGCACAGTGATGCCAAGGCAACTTGTAGCCAATACATCCTGCAGCATCTGGAATACTAATAGAATTGCCTAGAAGGGGCACAGTCACCAGGAGAAATAGCAGTCCACTGAGGAAAGCAAGCCCTTAAGAACAAAAACTGTGACTTAACGCTGGAAGTCCCATCATCATACACTCGTGCGGGCAAATGCGCACACATGCGCACTGCTAGATGAAAACACCCACAGTTATGGTAGCTATGCATGTTTAAACAATCCAGCCCTTAAAAACTGTATCTCGTGGCTTATGGGCTTAGGTGCTAAAAGAGACTTGTTGCTTGCTCTAGCTAGTGACGTGTCCTGCTTCTCCAAGTTTAAGGTGGTAGGAGCATTCTAGAAATACTGGGATTCAAGAGATGGGTAAGGCAGGTAACAAGATGTGTTTTGCAAGCTCACATTGTTCTTGTATGAAGATGGCACTCTCATGTTTTAAGTATTCCAATTTTAGTCAATGTCCATCAGGAGAAAGAGAGGAGGGAGGGAGGGAATGAGGGTTAGGAAGGGAGGGAGAAAGGCAGCGATCAGGAGGCTGAGGCAAAAGGCCTCTTTGGTCTCGGGTTGATGACGCTCATAACCCAGCTTGTGACCATGCTCATGTCCTGATGCATTACAGCTGTAAATGACCTTCATATTTCAGCCCTCTGAAAGGGAAAACAAGGAGGGAAAAAATGCAGGCCAACTCTGGGGCCCCAGGGACCATCACACCAAGGACACTAGCCGCATTTTCCTCTGGCCCAGAGAATACAGTGACTGCTTTGTGCTTTTGAGGGGAGTTGTGGGCTGGGGAGCGTCCAGTGTCCTTAATCAACAGGGTAGTAAAGGGAGGAGGAGGAGGAGGCAGGCAAGGCAAGCCTGGGGCCCTGCAAGGGGAACTTGATCCATCCTGGGACTCCAAGGGTTCTGGGCTAGTGGGATTTAGCCAATGTGAGCCTCAACTGGGGCAGAATGCCCTCAGAATGGACCGACCCTTCTAGCCTACATTAAGAATTTATGATGTAACATGTCAGTCCACTGATTGCCAAGGTCGGTTCACACGATCTGCTGGCTAGGCGGGTATCCCCTGTAGAGGACTGCTCTTTGGCCACTTGTGTAGCAGTTACACTCCCCAACTAGAACCTCCAAACAAGCTCTCAAGAACTTATACTCAGTCCAAGAGCCCACAGAGCTAGAGAGTAAATAAAGGGCTTACTGACTGTATTCTCAAGATGGGAAGCAACCAGGATCCCAACCAAATGAAGGGCATCTGATTTCATCCATAAGGAATCCAACCAACCAGACTGGGAAAGAAGGGGAGCCTGGGGAGC
>NW_008349596.1:1542858-1545320 GCF_000622305.1 Nannospalax galili | reverse complement strand
TTAATTTCTAAAATATTTTATTATTTTTATTTTATGTGCATGAGTGTATTGTCTGTATGTAAGTACACCCTTGTCATGTAGTGCCAGAAGAGGTCAGAAGAGGGCATTGGATCTCCTGGAGCTGAAGTTACAGATGGTTGTTAGCCGCCATGTGGGTGCTGGGAACAGAACCCAGGTCCTCTGCAAGAATATCCAGTGCTCTTAACCCCTGAGCCATCTGTATTAGTCAGGTTCTCCAAGGAAACAGAACCGGTAGAATGAATAGATATGTATAGAGATTTATCAGATTAGCTCACAGGATGGAGTCCGAGTAGTCCAGCAATGGCTGCACCACACTGGAGAGGCTGAGAATCCATAGTCGCTCAGTCCACGAGGCTGGATGTCTCAGTAGTCCCAATCTGGCGCTGAAGGTCTGATGAATTCCAAAAGATTAGCTAGTCTTCAGTCTACAGCAGCAAGATGAACTCACCAGTGAGAGAGAAGGCAAGCAGCAAGAAGCCAGGCGTTCTCCTCTGCCATGGCCTTTTATATGGGCTGCTGTCAGAAGGTAACACCCACATTTAGAGCATGTCTTCCAGCTTCAGATGATCCAATTAAGAAGATCTCTCATATTTCAGTTAATCCCAGATCCAGTCAAGTTGACACCCAGGATTAGCCATCACACCATCTCTCCAGTCCCAAATTCATTGTGTGTGTGTGTGTGTGTGTGTGTGTGTGTGTGTGTGTATGTGTATGTGCGCACACGCGCAACATGGCAAGAGTATGGAGGTCAGAGGATACCTCTCTCTCTAGTCACCTTGTGGGATCTAGGGATCAGACTCAGGTCCCACAAGCACCTCTACCACTGAGCTATCTCATAGGCTCCTCTTTTGACACTCTGCAGTCATGGCAGGCACCAGTGGCCATGAAGCCAGGAGGAGAGAGCTTGAGAGCTTTGGACACTGAGTCACTGGTGGGAGGTCTGGGTAGTGTCAACATTCAGCTGAGGATGACCCTCTCTAGGGAAGATTATCTGGGAGCCCTGAGGGAGATGCTGGGTCTGTAGCATCCTGCTCCCCCTGGGGCCTCAATGACAGACAGCTGGTACCTGGCAGGGATGTAATGCTATAGGCATCAGCCAGGCCCTGAGTTTTAGGCCTTTCCTACCACAAGGGAACAGGGCTACCAAGGACTCAGAGCTCCCAAGCCAAGGAAGGGGCTGGCTGAGTCAAGAGATGCCAACTTGGGGGACTCCAGGCTGGCCCTGTACCCATCTGCTCAAGGGTCACTTTTTCCTTGACAGGAGCATGGCTGCCACAGCAATGCAACTTCAAAAAGTTTCTTGGAAGTCCCCAACAACTAGAGGACAGACCCTCACCCCACCCTGGGCATACCTCATCCCACTTCCACATAGGCGCTCTTTGACAGGTATCTGTCTCAGGAGTGGGTCCTCATGACTAACCTGCTGAAAACCAACCAAACAAAGACAGCACAGAGGCTCACACATGTAATCCTAGCATGCGGGAGGCTGAGGTAGAAGGGCTGCCTGGTGAGACCTTGTATCAGAAAAAAAAAAACAAAAAACAGTCCAAGGGTGTGGCTGAGAATGTGTGAAGCCCTGGATTCCAGCCTAGGCATCATGAATAAGAAAGGGGCAGGGAAAGAGGAAGAGGGGAGAAGTAAAAGAGTCGGCTTAATAGTTGTGGATCAGAAAACAGTACCCCAAAGCTTGCCGAGCTAGACACTGGAAGGTCTCTGCACAGCAGGTCTGACCTTCTGTGACTGTGCTCTGCTAGTGAGTCACAGAAACCAGAAATTACTCCAAGGTTAGAGAGCACAAGGCCAAAGTGAGCAGAGTGGGGGTTAGAGTTAAATAGTTCCAAGGAAGATTAAACAGACAGACACACAAGCCAAACCAAAACTAGCCGGTTCTAAGATATTAGAAGGAAATGCTTTATGTTTCCTTTCAGCCCTCTGCATCTGTTCTTCTAGCACAGGGGTGGTCAGAGGCAGCTCTGAGAAATTAGGGGTCTTTCCCACAGACACATAGTTCATGGAGGGCAGAGCTGCCCTGCACCCAGCAATGAGCCACTGAGAAACACTGCCCAGAGAGCCCTGTGGTACCTGCCAGCTCCGCCGGCGTTGGCTGCGTGACATCAGACCCCAGCTTTCCAGTCTGCAAATCTAGTGTTCCTAAGGAGGAAACAGACAGACCTGGGCACTAAGGCCCTGACCCATAGCCTAGGGGACAAGGAGTGGAGCATCTTGGAGGTTCTAGGGTAGGCAACAGCCACCAGCATGGCCTGCTGATTAGTGACCAGCTTGGAGACCACAGTTAAGCCTTGGCTAAATGATCAGTGGGTTTGATGGAACCAGAGTCAACTGTGCAGGAAGAACCCCTCCCTCCATCTCCCCCTCCCCCCTCCGCCCTCCCCCTTCCTCTTCCTCCTCCCCTCCCTCTCTTCCTCCCCTTCCTCCTCCCC
>NW_008349596.1:1541461-1542598 GCF_000622305.1 Nannospalax galili | reverse complement strand
CACCCCCCCGCCACTTTTTAGACAGGGTCCCACTATGTAGCCCTGGCTGGTCTGGAACTCACTATGGAACCTGGGCTGGCCTCCACCTCACAGAGATCCACCTGCCTCGGCCTCCAGAGTGTTGGGATTCAAGGTGAGCACCAGCCCCGCACCTCCCGCCTCCTTCACGGCGACCTCAAGTCTCCCCACACTCTCGCCGGCCAGTGCCACATCCTGAACTCCAATTCACATTTGCCAAGGAAAAGTACAGGTATTCAACCCTCCTACTGGGTCCCTTGCTCGCCTTCCGGGCGGGCAGCCCATCTGTGTAGGAAATCTCTTTCCACCGATGGACTGCTTTGAATCCCAGCACCCTGAGACCCAACATTCTCAGTACTGCGAGCACCCACCCCAGTGCTGTTGCGGCCAGCAACTCATGACTGATACTCCTTGAGGAAACCACACATAAGGAGCCAAACTATCTCTGCAGATGGTCCAAAACAGGAGTGGCTTCATCAAAGCCGGGACACCTAAGCATGTGGCATATGCCTGTAATCTCAGCACTTGGAAGATGAAGACAGGAGGATCAGGAGTTCAAGGCCAGCCTTGACTATATAGCAGGTTCAATACTAGCCTGGGTTCCATGAGACCCTGTCTCAGAAAACAAAACCAACCAACAAAACCCAGGACACCTATAATCCCAGTACCAGTGAGGCCTATCTGGAGTTCAAAGTCAGCCTCAGTTAAATGAGACCCTACTTGAAAAAAAATGGACAAGCTGGAGAATGGAGGGGAGGAGAGCTGTGAAATGCTGTCTTCTGGACGCAACATGGCTGTCGCACTCAGGAACTCACAGCAGCCGTGGTTACCTACAAAGACCTGCACAAGATGGAGCCCGTCAACACTGCAACATGGATGGAGGAAGGACACATGATGCCTCTGCCCCAAGCTGAGGAGCCATAGGCAGTTCAGGATTGCTGGGGGAGAGGGAGTCACCTTTCTTCAGTGATGTAGCCACTGGTAAGTTGCCCATGATCAAGTAAATAACCTCACGCCCATGACAATGCAAACAGCTCTAATTAAACTCAGTGGGTTGTAAAAAAAAAAATACATTAGAGGAGGTGGGGACTCATTGGGAAGAAGAGATTCAGTGATTAT
>NW_008349596.1:1531070-1541367 GCF_000622305.1 Nannospalax galili | reverse complement strand
TTATTATTAGGGTCTTTTTGAGACAGAGTCTCCCTGTAGCCCCAGCTGTCCTGGAACTCACTATGTAGACCAGGCTGGCTTCAAACTCACAGAAATCCACCTGCCTCTGCCTCCTGAGTGCTGGGATTAAAGGCATGCACCACCACACCCAACTAAAAACTATTTTTAAAAAAGGAAAGAGGAGGAAGGGACAGAGGAGAAGGGAGGGAAGGGAGAGGTAGAGGGCTGGTGGAGGAGAGGGGCTGCTATGGTGCGGTCAGTCCTCAGCCCATTCATTCCTGTGCAAGCTGAGCTGTCAGGGATCTTGCTTTGAAACAGAAATCAACACAGGAGCTAGAAATACATCCACAGGTGATGGAGACACTGCAGCCCCACAGACAAAGCCTCTGTGAGTTCTGTGAAAAACCCTTCAACACACATCATGTAAAGAAAACTCAACTGATTCCAGGAATGACAACTGCTGGGAACAGAGACATTTGTGACTACACTCAGCTCTCTTATTTCTTTATGGTAAACTAAAATTTCCCAGATGGTTTTGTTTAAAAAGTAAAAATTACAAATGAGCAAGAAATGGAAATTAAAATCATTAATCTTATCATCTAGAGATCCCATCATGAATAACTTTATGCATTTTCTCCAGATTCATATATATGTAAGTATACATGCTGTATGTATTTTGCCACCTTGCTGTAGCCAACAAAATATTCCAAGGATATTTTTCTTGTCTTAGTTTTGCTTCTGTGCCATGGGCTTCAGTCAGAAAATAATCTTAACTGAGGGTGTATGACAGTGAAAATATGAGGGATTTTGTGTGTGTGGGTGTGTGGGTGGAGGAATTGTGTGTGTGTATGTGTGTGTGTGTGTGTGTGTGTGTGTTTTCTTGAGACAGATGCATAGTACAGTCTGGCTTTGAACTCCCTGTGGATGGCCTTGAACTCCTGATCCTTCTGCCTCTACGTCTAGAGTCCTGGGATTATAGGCACATGCTGTGCTGTGTAGCTCCAACATGTGCTTGGTTTGGAAGAGAGGAAGGAGGTAGAGAAAAAAAACAGTAGCTTTCTTTGCGGGGGTGGAGGGAAGTTTCATCTTTACAAAGGCCTTTCTGCCTAGAACTTGGGGATCCATAAGGTGTTTGCTCATCTTCTCTTAGGACTCTTCTGACTGACCAAGTAACATGGGGTCTAGCATACAGAAAACATCCATGAGCATTAGTAAATGGAAAGTCAGCCAGTGCCATCACCTCATGCATTCCTCACTAAGCTGGGATTCAGGAGGCCTCTGCACCATGTCACAGGTTTCTTAGACATTCCCTATTAGCTTGGTGCATTTCAGAGATTCCCTGTTAGCTTTTTTTCTTGTTTTGACAAAGCACCAAACAGAAGCAACTTCAGGGAGGAGAGGTTTAATTCTGGCTCACAGTTTAAAAAGGAACAGTCCATCATGGGGATGAAGACAAGGCAGCTGGAAAAGCTCCCTACGGTGGAGGGAGCTTGCAGCGTGCAACATCTTGACTGATGCTGTGTGAATTTTTCCCAAGAAGAAAAACAATATTATCCCAGATAAAGGACTAAAATCAGACCAAAGAGACAATTCCAGGCAAGTTCAGGTGGTGACCAGTGAGTTTAATTAAAAGTAGCATGAGTCAGGGTTTTCTTACAAGCAGCTTCACCACTGGGAACAGTCTCCATCCAGCAACCATTAACAAGGAGACAGCCTCAGAAAGGGCTGGGCCTCATGAGCAAAGCCCCTGCTGCAGGATGGAATGTGAACCGGCCAGATCTTGTTTGGGTCTCCTGTGGGTAATCACAGCCCTTGGCAACTCAAAAGGACAATGGCCAGGTCACCCCAGAGAACAGCATTCCACAACAGAAGGTCAGGAAACAGATCTCAGGTTGGAACCGGATACAAGTGCCACTTTCAAAGTCCCACCCCAATTGCCTACATCTGCTAGGGAAGTTCCATGACCAATAGGTTCTATAACTTCCCAAAAGAGTGTCACCAACTGGGGACCAAGTGTTTAGATTCCAGCCATAAGACGTGGCATAGAAGATCCATGAAAAGTGAATACAGCATGTTCCCAGCTCCATCTCATTTGAGCCCCCAGCCTTTCTGTAGCTGAGCAGAGAGGCCAATGTTAGTCCCATATGGAGAAGGAGAAGCTGGAGATGGAAAAATCAGAGAGCTTGAACTTGAACCCAAACACAGAACACTTACCTTTGCTTCCCAACTATGACAATGTGCAGCCCACCCTGACTTAAGTAGTGTGTATCAAGGTGGGACACACCGCAGTGGGTTGGTAAATGGTTAATTAATTTTTATCATTGGGCTGGAGGTGAGAAGCCCTGACACACAGCGTTTGCCCATTTCTCCACTGAATATTCTCACGGCTGATTGGAAACCGCTGACCTGATATAACTGGACACCGACCTGTGCACAGTGGCTCAGAGGTGTCCCCTGACTGCAGCACACCCTTGGAAAGGGGAAACGTTCCACCTCATCAGTAATGCCACACTGAGGTAACAAGATTTGGGAGACACTGAGGGATGACATGGGTGTCTGACCTGGGGCTGCTCTCTGGCTGTCTCAGGCTCTGGTTCCCTCCCCTGTCAACCCTCTTCCTCTGGATTGCGGGGGGGGGGGGCACTTGAAGTCAGGCTTGTCACCCTGGCCATGTCCTTTCCTTCCCTCTTCTTCTGGGTCCTGATGGAAGCATTCTGGGTCCTGATGGAAGCAGAGCTGTGGGCCTAATGCAGAAGGGAGGCCCTAGGGATCTAAGACTTCAGGCTCCAAGTCTGGTAAGAACAGGCTCAGTTGTCTCCTGTCCCAGGTCCCAGCTCCAAGAGGTCTGGCTGCTGCATCCAAGTAGGAGCCAGGAAGACGGCAAAAGGGAGGCCCATCTACAAGGCCATTTCTCCACAGCCGAGTGGGCCCCAGTTCCACATAGTTTCTGTTTTATTTCTCAACTTCGGTGGCTTCTTTCCTTGAACATTTTACCAGAATTTTCTGCAGTGGCCCAGCCATGGTTGGAATGTGGGGGTAAAGAAACTTGCTTTCTCTGGGGTGACTCCAGGATTGCAGAGATGTGGGGAAAGGCAGTCCCTGGCTCCATCTGCTGGTTCCTTGTGTTTTTGCAGCATTTGGATGAATGATAAAAACTAATAGAAATGTTTCTGGTCTTTGACATAGAGTCGATTTTGAAAATCTCTCATAAAAAGAAATACAGAAAATGTAAATTCAATGAAGTACTACTTAGAGCTGGGCATGGCAGCCCGTACCTATCACCCAACACTGAAGAAACTGAGACAGGAGAATGGCAAGTTCTAGGCCAGCCTGGTCCACATAGTGAATTCAAGGCTGGCATGGACTACGTATTGGGATCCTCTTTCAGTAATTAAAATAATAAATAAATAAATAAATAAATAAATAAATAAATAAATAAATAAAGGCTGAGGAGATAGCTCAATTGGTAAAGTATTTGCTGTGCAAACAGGAGGATTTGAGTTCAATCCCCAGAACACATAGAAAAAAAGCTGGGTATGGTGGTATGTGTTTGTAATATCAGCACTGGAGAGGCAGAGACAGGTGGATCCCTCGGGTTTGCTGGTCAGCCAGCCTAGCCTAATCAGCCTAGTGAGAGACCCTGTCTCAAAAATGTAAAGTGGTGGTTCCTAAGAAACAACACCCACAGTTGACCTCTGGTCTCCACACACAGGCATACATGTGCACACATGCATACATATGAACACACACACAAGTGAAGCACTACTTAAACACTAATGTTTACACCAAAGGATGCATCATCGAATTTACTATCAAGCAAAAGTGGCCAATTAAAAATTGTTTTGAATTTTTCTGGCAGTGTTGGGGACTGAGCCCATGATAAGCAAGTGCTCTACCACTAAGCCATACCGTTGGGCCCCCAAATACATGAATTTTATTCATTTATTAAATATTTTATTTATCATTTTTATTTTATGTGCATGAGTATATTGCCTGCACATATGTAAATGCACTCATGTCTTGCAATGCCTGAGGAGGTCAGGAGAGGCCATTGGATTCCCTGGAACTGGAGTTATGGACAGGTGTTACACTCCATGTGGTGCTGGGACTTGAACCTGGGTCCTCTACATGAGCAGCCAGTGCTCTTAACCACTGAGCCATCTCTCCAGCACCCACAGATGAATTTTTAACTCTACTTCCTTTTTCCCCTCCATCCTGCAGGTGCAGGTTCCCTTACAGATGCAGAGTCTTGACTTCTGATGGCTTGACAAGATTTTTGAATATATGAAGGTGACAGGCATTAGGCAGGAACCACACTTGAATGTGCATCTTTCCTGGGGTAGTGACGCTGGGTAGGAGGCAGACCCTGACCACACAGAAACAACAGGACTTTCTGCAGCATACTGGGTGCTGAATGAGTCAGTTCAGTAAGTCAGGTGTGTTGGATGCCTTTTCAATACACAGAATTTTCATCTTACAATGGGTTTATTGGGGTGAAGCTCCATCGTAAGTTGAGGAGCATCTGCCCTACAGTAAAACAGCTAAAGAGAAGAGAAGACAGCAGGACGCATAGGTACGAGTCCATACGGAAAGATGCTCAGCATCATGCATCATTAAGAAGATGCAAATCGAGGCTGGAGAGATGGCTCAGCCGTTAAGAACACTGGTTGTTCTTGCAGAAGACCCAGGTTCAAATCCCAGCACCCACATGGCAGCTAACAATTGTCCGTAACTCCAGTTCCAGGGGATCCAACAGCCTCTTCTGACCTCCACGGGCATTGCATGACACGGGTGCACTTACCTACATGCAGGTAATACACACATACACATAAAATAAAAATAAATAAAATTGAAAAAAAAAGAAAATGCAAATCAAAACTACCATGAAGCTGGACATGGTGACTCATGACTATAATCCCAGCACTCGGGAGGCTGAGCAGAGGATTTCTGAGACTTCAAGGCTAACTTGTGCCACTTAGAAATTTCCAGGATCCAAACTTAGGCAGACAAAAACCCAGCACGGAACTGTGGAAATGAACAGCAGGCCCCAATCTTAGTCAAAGAATTATTGGCAGCTGATTACTGCTGGGTGAGGAAGAGCTGATCTTCTTGAAGGGAGGGACTCTAGACAGGCTGACTAAACCCCAGTGGATGAACTTACACTGAGGGACATCTCAGGACACTAACTTTACATAATAAACCTTAATACAAATGACCAAATGTATGAACTCCAGTGGTGGGGGGGTGCCAAAGGGGAAGGGGGTAAAAAGATAGTTTTATGTATGAAGTACACAAAAATTCAATAAAAAATTTAAAAAAAAGAAAGTTCCAGGACAGCATGAGCTACATGGGACCTGAGTTCAAATCCTCAGGACCCATGTAAAAAATTGGGTATCACTGTATGTGCCTGTAACCCCGGCATTGGAGGAGGTGAGAGGGTGGAGACAGGTTGATCCCAGGAGTCTGCTGACCAGCCACGAGCTTCTGTTCAGTGGGAGACCCTGTCTTAAAGGAATAGAGTGGAGAAGAGTAAAAGAAGACACCTATGGTTTTTGTATTTGAATGCATGGATGCACAACATACTACACATACACAAACACATATACACACATACCAAAACCACTTAAAAATATTTTACTATTTATATTTTGTGTGTGTGTTTTGACTGTATGCATGTAAGGGCACCCGTGTCATGCAGTGCCCATGGAGATCAGAAGATGGCATCAGAGCCCATGGAACTGGAGTTATAGATGGTTGTTAGCCGCCATGTGGGTGCTGGGACATGAACCAGGTCCTCTGCTAAAGCAACCAGTACTCTTAACCACTGAGCAATCTCTCCAGCCCCCCAAAAAACAATTTTGAAAAACACCCAAATCCAGAAAGGAAAAGATCCACCAAGGATCCATACCAATGAAGTGGCTGCAGTGGAAGACTGACAATCAGACGTGCTGGCAAGGACGTGGAATACCTGGAACTCTCAACTACTACTGACAGGAATGTACCATGGTGTACTTTGAAGAGCACTTGGACAGTTTCATATAAAGCTCAATATACATCATCTACACAGCCCAGCAGCCACATTTCTACATATTTGCCCAAGAGAAATTTTAAACACATATGTTCACACAGACCGTGCACACAGATATTTGCAGCAGCTTTATCTGTGATAGCAAAGAACTGGGAGTAATCCAAATGTCCATCAACTTGTGAATGGATAAACAATATTTGCATACGCAAAAACAAAACACCAGCAACTAAACAATAGAATAAACTACATATGTATGTCGTCACAGCGAGGATGAAACTCAAAAGCAACCCACACAGTGAAAGTCAAAATAAAAGATGCCACAAGATTCCAAGTACGTGAAAACTCTAAAAACAAAACTGTAGTGACAGAAAGCAGATCCTTGGCTGTGGGGCTGGGGTGGAAGAGAGGGCTGATTGTTCTGGAACACGAGTGATGAAAATGCTCCATGTCATGCTGACAGTGGTGGCCACACAACTGTACATGCTTACTAAAACTTGGGAAATCGTGTTCTAAAAACTGTTGGGTTTGATTGTATGTAAATCACACAGCAATAAAGGTGATTTAAAGAAAACTTCTAGAAAGAAGCAGAGAAGGGGCTCAGGCAGAGCTCAGTGGAAAGGTACAGGCTGGGCTTGCATGAAGCTTGGGTTCAATCCCCAGCACCCAGAAAGAGGGAGGGAGGGGAGGTGGGGAGGAAGAAGGACGAGGGAGAGGAGGAGGAGGATCAGGAGGAACAGGAAAAGGAGGCAGAAGAAAAGTTGGAGGAGGAGGAAAACAAGAGGAAGAGGAGGGTAAAGAGGAGGAAGAGGAGGAAGAGGAAGTCGAATGTCCTACCAGCTGTGTACCTGACAAATTAAAATGGTTCCAGGCTTCTCTCTGCACATTTACAAGGTAAGAATAATAATCTGAGTTTCAGCAAGCACCACCCTTCTGTCTCCTTTCTTTTTTTTTTTCCTAGACCATCATTCTGACCCAGCAATAAACGAGGGCTGTCATTGCTGAATGGGGCTGGATTGGGGCTAGGGGACGTTGGTACCCCTCCCGAGGACTTTGAGTGGATCCACTGTCTTTCTAACAGAGCTCTGCAGAGAAGAGGGCACCAGGGAGAATTCCTGGACACATAGAAGGAACACGTTTGAACATAGTATTTCCAAGGTGGTATTTCATATTATATACTAAATTTTTTAGATGTGTAAACCCTTTCCCTTAGCAACCTACTTCTATGAAGACGTTCTAACCAGATGTGGTGGTGTACACACCTGTAATCCCATAGTGAGACCCTGTCTTCAAACAAACAAATGAACTAATTAGCACCAATCCCAACAACAACAAAAAAGCAGCTATCTATAGGTGACCTAGCAAGGGTCCAGAAGATAAGTAAAGGCATTTGTCACAGAAGCCTGGCAATCTGAGTTCAATCCCTGGAACTCACATAGAGGTGGAGGGAGAGAACCAACTTCACAAAGTTGTCCTCTGACTGCCATACATGTGCTGTAGCTTGTGTGCCCAGACACACACACACACACACACACACACACACACACACACACACTAACAATAAGCAGGAAAAAATAAAGTGCTAGCAAAATAATTATACCCCCCCACCTCCTAAAGTAAAGGTATATAAATTGTGGCTCTGCTTGTAACAACAAAAATGGAAATCAACCTCCTCATAGTCCATCAGGGACGCCTAGTTAAGTGAGTCAAGGGTCCTCTACTTCCTGGTAATGATGGAGTTGACAATATACACCAGAGCTATATAAACAGGAAATAGTGTCATTCATATATATATATATATATATTTTTTTTTTTAAAGAGGAACTTTATTTTTAAATTTTTTTAATTATTTTTATTTTATGTGTATGTGTGTATTGCCTGCATGTAGGTAAGTGCACCCATGTCGTGCAATCCCCATAGAGGTCAGAAGAGGCTGTTGGATCCCCTGGGACTGGAGTTAGGACAGTTGTTAGCTGCTATGTGGGTGCTGGGATTTGAACCCGGGTCTTCTGCAAGAACAACCGGTGTTCTTAACTGCTGAGCCATCTCTCCAGCCAATATATTATTAATGAAAACTCTGTGTGTAACTCTGTGTGTAACATGATTCCAGCCAAATTAAAAGGACTGTGTGAGTGGCAGAGGCTGCAGGCTATTCCTTCATGTTATGGGACTGTGTTTTGCATTCTAAAGCAAACAAACACATGAGACTTTGGGGACCAGGAGTGGAAGGCTATGGCTCAAGGTGATGTGTTTTTGTGTCACGCTGACAAGAGGTAGAGTTGTGACAGTTTTACTTGTCAACTTACAGTCACCTGGGAAGAGTCTCATTGAGGGATCGATTCTCTAGGTCAGGCTGGCTTGTAGGCATGTCTGTGGGGGGTTGTCTTGATTCTGTTTACTGATGTGGGAAGACCCAACCTGAAAGTAGGCATCACTCTGGTTTGGGGGTGCTGAGTGCTGAGCATGCATGCATGAATTTTCCTCTCGACTGTGATGTGACCAGCTGCTTCATGTTTCTGCCTTGACTTCCTCTTAATGATGGACTACCACCTAAAACTTTGAGCTAAAATAAACCTTTTCTCCCCTAAGTTGCTTTATGTCGTGGTATTTTATCACAGTGATAAAAATGAAGCCAGGACGGAGCCCAGCAGGAGGACACAGCCCGGCTTTTGTGGGTTGCAGCCATGCTGTGCTTCCAGCTGGCCTGCACGTCCCGGTCCTCCATCCTGAACTCTGCTGTGTCTTCCCAGCCATGATGGACTGAAACCATGAGCTAGAACAAACCCTTCCTCTTTTAAGTCGTGTCTCTTGGGTGTTTTGTCACAGCAATGAGAAAGGTAACCAAGGCATTCAGTATTTCTCATTTCTCTCATTTGGTTGCAGGGTCTGGCCCCCTCTAGCCTTATCTGAAGTGGACAGCTGTAGCCTGCGTTGGCTCGTGTGCTATGAATATCTGGGGACAGCACAGCCCAGGCCTACTCATAGGCATTTCTTTGATACAGGCAGAAGTGAGACGCAACTGGGAGGCCACATCCTTCCAAAGAAAGATGTCCATGCCCTCTGTCATTTTCCTGTGGCTGGACCCCAGGATCATGCTTTGGTGCAGACAGGGCCCCCTGCCAGGGCAGGGGACTCAGGAAGCAGAGGTAGACCTCTCCTAGACTCTTCCCAACACTTCTAGAAAGAGAAACCAACCTACAGCTTGTTCGAGCTGACCAGTTTGAATCCCTGTTGTAGCATCGATTTTATGTGGGAAAGTCACCCCATGTGTATTTACACACACATGATTGTAGCTTTGATCATTAACACACACCCACTGCTCCCTGTGTGCCCAGGACTGTTCTTGGCCCTTCATATTAACAACTTGTTTGAGTCATACATCAACCTCAGGAACTGACGACCACGATGGCACCCATTTTGCAGAAGAGCAAACTGAGGGACAGGGAGTTCGACAACAAGCCCAGGGTCACACAGCTGACAGGTCAGCAGAGCTGGGAGAAGCACCCAGGCAGTGGCCTCTGGAGTCTGTGTAGAAAAAGACTGAGGGGGCTCAAAGTTGACTTTGTATATGGGGCAGGAGATGTAGGGGCAGGAGGAATGTCCCTTTTTATATATTCTACTTTGCTGGATGCTGCAATCTTTTTTTTAACAGCTATGAATGTTTTTTATAATTTGAAAAAGAGTTTTATTTACTGTTTGTAGTCTACTTTGTTCTTGTTTTTGTTTGGGAGTTGGGTAGAGACAGAGTCTCATGTTCCAGGTTGGTTAAGGATGACCTTGAACTTCTGATCCTCCTGCCTCCACTTCCCTACTTCTAGGGTTCAAGGTGTGCACCAGTTTGCCCAGTTTATGTGGTGCTGGGAATCAAACCTGGGGCCTTGTGCATGCCAGGCAAGCACTCTACCACATCCCAGCCCTTTTTGTTATGTTTTGTTTTGAGACACAGTCTCACTCTGAGGCCCAGGCTGGCCTTTGAACCCACAACAACCCTCTGGTTTCAGCTTCCTGAGTGCTGGGATTTCAGGCATGTATCACTAGATTGGGCTTAGTCCATACATTTAAGTGAAAAATAAATGTGAGGAGGAGCGCGTGGCTTGCACCTGTTGTAACTCCAGCACTAGGGAGGCAGAGGCAGGAGGACCTGGAATTCAAGGCCAGGCTGGGGCATAAAAGTGAGACCCTGTCTCAAAATGCAAAGGGGGGAGGGAGAGGAAGGGAGGGAAAGAGGTGGGGTGAGGGAGGGAGGGGAAGGGAGGAGGAAAGGGGGAGGAG
>NW_008349596.1:1530007-1531012 GCF_000622305.1 Nannospalax galili | reverse complement strand
AGAGGGAGGGGGAGGGAGGAGGAAACGGGGGAGGAGTGAGGAAGGGGGAGGAAAGAAGAGAGAGAAGGAAAGAAAAAGACACAGAAAAGGAAAGGTCATACTTAAAATGCAATTTAAAAATCTTGCTTATCTGGCTGGCAGATCCCAGGCAAGCTGGACGCTCAAACTCTCAGAACCGCAGCAGCGCGGGGCTAAGGACGCTCATGGATGGGCCGAGGGGCCAGCTGTGCCACGTTTTCCTAACGTCTTGGACACATTTCTCATTTTTCAGCATTTGTTTTGTCATAAAACATCTTCCATGTAAACCCAGAAAGAGGAGGAATAGTTCTGTCAGCCAGCCACTTGCTCCCGAGGGGGTCCCAGGCGCACAGCTTCTCTTACATGTGTAAATATTTGTGCTCTGGTTCTTGGAAGAGGATTCCCCAGTCGGGCCTCTGACCCGTGTGTCACCCCTGGGGTCCAGAGCACAGCACCAAATTGGGGCCGAAGTGAGGGAGTGGAGGTGCCCTTTGGGGCCTTCCCGAGGCATAGAAGGTCACACAACTGCCAGGTCCACAAGAATACTTGGGCTCAGGGGCTTCTGTGCATTTCTGACTATGTACAGTTCCTGGCTGGAGGGTGAGGCACGAGTGTGGCACAGCTGTGTGTGCCTGACCCTGTTCTAAGTGAAAACAGCCTGTTGCTCTGTAGAAACAGAAAACAGTATGTAGTCAGGTTTTAGGCTTAAACAAAATCCACCTGCAGTTCAAAATCCTTGTCTTCAAAAAAAAAAAATGAGCTGGGGGCTGGTGATGGGACTCTGTTAGTAGAAAGCTTGTCTAGCATGTGGGAAACCCTGGGTTTTGATTCCTAGACCTGCATAAATGGGGCATGGTGGGACATGTCTCTAATCCCAGCACTCAGGAGGTAGAGGCAGGAGGATCAGGAGTTCAAAGTTGTCATTTGCTACATAGTGAGCTCAGGCCAGCCTGGGATACATAAGACCTTGCCCCCCCCCTCATATAT
>NW_008349596.1:1523533-1528782 GCF_000622305.1 Nannospalax galili | reverse complement strand
ATTTAAATGAGCTGAGCATGATGGCACACATGCAATCTTAGCAGGGTAGCTGAGGCAGGAGGTTCATTCTTGAATCAGAGGACAGCCTAGGCTACATAGTGAGTTCCAGGTCACCCTGGATTACATTGAAAGAGTCTCAAGGGATAATAGCCTCTCTTTACCCATTTGGTTTTATAAACAAAATAACCATCAGCTGTGTCCTGTTTGCATCTCACTATTGTCAGCGGAATCTGATAAAGTCTCGTCTGGGTAGGTGAAGACTCCATTTTGTAGACCATAATTGTGTTCTGTTGTGTTGTTATAGAGAACAGGCTGGCCTCGATCTCAGAGATCGGCCACTTCTGCCTCCCGACTGCTGGGATTAATGGCGTGTGCCACCACGAAAATCCTGTATCCTGTTTTTTAAAAAATATTTTATCATCTTTATTATCTTATTTGTATGAGTGTATTGCCTGCATGCATGTAAAGGCACCCATGTCAGGCAGTGCCTGCGGAGAACAGGAGAGGGTATCACATCTCCTGGAACTGGAGTTATAGACGGTTGTTAGTCACTATGCGGGTGATGGGATTCGAACCCTGGTCTTCTGCAAGAGCAGCCAGGGCTCTTAATGACTGAGCCATCTTTCCAGGCCCTATATTCTGTTTTTTTAAGACAGTGTCTCACACTGTAGCCCAGGCTGACCTGAAACTCACTCTGTTGCCCAGGCTGACTTGGAACTTGCAACAAGAATCTTAGCCTCTTGACTGTGGGAATTACGAGTGTGAGCCACCTCAGTTTGCCAGGCTGTGCTTAAAAGGTTATTTATTTATTTATTTATTTATTTATTTATTTATTTATTTATTTTAGGTGTATGAGTGTTTTGCTTTCATGTATGTAAGTGAACCACATGCATGCAACGCCCACAGAGGTCAGAAGACCTCTGGAACTAGAGTTACAGATGGTTGTTACTTGGCATGTGGGTGCTGGGAACTGAACCCCGATCCTCTACAAGAGCAGCCAGTGCTCTTAATCACTGAGCCATCTCTCCAGCCCCGAGACCTCTGTTTTCAACCCCATATTTCCACCTATCATTTCTGTTTCAGGTTCTTTCCAGTTGTAGAAGCCAAGGACTGCCTTGCCGATCCCTCAGGGAGCTAATCCTTACTGGGCCTGCAGCTGAATCATTTTTATTAAGTAAACATTAAGTCATTCCCATCGAGTTCCTGCTCAAGATCTGTCCCAGCTGGCTAACTTTTCAGAGGCAAGACCCATCCAAACAAGGGGCCAGGGAGGGAGAAGGACAGTGTTCATATTACCAGTGTTAACAGTATTGTCTGTGGTGGCTGACCATATTCCCCAGTGTTGGGAAGCCGGGCCCAAGGGCAGAGGCAGAGATCCCTAGAGTGCTAACCCTCAGGACTGGCTGAAATGCCTACTGTGTGGCCCGTTGTCCTCTGGAGATAGCAGCCTTCACCATCTTAACCAGAGCAACTATAATAACCAACAAGAGACCCTCAAGATGTTGATGTTATCCCATAGAAGGAGACGGTAGGAGGGTCATAGACCCTCATTCCCTCCAGCGCCCCCCCATCTGTATCTAATTCTGCTCCAGATGCACATGGTTTGGGGAGGTGTTAGAGTATAGACAGTCCGAAAGGTTAGCGGAAGCGAGCACGGGACTCCATCTGTGGGGAAGTTGTCATCTATGCTGGGGTGGGACTTTTCAGTGAAGCCAGTGTTTTAGGGGTACCTCAGTCTTGTAAGTGACCCCCTCACCCATGCTCCTGTGGTTAAGTCCAATTAAACTCGTTGGTTCACCAAGCTAGGCTTGAGTGAAATGGTTGCTTGGATTTGTTTTTGGTGCCCTGTCTGGGGTAAGAATGATGTCTCTCCAGGAAAAGCTACATAACACCTATAGAAAGGAGTCGTGGACTGAATTTGCACGTTTCTGCCTGGTAAGGACTCGGCAAGGAGGCCCACACCAGCTGTCCTCGCCTTGACCTTGGGTTTTCCAGCCTTCAGAACTGTGAGAAATGTTCTCTGTAAATCGCCCAGTCCGAAGTAGGCGGCTATGGCAGCACCAGCTTGTGTGGTCAAGCCTGCCTTTCCAGGGGCCCCAGAGCAAAGACAACAACAGGCAGGAACAGGGGGGTTCACAGACCAGGAAGGAGGCCTGTGGTGAGGAGCCAGGGAGAAGGGACAGGTGGGAGGGGAGGGGAGGAGGCAGGAGGCAGGACAGGTGGTACAGAGCGGCGGGGGTGGGGGTTAGGGGAGGGGGAGGCCCTGGCGGGGACCTAGTGCCCCCAGCAGGGGGGCCTGGGCTTCCTCTGTAGCCACGGGCTCCCCATAAGCACAGGTCAGAGGCCCACTGCGGTCTATGACAAAGCTTTCACTCACTTGTGGTAAAACTGTTAAAAATTACATGTATTATCATTGTGTATTATATATAATTACACATTCTCTCTATAAAACCACACATTACACATATAATTATTATACACACATGTATAATTTATACAAAATGAGAGTTGACCATATACACTTAAAAGGACTCTTATTCTGATGTCATTGCTCTGTGTTGGTTGTTTTACCCATCAGAAGGATGAAGACAGCAGCTGGCTGTGGCGGTACACGCCTATAATCTCAGCACTCGGGAGGCACAGAGGCAGGAGGATCACCCCAAGTTTGAGGCCAGTCTGGTCTATGTAGCAAGATCCTGTTTCCTTAAAAGGAGGGCTGAAGAAATGGCTCTGCAGTTAAGAACACTGCTCTTACTGAGGACCTGGGTTTGGTTCCCAGCACCCACATGGCAGCTAACAACTGTCTGTAACTCCAGTTCCAGGGGATCAGATGCCCTCTTCTGGCCTCCATGGCTATTGCACAAATGTGCATTTACATACATGTAGGCAAAACACTCATAAAATAAATAATTTTTTAAAAAGTTGTAAAACCTGAGCTGGGTGTGGTGGCACACGCCTTTAATCCCAGCACTTGGGAAGCAGAGGCAGGCAGATCTCTGTGAGTTCAAGGCCAGCCTGGTCTCCATAGTGAGTTCCAGGACAACTGGGGCTACAGGGAGACCGTCTCAAAAAGATTTAAAAAAAAAAAAAGTTGTAAAACCCATGCTGGTACTCTCATATTTTTGCTTGAATTTGTATAGGCCTAGAGAGCCCCAAATCCTGGGAATACTAAACTACATCAGTGGGAACCTGCATGCACACATCCACATCACACATACACACACATATTCTACATGTAACACACATGCAATGCTTGCTGCACACTGACATACATCACATAGTGCAACATACACTACACACAGTAAATGTGTTAATGTACACACACATGTACACATATATGTGGCACACACTGGTCTCCTCTCTCACTCTGCTCTGGCCATTATGGAAACCCTGCTCCTGCCCCGGGGCCTTTGCACTGACTTCCCCTTCTCTGGGACCCTCCCCATCCCTCACTTTGTCACTTCCTGTTTGCCTCAGTTCTGTTGTGGCTTTTCCATGGGCTCCTTGGTCACCTCATGTAAAACCTCACTCTCTTCTCCTTCCAGCGTATTCCAACCCCAGCTGCTTTACCCACAACACTTAGCCCTTCTTGCACATCACGTCATTTTCTCACTCTGCGGACTACCGAGCCCTCAGCTGGGACTTCTGTGACGGATATTCCTATTTTATTCAGAACCTGAGACCCAATGTCAGCAAAGGACAGTCCACGGGTCAAAAGAGTTACTAGAGGAGTTGAGAATTTTGCCTTGTGGCCCCTGAAGCCTAAACATTTATCATCCAGCTCTTATATGGAAAAGGTTTCTGGGACTGGAGAGATGGCTCAGCGGTTAAGAGCACTGACTACTCTTGCAGAAGACCCAGGTTCAGTTCCCATCACCCACCTGGTGGCTCATAACCATCCATAACTCCAGTTCCAAAGGATCAGATGTCCTCCTCTGGCCTCTGCAGGCACCACATGCATGTGATACATTTACATACATGGAAGCAAAACACCCATACACAAAAAAACCAATTCATGGGAGTGGGGCACTGAAGAGATGGTTCAGTTAAGAGCACCAGCTGCTGTTGCAGAGGACCCAGGTTCGAATCCCAGCACCCACAAGGTGACTAACAACCATCCTAACGCCAGTTCTAGGAGATCCAATGCCCTCTTCTGAACTCCACATGTATTGCATGACATGGATGCTCCTACCTGTATGCAGGTAATACACTCATAAAAACAATGAATAAAAAAGTAATAAAATTTTTTTAAAGGTTTTTAGCTGGGTGTAGTGGCACATGCCTTTAATCCCAGCACTCAGGAGGCAGAGGCAGGCAGATTTCTGTGAGTTCAAGGCAATCTTGGTCTACACAGCAAGTTCCAGGCCAGCTGGGACTACAGAGAGACCCCGTCTCAAAAAGACCAAAAAAAAGAGAAGGTTTCTGGTGGGCATGGTGGCACATACATCTAATTCTAATCATACATCCAGGAGGCAGAGGAAGGCAGATATGTTTGAGGCCAGCCTGGTGTACACAGTAAGACTCTGTCTCAAAAAGAAAAGGCTTCCATCCCTGCAGGAAATGATGCCTAGCACACGTACATGCTGAATGGTCACGTTCTACTGCAAGATCTTAGGCAGGATCTGTGAGGTGGCTCCAGGTGGAATCTGACTGTCAGAATTGTGTTCACAGAAGGGCCAAATCCAGGGATTTCTCTTTATCAGTGTGTGTGTGTGTGTGTGTGTGTGATATAATCAGGACAAAGTGACTGGAAGAATAAGAAGGAGCTGAAGGGAACTGTGGGTAGGAAAGTAAGGTGAGGAAATGGGCCCCTGGCTCTGGAATCTGGTGCCCGCCTCTTACCAGCTGAGAAGAGTTCCACACTGAGTAATGTTTGCTTAAGGCCTTCACAGCTGTAAACCTGCAGTTTCCTAGGAATCTCACCAGAAACTGCATTTACAGTAAAAGGACCGGTCTTAACCCTTGTCTAACCTAGTGGTTCCTGTTTTATCTTATCAGATTGAAATACCATCCAGGTCACCTCTGGAACACTATAGTCTCAGTTACAGAAAAGGGAACTAGAGATAGAGGAGGGTCCCTTAGAAACCTATTAAACAACAACATTCCACAAGCTTACTAAACCCTAAATATAGTTACCATAGGACAGTAGGAGACTTTTCTGAGAAGCCCACACCCAGGCTCTTACCTTTCCCTCAGTTCTTGTCTATTTTTGGTAAGTTCCAGTGCTTACTTCTTTTTTGTTTGGTTTT
>NW_008349596.1:1492638-1522832 GCF_000622305.1 Nannospalax galili | reverse complement strand
CTTCTTTTTTTTTTTTGGTCTTTTTGAGACAGGGTCTCCCTATAGCCCCAGCTGTCCTGGATTCACTATGAAGACCAGGCTGGCCTTGAACTCACAGAGATCCACCTGCCTCTGCCTCCGCCACCACGCCCGGCTTCCAGTGCTGCTTCTTACCGGCTCATCTGAAATTCTTTTCTGCTGTGTGGCCACAGGGTCAAGGATCCAGCTTTGCCCATAGAGGTCTCTGAAAAAGAACTCCTGAGGTTGGACAGGTGACTGGGAAGCTGGAACTCCACCCCCTGTCTAAGCTGCCAGAACTTGATGCTATAGATGTACAATACACTCCCTGGTCTTCCGGCAAAGAAAAATCTTTTCCAGTTTCTCTATTTGGCCTAAAGATATTTATGGCAGATATGTATTTGTGGCTGTGCAACAGACCCTGAGATTTCAGGACATTGGCGGTGGGTCACCAGTGTCTGAAGTTTCAAAGCCTGGAGGCTTCTAACAGTACACACTGGCCCTGCTCACAGAACTTTGAATTTACCAGGTCCCCCAGGCCTCTCATGACCACGTAACCCCCGACCATCACAGAGGGGAAATTGCTGTGGTAATCTATAGTTTACCTTAACAACAGAATAAGCAAAATGCTACAGTGATATACAGTTAATATGAAGGTCCACAGGATGGTAATGGACTGTTGATATGCCCTCTTAGGAGGCGGAAGGGAAACACAGAGCCTCACCTGGGACTCCAATTACCACTCCCTCTTGCCCCATCCCCAGCTACATGTGACCTTGGGAGGAGGATTGCTGGAGTATAAAGAAGCAGAAGGGTGGCTGTGGATTGGAACTCCAGTGATGCCGTTCTTGTGAGTTATTACTCATTTGTAGACATGGGATCATTTCTTTGGTCTGTCAGTGCCATGTCTGCTGTGAATGTTTCTTTATGTCTTCCCCGGAAGTCCTGCAAGAGTGGGCGGGGGGCGGGGTTGACTACGAGCGTAGTCACAAGCTTCCCCAAGACGCTACTGAGCCAGGGGTCCCCTGTGTTGAGCCCCACCAGACTGGTGTCTCCTCTCGGAAAGATCTTCATCCAAAGAGCAACCCCCTCGTTCCTAGAAGCACCTCCACTCTCTGCCCCTCACCCTGCTAGGTGATTCCTCATAGTACCCATTGCCACCTGACTTCTGTGTTTGCTGGTTTATTTCCTCTAAGCCACCAGAGGGGGGAGTTTGTCTGAGTCTCTGTGGTTTCTCAGCTCCTAGAGCATGCCTGACACAAGGCAGAGTCCCTGCACTATAATAGAAACTCAGATGTAAGTAGAGGTTCACATTGACAAGCAAGCAGGCAGGGCTCCCTGGGACGTGGAGCATTGCACCAAAACCTAGGAAGGATGAGGAAGACGTCAGCAAGAGCTGATCGCATTCCAGATCATCATTGTTATCTCATGTTTGGGAATGAGATACTGGAGTGAATAGGTCAAAGAGTCACAGAGGGCTGGCCTAGAATGCTTGAGGCCCTGAATGCCATTCCCAGCCCAGAGATGGGAGAAGAGCCACATAATTAGCATGGCTTCTAGCTGAGTTTTATATGTCATTGCATTAATATGAGCCTCTTGTAACAGCCACAGACACAAAGTGGAACAGCGGCTGTCAGGAGCTGAAGGAAGGTGACATTGGGTATTGTTTAATGAGTAGAGTTTTGGTTTTGTAAACTGAAGAAAGTTCTAGAAATGGATTGTGGCAATGATTGAACTCCACACTTAAAGATGGTTAACATAGTATATATTATATATGTGTATTTTGCCAGAATAAAAATATTTTCAATGACCAAAGGTAGAAAAAAACAAAGCCTACTAACAATTATCATAATAATTGATTCCGTCAGTAATCATCAATGGGGCTAAAATTAGAGGAAAAGTTTAAGGAAGAACAGCATGTTCGTATACCCTCCAGGCATCTCCCCCAGGGTGTTAGTTATAGAAGAAAACAGGAACTTTTGTTTGCTTGCTTCTTTCTTTGGTTTTTGAGACAGGTTCTTGCTATATGGTCGTGGCTGGGTTCAAAGTCATAGCAGTCCCCCTGCCTCAACATCCAAGTACACTACCATGCTTAGCAGAAAGCAGTAAGTGCTGCAGAAATCGAGGCTGTGAATGTCTCAGCTGATCAAAGTTAATACCACCCTGTCAGGATAAATGGTCAATATGTGTTTCAGGTATGTTGTTTCTTATGCAGAACTCAGATCTAATTACAAAAGAAATGAGAATAACTGTCCTGTCCTCTTAAAATGTGTCAAGGTCATGGCAGAAAGGATTACAGATGACTAAGAACGCATGGTGGCTGAATGCAGCGTCTAATCAGCTGTTTTCTTTTGCTATTAGAGACATTATTTGGACATTTAGGGAACTCCGATAAGGTCTTTCAGTTAGACTGCAGATTATATCATGTTAATTTCCTGATTTGGGCAGTTGCAGTGTGGCTACAGAAACTAGTTTTTTAAAAGAAGTATACATCATTCAGGGGTAAAAGGGAGTCATGTTTGTACTTTACCCTCAAACAGCCCAGATAAAAATATATGTATGTAAATGGATCTGTGTGTGTGAGGGGGAGGGTAGTTAAAATGTTAACATAGTTTGTCAAATCTGGGCAAAGCATATATGTAAATTTTCATTATTATTATTACTATTATTGCAGCTTTCTGAGATGTTTGGAAATTATCTAAGTCAAGATTGAGAATGGATAAGACCAGAAACACCCAGGTAGCTTATGCTGGAGAACTGATGAACTGATGAACTATGAAGATGTCCAGAGAAAAACAAGATGTAGAAATCTTTATCCTGAGAAGATCAGCATCTTCCAAGTCAGACACTCAGTGGACATAATAAGGTTTCCCCAAACTCCCCAAACATCTTTTAGTGAAGTCACCTTTAGAAATACTATAAACTGAGATGGGGGTGTAGCTCAGTGGTAGAACACTTACTCAGCATGCCTGAGGTCCTGGTTTCCATCTCCATGGCCAACAAAACAAATCACCCAATAAATTTTGCATCAAGTTCTCCTTGACTTTCATCTTTTGTCATTTAAAGACATCATCTTTATCTGAGATCAGAATTGAGCTTAGGTAGCTTAATATATTCCTGAGTTACGTCAGTTCCCCTAGAGTTGAGACATGACCATATTTAACTCTAGATGACAGTGGTCTTCCACAGACTTCACCTGGGAGTGAGATCAGCATGGGTACCTCCTTCAGCCCAAGAGCCCCTTGAGCTAATCACTTTCCCATTCAGCTGTCTGGCATTTTGTCTCAATAACCACATAGAAAAGTCACCTGACTTCTTACAGATGCGGCCTGAGACCTGCCACCTACATTGTGTCGTCCAGCCTTGTAAGGATAAACAGTCAAAGAGCCGGGTGTGGTGGCACACGCCTGTAGTCCCAGCACTTGTGAGGCAGAGGGAGGCAGATCTCTGTGAGTTCAAGGCCAACCTGGTCTACATAGTGAGTTCCAGGACAGCTGGGGCTACAGGGAGACCCTGTCTCAAAAAAGACAAAAACGAAAAACAAAAAACAAAAACAGTCAAAGAAAAAGTACAGACCTCTAAAGAACAGGGATTCACTCTGTGTGTGTGTGTGTGTGTGTGTGTGTGTGTATGTGTGTATGTGTGTGGTGTGGTGTGCATGCACGTTTTGCATATGTAGGCACTTGTGTATATGGGCATATATGTATGTTGGTGTGCATGCACATGTATGTGGAGCCCCAAGTTGATGTCTGAAATCATCCTAACAGTCTTTTACCTTGTTCATTGAGGCAGGTTCCCTCGATCAAAGCCAGAGTTTGCCGATCTGTCTAGTCTTGCTAGCCAGCTTACTCTGGGAATCCTGGGTTCCTGCTTCAGAGGCTGGAGTGACAGGTAGGCCACTACACCCATCTGACATTTACCTGAGCTCTGAGAATCCCAATTCCCACCCTCACATTTGCAGGGCAAGCGCTTTAACCACTGAACAATCTCTCCAGCTCTTTGTTTTGTTTTCTTTTGAGACAGGAGTTCATGTAGCCGAGGCTGGCCTCAAAACAAGCTATGTGGCTATGACCTTGAACTCCTGATTCTCCTGCCTTTATCTCCTCAGTACTGGGATTACAGATCTGTGCCACCATACCTTACCTACAGAAGTCTTACAGTTCATTTTTATTCATGAACATAACAGTGGTGGGCTAAGACTAGGACACAGGTCCTTGCTCCAAAAAGCAAAGAAAAATACACCAAACAGCTAGAGAAAACAATCATGTTATTATAAACTCTTTTTGGTGGGGGCAGGATCTCATGTAGCCCAGGCTGGCTTCAAATGCACTATGTAATTGAGGATGACATTGAACTCTGGATCCTCTGTCTCCACCCCCTACATGCTATATCACACTGTATACATTTAGAAAATGTTCAAAGCACGGTTTATGAAATGAAGTATTCTATGATGATCATGATTATACAGAAGACAGATCTGGAACTCTAAATCCTAGAGCAGTGTCAGAGACACAGCCCACAGTGTTCTGGTGGACGATGCAGCATCAATATCACGTCTCAAAGGGCCTGGGCAATGTAAAGTGAGTGTCGGATTATAAATAGTAAACGACAGCCAGTTTACAGTATGGGCTGGACTTAACACAGGCCAGACAGGGCTGATGAAATAAGGGTCCATCAGTATACATAAATAGAGTGTGAGTGTTCACTGTAAACAGCGAACCAAATGCATCTACTGGGTGGAGACTGAGATCTTTGCTCCAAAGTTTTCGAAAGGCAAAAGATGGGCATCCGATTTGAGGTCAAAGTGGGGTTTGAGTTACTAGCTGTGTGTTACCTTCTCATTATAAATATAGTTCCCCAAATCCACTGTGGGGCTCCTGGCTGTGTAGTTGTAGTAACACCAGACACATTACTACACAGAGCACCAAGTAGAAGCAAGAATCCCACAAGCAGCATCTTGCCCTGCTCTTGCGTATTTGCTGTGCTATTATTTGGTCTCCCTCCCTCCTGTCTACTGCAAATTTCTCGCAAGAAGGATTTTGTCTTAATGGTATCTGACTCAGTACCTTCTCAGCAGATGTAGAAATAATCAGAATCACAAAACTGTGTGTTTAGATAATGATGGCTTAGTATTAACAGAATATGAACTCCATGACCAGCTCTGTCTGAGAACCTCAGGGATCACCTTATCTAACCCTCATCACAATTCCTCGATTGTCAGTGTGAATACCCCAATGCAAGTCATAGGGATGCACAAGCTTTGCAATCTGCCTACACTTGTGTAGCTGGTAAACAGAAGCCGGGTTGGCCTCCAGGGCCCTTGCTGAACCAGCACTCCCCGAGGAGAATTCCACGGGCCAATGGGAGTCTCAGCAGCCATCTGAGTACCAAAAAGGGAGAGAATCTGGGAGAGCGATGAGGGCATTCCAGGCACTGTTACAGCTTCAGGACAGATCTGAAGTGTGCGGAGCTTGGGACGAGGCTTCAAGGAGAAAGAAAGGCCGGAAAGGGCTGGTGGGCTCAGCCTCTGGGTGTCTACCATGCCTGGATGCTATGGGGGTCTGTGGATGCTGTGGTACAAGTGAACACTGGAAGATGCAGGACCTCTGCATGAAATTCTCACTGGCTGAAACAAGACAAGCTGAGGCTCAGAATCCCAGGAGTGGGTGCAGCAGCCAGGCTATGCATAAACAGCATGGAACATAGCTAGGAAGTACATCTGGGCACAGGGAAGGGGTCAGAGAGCTGCACACTGGAGCTGATGAAGGACTCTAAGGCCGACAGCACTCTCCCTCTGTAGTAACATAGGCACCACTTACTGGAGAGGGCGAAAGTGCAGTGTTAACACTGTAGTGGAGGGGCTTTGCATGTGTGAGGACCTAGATTTGATTCCCAGCACCACAGATAAACCAAGCAAATTAATGAGTGGTACCAGCTGGGTGTGGTGATGCCTGTAATTCCAGCACTCAGGAGGCTAAGGCTAGAGGGCTACCATGAATTCAAGGCCAGCTTGGACTACATAGTGAGTTCTGGGCCAGCCTGAGCTACAGTGTGAGACCCTGTCTTAAAACAAAACAAGGGCCAGGTTTGTAGCTCAGTAACAAACTACATTCCTAGCATGCTAGGCATATGTGAAGTCCTGGGTTCTATCTCCAGTGTTAAAAGAAAAAAAAATCAGGGCCAGGGAGATGGCTCAGTTGGTAAAATTCGCCACATTAGCACAAGGACCTGAGTTTGATTCCTAGCACCCATGTAAAAAGCTGGGTGTGGTGGTGTGTGCCTGCAACCCCAGTGCTCTGGAGGAGATGGGGAACTCTGGGGCTTGCTGGACAGCCGGTCTTGCCTAATGGGTGAGTCCTAGGTTTTTAGTGAGAAACTTTGTCCTCAAAAAAATAAAATAAGGGCTGGAGAGATGGCTCAAGCACCCACATGGCTCCTAGCACCCACATGGTGGCTAACAAGCATCTGTAACTACACACAGACACAAACCTACACACAAGTAAAAATAAATCTTTAGCCGGGCATAAGAGCACTGGCTGCTCTTGCAGAGGACCCAGGTTTGGTTCCCAGCACTCGCATGGCACCTAACAACCATCTGAAACTCCAGTTCCAGGGCATCCAACACCCTCCTCTGGCCTCTGCAGGCACTGCATACAGACATGCATACATATACACATAAAATAAAAATAATAAAATATTTTTAAAAATAACAAAATAAACCAAGTTGGGTGACTCCTGACTCTGAGTTGGGGGCGGATGAGGAGGCACTGGGGGCCTAGCAAGCCCTTGACACCTGCTAACCTCCGACAGCTAAAGAGTTCAAATGAGGAGGCATCCTGAACAGATCGAGAATTTCTGCCCAGGAGCTGTACTCTATCCGGTTTTCTTCCCGTGTTTTGCTGGTTCACATGGTCTCCCAGCCCGGCTATACAGACTTCTCTGTTTATCAGGAGAAGGATGCTAAACCAGGTTCCAGGCCTTTAACTTCAGCTGCCGGCAGGAAGCGGACATCCTGTTGACCCCTCTGAGTTAAGTTCTGACGTCACATGTCCCAGCGGCCTCTTCCCTATCCTGGAAGCCAGCACTAGTTCTCCAGTTCTCCAGGTGCCAAACTCGAGTCCGACTTGAACTTCATTTCTTCTCTGCTTCAACTGCCAAACCGTCCTCAGGTCTTACTCTTTCTCCCGCAGTAATCCACTGCCTGTTAATTTCCTCTCCGTTTCCACCTCTGCTTTTCTCACCCCTTCACCCCCAACCCCCATCAAGGGGGGCTCTAACGCCCTCATCTGTATGCGCTTTCAACTACGTGCCATATTAATGATCAGCTGCTTTAGGCCTTGTCGTTTATCAAGAATGTTCAATAGTTCTTCTCTGAGTCTTACGGAAACTCAGATTCTTAGATTTGTTATTCAAAGCTTTATTTGGAATGGTCTCTCTCTAGTTCTCCGCGGGGTGGGGGTGGGATGGTCAGGTCCCTAGAATCTACTTGGCTCCATGCTCCAACTCCTAGGACTACCGTTCTCTAGCCCATGCATGATAAAACAGCATTCTTTCCTGAAGACCTGGTTTGAGTTCGTCATGCCACACAACTGTGGCCAGTTACTGCAGCCCTAGTCTTTTATCACTTGGAGCTCCAGCCATCCTTTGAATTGTGTTCCACACTGGAGACTTAGTCCGCGAGGTTTGGATCCGGCTCTTGGAGGTGGAACCCTCCAACTTAGGGAACCCAGAATCAGGAACTCAAAAATACAAAAGACGACAGTGACCGAGGGGCTGGAGAGATGGTCAGTGGTTAAGCACTGGCTGCTCTTGCAGAGGACCCAGGCTTGGTTCCCAGCATCCAAATGGCGGCTAACTGCTGTTCCAGGGGCTCTGACCCCCTCTTCTAGCCTCCGAGGGCACTGCATGTACGCATGTACGTGGTGCACTTAAATCTATGCAGGCAAACCACTCAGACATATAAAATACAAATAGATTTAAAAAAAAAAAAAAATGCTGAATGAACGGATGGGTGGTAAAGGAACAGGCCTCTGCCAAGAACCTTTTGCTGATTCCCAGCACCCGCCAAGTGAGGATCTGGGGTGGGCCGGGTCCCTGACCCCAGACCCTAGTTTCCTAGTTCTGCAGGAACCCACAGGCGGGTATTGCAGAATCCCTCCTCTCTTGAAGGGCGGCTGGGTGGGAGCTCACCATCGGGTGGGATGGGGCATCTCAGGCACCCGCGCCCACTCTGTGCCCCTCGCCCTCCCACTCGCTGCCATTGGTGGACGGGGCTAGCCCCTGGCTGTGTCCCGGAGTGGGGACGCGGGGAGGCGGGCGGCGAGGAGGGGCTGCCTAGGGGCGTCGGGTTACATCCCCGCCTCCTCCGCCTGGGCGGCGAAGCCGCCGGGTTACTGTAGCGCAGTTGGGAACCATGCTGGACGCGAGCGGCCGGAGCCGAGCGGCGTGGACGCGGGTGCTGCTGCAGCTGCTGCAGCTGCTGCTGCTGCTAGCCGGGCCCGGGGCGTGCCTGAGCCGCCAGGAGCTCTTTCCTTTCGGCCCCGGTCAGGGGGACCTGGAGCTGGAGGCCGGCGACGACGTGGTGTCCCCCGCGCTGGAGCTGCTCGGGGAGCTGCGCCTCTACGACCAGTCGGACATCACCTCGGTCTATGTGAGTCAGGGCTGGGAGGGGAGGTGACGGGCTGAGCCGGCAGGATGGCCAGGGGCGCACAGGGGCGCAGCCCAGGAGGACTGACGTGGGGCGTGGGCGTCGCCCGCGGGGACCCCTGGGCTCCGGACATGGGGCGCAGCGCCGAGTCTGCGCCCCACGGGGGTCCCCACTGCTGGTCGCTGTCACCCGAGGAGCGCGCGAGGTCCAGGGCGGCCTTGGCTCCCCTGATCTATCCATCCCCGCGTGCGCCCTGCTTGGATCCGGGGACCCCAGGCAGTTTCCTCCGCAATAGTTCGTGTTTCCTCCGTCTTTGTCCCGTGCCTTCCTTCGGGGGACAGGCCTGGGTCCTGTCCATAGCCAGACTTGGGTCGCAGCGGGCCGCGGGGCTGCGGATGCTGAGCCGGAAAGAACCGCCGAGTGCTCTGTCCCGCGCCTTGGTGCAGCCTGCGGTCCCTGCATCAGTGCGTGGGCTCCGGCTAAGTCTTGGAAGAGACCCTGCTCCAGAGTTGGGCTCATTTCAGAGTCCAGAGGTCAGGCCCGGGAACGCAGGGCGTCCTGGTGATCCAATTTCCTGTAGTTGAGCATTGTCACCCCGGGGCCCCAGATTGGGGGGGGCGGGCACTTGACCTTTCAGCTCCTGGGCCCTTTCCAGTGCCCTCCTGGCTTGGGCGCACTGTCAGCCTTGGTCAGGCCCTTTGGAGTAGCTCTGGCGCACCATGTGGATTTCATATAAAGCCTGTGTGCATTCCACAAGTCGGGGGACTACACAAACAGCCGCTGGGGCCCGTCCTGCGGGGGAGTGGCTGTGTGCCTGGTCTGGCCTGGGCAGATAGCGCTGGACAACACCCACGTGCAGTTGTCAGCTTTGCCTAGAAAAAATGAGACCTTAGTCTTTCCCACAGAGAGTGCTGGTGGCCCTGGCCCCTGTGGGGAACCAGGAGAAGCCTCTGGACCCCTGTTCAACATGCTTTCAAAGTATGGCATTACCAAAGAAACCAGGATGTTGACACACACATTAAAAATATTAAAACACGTATACACATCTCAAGGCTTATTCAATCTTCTCTCGTATGTTTGGGTGGTGGTGCTAGGGATCACATCCCAGGGTTTCATGGGTGAGAGGCAAGCTCTCCACCAACCCTCCTGCTTCCTTTTAAACTACATTAAATAACAGAGTGGAGTGGTGGCCCCAGCAGTGGGTTAGGTGACTACCAAACAGAGTGGATCTGAGAGGGATCTGAGGGGCACTTCTGCCAGATCCCACATGGGATGAAAAAGGTAGAGAGTAGGGCATAGTGGTACTTGCCTGGAATCCCAGCGGTTGAGAGGTAGAGGCAGGAGGATCTGGAGTGTCAGGACAGCCCAGGCTACCTAGCAAGTTCAAAGCCAGCCTGAGATACAACAGGGTTTGAAACTCAGTCTCAAAAAGCTAAAAACAGAGCTGAGTATGGTGACCCTTGCCTTTAATCTCAGCTCTCTAGAGGCAAGGGCAAGTGGATCTCTGTGAATTCCAAATGTCAGGCCAGCCAGGGCTACCCAGTGAGACCTTGTCTCAAACTGAAAAAAATAAAATAAAATAAAATAAAACATTAAATAAAAGCCCAAAATTAAGCCAATGAGATGACTCAGCAGATAAAGATGCTTGCTACCAAAACTGATGACCTGACTTCAATCTGCAGGACTCACATCGTAGAAGGAGGGAACTGACTCCTGCAAATTGTCCTCCCACCTCTTGCGCACACAATCATACATGTGTGCACTCTCCAAATAAATAGAATTAGAAAAAAAAAAAAAAAACAAAACAAACCACCCCAAACTAAAGCTAAGCAGACAGACAAAACCGTGAGCAGGCATTAGCTGGTTTTAACTGTAATGCTGGAGGCCTACAAGGGACCAGATGGAGATGCTCTGTGTCTAGCAGATACTTGAGCCAACAGTCAGAGAGGGAAAGCAGAAGGCTGGAGCCATGGTTTACAAGGGAAAATAGCAAAGTACATACATAAATGAGCTGGGGGTGGTGACTCAGGTTTGTAATCTCAGCACTCAGGAGGTAGAGGCAGGAAGAGTTGGAGTTGGAGGCTAGCCTGTGGTACAAGATACGCTGTCTCAACAAACAAAATAGAGCTGATTTTGGAGTCCTAGAAAATAGCTACCATTAATAATGCTCCTTGGAGGTAGTTTTCCAGAGATACCCCTCCCCCCTCCCCCTGCTCCCCCATCCCACCACCATGTGCAGGAATCCAAAAGATCAAAACTTTTTTTTTAAAGACAGGGTCTCCTTTTAGGCCCAGCTGACCTGGAACTTGCTCTCTAGACCAGACTGGCCTTGATCTTACCGAGGTATGGCAGCTTCTGCCTCCTGAAGGTTGGGATGTGCCACCACATCTGGCAATTATTTGCTTTTTAAAGAAATTTTTTATTATTTGTATATGTGTGGGGGTGGGGAGGACAACCCTCAGGAGTGGATCTGTTCTGACATGGGATTCAGGTAACTGGTCAGGTTTGCATAACAAGAGCCTTATTCCACCAAGCCGGCCCCAGTTACTTACTTTTTATACTTCAGTGTGCTCAGGAATACACGTGGAGTTCACTAGGGCCTATATGGTATGTGCATGTCTGTCCCCACACATCACATGTAGGAGCAGTTGCCTTCCATTAAGCCAGACATCAGGTTGATTTGAAAACATATGAAATAATTACATTTCTTTGTGTATTTTTGGTTTGGAAAACATAATTATTTTCATTAAAACAGTGTCGTTTCTGCTAACATGTAACAAGTTCATTATTTAAATTTTTTAAATGTTAGAAGTATTTAACTTGTTCTTGGCTTTAATTTCTCCTAAAATAAGTATTGATTGCAATATTTTGGAGAACTTCAAAAGCTGTTAAATGTTTAAAGGGCTCCTGAGATCAAAATGTCACAGGGTTGTTCTGTGATGATCCAGACTCGGAGTATCTCAGCTTCATAGAGACTGAAGTTTAAGGATAGGAGGAACATGTTGTTGGAAATGTCCCTGGGAGGGGCAGACACCATGTGGACTACCAGCGCCCTCCTGTGGGCCTCAAAGGGCTCCCTAGGTTGTGATGCTTAATTCTGTCTTTGGATGTTGAATCAATAGCATCTTAACAATAACACCAGCTGTTCTTCAGATCCCCTCCAGGGTTGAATCTGCCAGCTCACCAAGCCACTGGACATTTCACATGAGCTGGCTGCCTTGGCCAGTGAACCCTGAATTCCCTGGATGAGAGTGTTTTTTTTAAACTGTCATAAAGTTGTTCAGAGCAGTAGAAACATTTCCTGCCTCTGCCTGGAATGTTATTTCTGGTGTGCTGGTTATCTCCTGTTGACTATACATGCTCACTGGGTGTATAGACCCACAAAAGAATTTCTGGAACATAATTGGCTATTATTTGTCTGTGATTCATAAAAATGGATAAATGAATCAGGTATTATTTAGTGCAGTTTCTTTTGTTGAAAAAATCCTTCATGCTATAGAAAAATCAAATATCTTTGGTAACAAAAAGATGATATGCCTTTGGGTTAACGCGCTGGCCACAAACCTGGAGGACCTGAGTTCAATCTCCCAGAACCCATGGAAAAACAAAAGAGCCAGCTAGGCATACCAGCTTGTTTATAACCTCAGCACCAAACGCAGGAGGATTCCTGGGCCCTGCTGGCCAACCAGTGTAGCTGAGTCAGTGAGTTCCAGTCCAGCAACACACACTGTCCAAAAAAATAAGGTAGTGATCAACTGAAGAAGACAGCCCATCACTGACTCTGGCTACTACATGCATGCATGCCTACACACACATGAACATGTACACATGTGCACATATACATAAACATGTGCACACAAAAGACTGTATGCCTCTCCTTTGATACACAGTGCTCACATGAGCACACATGCACACAACCCTCCTGTTGTTCCCATGGAGGACTGCCACCTTTCTGCCATACAAGAAGATCATGGACCACCATCTGAGGCTGTGCAGGCTGCTCAGAACACAGGGACTCAGGCCCAGAGGGGCCAGGGGACTCTGGTCTACACCCCGATCCTTATTAGCCTTAGGACGGAACACCTGCTTCTTATTTGTCCCAAGTTGTCTAGTGGCGAAGTGGCTATGGTTGAATTGCAGAACCAAAAATAGTATTAATTTCCAGCACTGGCTGAAATGTAATTGACTAATTATAGCGACCAACTTGTCACTGAAGCCAAATCATTTCATTATGTGCCTCTGCACTGATAGTATTGTTTATGAAGTAATTTGGCAGACGTTGTCCCCCAAATTCATTGTATCTTAGATTTTCAATATTTTTGACCGAGCCAGACATGGTGGCACACACTGTAACCTCAGTGCTTCCAGAAGGCAGAACAATCACCACCTAAAGCCAGCCTGGGTTACATAGTAAGTTCAAGGCCTGTCTGTACTACTTAGTGAGTTCAAAAATAGCCTAGAATAAAGAGACTTGTTTAAAAAAAACACAAAGACAACCCTTTTTCTTTTTAGTAACTTGATGGTTAATTTTATTTACTTTTTTCAGGACATTAAATATTATTGCTATTTTGAGACAGGATCTCATGTCATCCAGGCTGGCCTCGAATTCCCTATGTAGCTGAGGATAACCTTAAACTCTTAAATCCTCCTGCCTCTATTTCCTGTGTGCTGGGATCACAGGCATTCACTGATATACCTAGCTTATGCAGTACTGGTGTTTGAACCCAGGGCCTCATGTGTGGTAGGCAGGCACTCTACCAACTGAGCTATGTCCCCAGCCCTGTGCATGTGTGTGTGTAATACAGTCCAATGGTAGATCCATTATCAGTTAATTCTTCAGATAGTCAATTTATTTCCTAATGTACTAGGCACAATGTGAGGCTTGGGACACAGACTGGAAACAAGATCAGTTTTTCCACACTCACAATGTGGTGTCGTGAGGGAGATAGACATTCAACCAATGGCCACATTGTTAAGGGACCGTTGGCACGTGCTGAGTGCTCCGAGGCAGAAGTTCAGGGTGGGGACATATTGGAGCAGAGCCCAGGCTAGTGAAGAGATCTGGAAGTGCTCCCCAGCATAGTTGTAGATGATAGAGATTGGCTCTATGTGAAGGGCAGGAGGCTGGAGTGTGGTTCAGACTGGAGACACTGTAGTGGGTGAGACCACCGTCAAGTGCCAGGAATGAGAGCTTGCTATGCACTTGGCAGGGACGGATGTGCCTGCCGTGCTGAGCAGTGATGCAAACCACGGTGCCCTGTAATTCAGGTCTCTTGTGTGCCAGTGGACAGCTCTCCAGGGCATTTCCTTTGTGCTTCAGGAAATTCACACTGCTCCCCGAGTATCTACATCAGCTTGACTCTTGGCTCTGAGAGCTGTCCTTCATAGCCCACCTTCTCAGGATGGGCCCAGCCACTCCTGCCTTCTTCCTCTTTGTGGACCTACCATGTAGGTCTTTTTTATTTTGTTTATTATTACTGTTATGTGCATGGTTTTGTCTGTGACTTGTGTGCATGTCGGCACCTGAGTGTCGTGGCACACATGTAGAGGTCATAGGACAACTTTCAGGAGTCAGTTCTCACTATTTTGGGTTTCAGGGACAGAACTCAGGTTGCTAGGCTCACCATGCCTGTGTGACAAGTACTTTTACCCACTGAGCCATCTCGCTGGCCCCATGTAGGTAACTGGGCTTCTTTTACATCTGGGAAGACAAAGGTGGCAACCCCCAGGGCCATCCCATCCCGCCACTGGCTCTCAGTTCTCAAGCAATCTCTCCAAGAAGGCTCCCTCCTTGCCTACTTGGTGGCGATGCTGGGGAGATGTGGTTGGAGCCTGATTGAAACAGTCTGGCCATACAAATACCTCTTCTAGACCAACTGCTGTCCTTTCATAGTTTTTCCTTTTGGGGGGTGTGGTGGGGGTCAAACCCAGGACCTCACAGTTCAAACTGCTTTTCTAGAGGAGACAGGCATGGAAACACTGGCAGGTGAGAGATAGTTAGGTGTTTTCAATTTCATTTACCACCCCCCACCAAAGTGGGGCATCGTGGTGCACACCTGTAATCCCAGAGGGCAGAGGCAGGAGAGGCACTGCACATTTGAGGACAGCCTGGACTACATAGTGATACCCTGTCTTGAAAACCCTAAAACTAAATCAAAACGAGAACCAAAATACCTCCAACTCCTAAGAAACTCCAAAGAAAGAAAAATCAGGACAGGTGTTGAAGGAACAGCCACAGGAACAGGAAAGAAACAGGAAATAAGAGCCTTTGTGTGTTGTCAATTACGAGTGCTGTTAATGGGTATGTAAGGGGGTGCTCTATTTTACATCTGTTTAAACCTCCCCCAAAGCAGTGTCTTACAAAGGTTTTTTAAAAAATTATGCCCCACCCAGGGAGAGGATCTTAAGGGGGTGGAGAGGAGAGGAAATTCCGGGACTAGAGACCTGGTGCCAGGGTCAAAGTAAGGCGTGTGATAAGGTAGGGTCAAAGGTTGGGGAAGCCAGACCTCTGTAGAGCTGGAAACTGAAGGCTTCTTAGAACTGTCTGTATTGGGGATGCTCAGCAGCCTGAGGACGTGACTCAGACAGGAGATAGGATGTCCAGGGTTACAGAGAAGGAAGCACACAGGCCACAGGGCCTGTCCACATTCACACAGATGATCTGTGTCACAGGTGGAACTTGAATTTGCCTCTTCCAACTCCGAGTGTGCTCTTTATACTATGCCAGTTTGAGCGCCCCTTCCTCCCTTCCTCCTTCCTTCTTTCCTTCTCTTCCTCCTCCTTTTCCTCTTCCTCCTTTTTGTTTTACGTCTTTTCAAACACATAAAGACACTAACAGACACCACATCACTCCCAGAAACACTGATACTTGCTATCATTTTCCTTATTAATTCTCAGAGAGGGAAGATTTCCATGTTTGTTTCATTGACTTCCTTTCACCGAAGTATCCAGAGTAAACCATGACCCTCATGACATCTTATCAAGTCTTTCCCATCCACCTGCTCCTATGCACAGGCTCTGTGGACTCTCACAATGGAAGCTAGTCAGTTTCAAAGTGAGACGAGTTAGCGGATGGGAAATGACAGGCTGTGGTCCTAAGGGACCATCTAACCAGAAGCTGGGGAGCAGTTTGCATAGAAGGTGAATGATTATAGACTGTTGGGCACCCTGTGGGAGTTTGCAGCCAGACTGCGCAGGCCTGACCTTCATGTCCTTATCTGTAAATCTCTAGAGAAGCAGTGATTATTTTTGTCAAAAGTCATTATTTCCTCTCCCTATTTTTTTCTTTTTCTTTTCTTTTTTTTTTCCAGTCTTTTTGAGACAGGGTCTCCCTGTAGCCGCAGCTGTCCTGGAACTCACTATGTAGACCAGACTGGCCTTGAACTCACAGAGATCTGCCTGCCTCTGCCTCCCGATGGCTGGAATTAAAGGCGTGCTCCACCATGCCTGACTTTTTTTATTTTTATTTTAAGTGTATGAGTGTATTGGCTACATGTATGTAAGTGAACCCATGTTGTGCAATGCCCTGGGAGGTCAGAAGAGGGTGTTGAATTCTCTTGGAATTGGAATTATGGATGATTGTTAGCCGCCCTGTGGGTGCTGGGAATCAAACCCAGGTCCTCTGCAAGAGCAGCCAGTGCTCTTAAATGCTGAGCCACCTCTCCAGCCCCCTTTCTCCCTCTTTTTAAATCTTTGTAGTTGCCTCTATGATGTGTGTAAATGTGTGTGTGCACCATGGCACACATGTGGAGGTCAGATGTCAACTGCGGTGTGTGTCCTTACCCTCCACGCTTTAAGACAGGGTTTCTTTGTTATTTGCCACAGTGTATGCCAGGCTGGCTGATCCTTGAGCTGTGGGGATTTTCCTGTCTCTGCCTTCCACCTTACAGTAGGAGCACTCGATTACAGACATACCTGGTTTTACCTGGATTCTGGGGCTCCAAACTCAGGTCTTCTGGCTTATGCAGAAAGCTTTTTGCCATTGAGGCCCCAGTGAGTCTCCCCCTGTTCTTGTTGCTGGTTAGGGTTTCTTTTTTATTTATTTATTTTATTTTATGTGTATGTGTGTATTGCCTGCATGTAGTTAAGTGCACCTGTGTCCTGCAGTGCCTGTGGAGGTCAGAAGAGGCTGTCGGATCCCCTGGGACTGGAGTTACGGACAGTTGTTAGCTGTCATGTAGGTGCTGGGATTCAAACCCAGGTCTTCTTCAAGAACAACCAGTGCTCTTAACCGCTGAGCCATCTCTAGCCCCTAGGGTTTCTTTTTAAAGATGTATTTTTAAGTGTGTGTTTCTGGATCTGTGTGGAAGTGTTGTTTCTGGATAGCTGCAAGTGAGTACAGTTGCTCTTGAAGGCCAGAAGAGGGCATCAGATTCTGGGACCTGGAATTACAGTTAGTTGTGAACTGCCTGACCTGGATGCTGGGGAACAAACACAGGTCCTCTGCAAGATGTGTTCTTAACTGCTGAGCCATCAGTCTAGCCCTATGTATAATTCTTGACACGTCACTGGGTAGACAGGAGACTGCTCAGAGAAGGATCACCATCAAGTGAGGTTCAATATGGAGGTATGTGTGCTAAGTAAGAGAGAGATCAGGATTTTAAAAAATGTTTACCTTTTATTTTTTTCAGACAGGTCTCACTCTGTAGCCCAAGGTGGTCTTGACTTTATTAAGGGTGATTCTCTTGCCTCACACTCCCAAGTGCTGGGATTATACCACATGAGCTTCCATACCCAACCTGAGAGATCAGGATTTGAAGCTCAGTTTCATGTTCCTAAAAAACAAAACAAAACAACACCCCAGACGCAGAACATTTTCTTATACAGCCACTATATTATCATCATACTTAACCAAATTAATACTTCCTCACTATT
This sequence comes from Nannospalax galili, assembly GCF_000622305.1. NCBI lineage: Eukaryota > Metazoa > Chordata > Mammalia > Rodentia > Spalacidae > Nannospalax > Nannospalax galili. The sequence continues at coordinate 1,505,314 of NW_008349596.1, read as the reverse complement.
AAACTATGCTCAGGCAATATAAAAATTCCTGATATTCCCCAAACTGGCACTTACAGCTAAAACCTTCTTAAGCCAAGAATTCAAAAACAGCTTCATAGGACATTTTGATTTATAGGCTTGTTAAAGAATGTCTACCTTTTGTCCTGTAGAAGACATTGGCTGTTCCTTTGTCCTGAAGTTTAACTTGTTATTCTATTTTGGTATTTCCTGTAAAGTGATCATTGAATCCTATTTGGAAAATATTCCTGTTAAATTTTTTTTCCTTTAAAAACATGTAGGGTTTTGTTTAAGAATTAACTTGGGAGCAGTGAGAAGGTGACTTAGCGGTAAAATGTTTGCCTAGCATATGTGAAGCCTTAGGTTCAATTCCCAGTTCCACATCAAATAAAATAATAAAATTAACTTTGGGAATAGTAATACATTAAAAGATTCATTTAAAAATGCAGTTTTGGGACTAGAGAGATGACCCTGGTTAACAGCAGTGGCTGCTCTCGCAGAGGACAGCAGTGGCTGCTCTCGCAGAGGACCCAGGTTCGATTCCTAGCAACTACATGGCAGCTAACAACTGTCTGTAGCTCCAGTTCCAGGGAATCCAATGCCCTCTTCTGACCTCCAAGGGCATTTCACGACACGGGTGCCCTTACATACATGCAGACAATATACTCATATGCATAACATAGAAGGATAACTAAAATATTAAAAAATAAAAATGCAGTTTGCACCTCGTCCTGCTTCTAGCCCCATAGTTCTCTTCCCAGAGATGATCCTTGTTTCTGTTTCAAAATCTCTTCAAAGAGAGATCCTCAAATGGACAAACATATGTATGCATATAGCTTTCATGTGTATGTACATGTGGGGTGTGTGTGTGTGCGCACACACGTGTGCAGAGGTGAAGCCTGGAGCTCTCCGATCTCTGGCTGCCCTGGTGACTGGCAAGCTGCAGCAATCCTCCCGTGGCCTCAGGACTTCTGGCCCCCCGCCCAGCCACAGGCAGGAACAACTGTGCCCAGCTTTTTATGGGTGTTGGGAATCCGAACTCAGGTCCTGGTGCTAGCACAGCAGCATTTTACCCACTGAGCCCTCTCCTGAGCCTGCACGTATGTCTCACTTTACCAACCGAGTCATTTCCTGAGCCTGCATGTATGTCTTTCTACCCTTTTTTGATATACCTATCTCAGCTCCTTAATTTTTAAAATTTGTTTAGTTTTTTTGAGACAGGCTTTAATGCTGTCGACCAGGCCAACCTGGGACTTACTACGTAGCCCAGGCTGGCTTCAAACTCATGGCAATTCTGGTGCTTCGGCATCCCAAGTGCTTGAGCCGTCCTGCCTGGCGTCTGATTTAAAAAACAAAACACAAACCTACAGATTTATTGAGATTTGAGGTATAATTCACATATGGTACCCCTTCACCCCCTTTTTTTCACAGTATCATGTAACCCAGGCTGGCCTTGAACTCACTATGTACCTGAGGCTGGCCTTGAGCTCCAGAACCTCCTGCCTCCACGTCTGGTGCTACCACCACAGCCTGTGCCACCACAGGCTTGGTTGTCAATTTTTTAAACAAACATACTTCTTAAATGAAGCCATTTATTTCACATGGTGTGACACTAGGAGACAGCTTGTGTCTTGCTATTGCTGGGTTAGCCATGCTAAGATTGGGGATTGGTGCTAAGGAGACCACAGCCAGGTAAGGTCTGCCACATTACGTTTTAAATGCTTGGGAGTAACAAGCAAGTGACGTGTAATACTTTGGCTTTCTTAGGTCTTTCGGTGCCTGCAACACTGATGGTCTGTCCTTGAAGAGATTATTACATTAAGGGTTTCAAAATTTCCTTCGCTGTGTCATTTCCACATAGATCAGTTGGCATATTGTGTAAAGTAGGACTTTTTCCTGTTCAGGGTCACTAGCCACCAGAGAAATGCAAATAAAATCTACACCATCTACACCAAGGGGCTGGAGAGATGGCTCACCGGTTAAGAGCACTGACTGCTCTTGCAGAGGACCCTGTTTCAGTCCCCAGCACCCACAAGGCAGATAACAACCGTCCATAGTTCCAGTCGATCCAAAGCCCTCTTCTGACTTCTGGGCATTGCGTGCATGGGCATACTTACATATATGCAGACAAAATACTCATACACATAAAATTAAAATAAATAAAAATTTTAAATCCTTGTATCACTGGTCAATATGCATTCACCAAGAGAACAAACAACAGGAAGTGTTGGCGAAGATGCAGCCCAAAGGGAATCCTTATAGCCTGCTAGTTAGACTGCAAACTGGTATAGCCGCTATGAAAGTCAGTATGGAAGTTCCTCAGAAAACTAGAAATAGATGTACCACGTGACCTAGCTAGACTACCACTGCGCCTTTACCCAAAGAACTCCAAGTCCACGCATCCGAGAGTACTTACTGCATCAATGATTATTAAAGCATTAGTCACAATAACTAAGTTATAGAAACAACCTAGGGACCCAGCAACCGAGGAATGGATAAAGGAAATGTGGTTCATAGACACAAAGGAATTTTTTACACCCGTAAAGTGAATAGAGTTCTGTCATTTGCAAGAAAGTAGATGCAGCTGGAGTCAATCATATCATATCAAGTGAGTCCAACCAGCCTCAGAAAGACAAAAATCTTTTTTTCCCCTCATTTGTGGGTCCTAGATGTTGTCAGTAACATCATATATGTATATCAATGGCATGAAAGTAGAAGAAAAACTGGGGAACAGGGAGGCTAACGGAAAGGTGATGAGAAGTGGGAGGGTAATGGAGTGTGGCAGGGCAGCTCCTTGGAAGCACATTATACGCTTGCATGAAAATGGCATGTGGAGCCCTATGGAATAATAGAGCCCTTTCCCATCAGCTAGGAATCATCTTTGGGGTAGGATTCCTTCTAGAAAGTCAAGGGGTAGAAATCATTAAGCTCTTGCTCTGTTATTGATGAAATCTGCATTAAGGAACTCTTATAGTAGCAGGCTCCCAGGTGAGGCTGCCCAGTGTTAAGGAGACCTACACCTCTCTCGATAGGGGGTTGGGCAGGACCTTCCCTCTCTCTCTCTCTCCCTCCCTTCCTCTCTCCCTCTATCTCTCCCTCTCTCCCTCCCTTCCTTTCTCCCTTCCTTCCTTGGTCTTCCAAAGGAGGAAGGATCTAAGTCACAGTCATTTCTTCTTTGACAGATGTACCAGAAGGTAAAATGTAGAGACTTTGACATTTTGCTTTTGATATCATGGTGAGCCCAGGCTGGTTCTTGAACTCATGGCATCCCTGCACCCCCCGCCCCCCCAGTGCTGGGATTATAGGCCTGAACCACCATGTCTGGCTAGCAACCATTTGTAAATGTGGGAAGGTCATCCTAGGTAAAGATTCTCAGAGATGAATGAGTAACTGATTTAAAATCTTTCATTAGACATGAAAAAAAAAAAAAAAAAAAACAAACTTCCATAACCATCGGCTGTCCCTGTCTTTATTTGGCAATCTTTTTGTTACTATTTCTAATTCAAGCCAGAGCCATTTCTCTGGATCCGTGGGGTTAATGGAAAACATTTGCAGTCTGGAATATTGGAGCACTATTCTGTACCTCCAGTGTCTGGTCTTAGGCCAGTGACAGGAAGGAGCTGAAGTCCATTTCTTTTCCCTCAGACTAAGAGGAAAGATGATAATATACATACCTCACAAGGTTTAATAAATCATTGGATTAAAAAATGCTTCAGGGAGCTGGAGAGATGGCTCAGCGGTTAAGAGCACTGAGTGCTCTTACAGAGGACCCTGGTTCTATTCCCAGCACCCACATGGCGGCTATGAACTGTCCTTAACTCCAGTTCCAGGGGAATCTCATGCCCTCTTCTGACCTCTGCGGCATTGCAGGACATGGGTGCACTCACATACATGCAAGGAATACACTCATACACATAAAATAAAAATAATAAATAAAATATATTTTTGTAAAAATGCTTCAGAAATGATAAGAAACAAGCTGGAGTTTTAGGGCAAAAGCCACAGGGCTCTGGCAGCTTCAACTGGCAAGGCTTGGCCATCTGTCCTGCCAGTTAGAGAGACCAGTGATAGTGAAGAACAGAGAGATTTGTTCAATGTGGCCACATGGGATGAACAGATTAAGGGGTCTGGTGACTCCAAGTTGGTCTTCAGGGTACTGACATGACATTTGGGCTTAAATACAGGAAGACTTAGGCCAAGGAGTATTATAATTACGCAGTCCTGCTCTAGGTGTGGTCTCCTTGATCACTGTCTTGGCTCTGGTGGTGTGAAGAAGTCCTTGTTGCTTGGGGGGACAGAATAGTTCTTGGGAAATGCTCACTTCTGCTTCAGGATGTGGCCTCACCCTCATGGACAGTTGCCTTCATCAAGGGGTATGTGTCTGTCCTGAGGTATTCTGCTGGTCTGTGAGTCAAAGGTGGCTGTAGGTTTGTTAGGAAAAGGATGTGTCTTTGTGCCTGCAGCCTTGAAGGGGAATGAGATAGGTTAGGTAGTAGAGTCAAGCAGAAGTCGGAGCCAAAGTAAAGGAGACAGGCACTAGATGAAAGCAGAGGTGCCTGGGTTCATCCTGCTTGTAGTTACTATGTGAGCCCAAGTGAGGAGTCTGAAATCAATTTCCACCTCCATTGTGAATAGGTTTGGTTATTTCCTGGACTTGTTTTCCCAAGTTTTGTTTCTTTTCTTAGTCTCTTTGAGCTTTCCAGCCCTTTCTAGCTGCCAAGCTGGTGAACATGGAAGCCACCCCGTGTAACCTCTGCAACTTTCATGTTCAGTGTCCTTAAATCAAGGAGCTAAATAAACACAAAGACGGTGCGCATCTCCTACAGATGTGGGCTCAGGTCTTTCCAGCACTCGGTGGCTGTGTGAACATGGTAATTCAGAGCTTGCCAGTTCTTTCTTCATTTTAAATGTGTGAGTAGAGGAATTGTGTGTAATGCCCATTGTATTAAACTTTCAAAAATGTACACAGCCATAGGAAAGGACCCCACACTCGGCATGCACCCTGAGATGTTTGCTCCCTTACCGTTCTTTATTGTTAATTACTCTCACAGTCCCACCGCCGCCCACCCAGGGAGTTTGCATCTTTTCTGCAAGTTTTATTATCTTTTCTGCTTGGCTATTTGTACTTCTCAAACCACTCTGTTTCTTATATGTACCCACCTCAAGTACTCTCCAACTACACTATTTTGGAGAAGGCCTCTGCCCCAGGATTACAGGCAGCTCTGGTAACTGCTACTAGTTTCATTTAAGCCAAAGAAGATGGAAGCTGTCTAACTTCTCTGACAGATTTCTATGCATTGAGCATCTGCACGTAGACCTTCCTCAGCGTTTCTTGCTGTCTGTACGTTCCTATTAATAATGGACAGGAGACAGGAAGTGCTTTTTAAAATGGGAAACTCCCTCCCATTCTAAGTGGTTCTGACCACCTCCTTTGCAGTTGAGTCGAAACAATCAGACATAAGTAATTCCAGCTGTTGCCCATGTTTTTGTGTGTATGTGTTCGTGATATAATTGACATGGGTTACCCAAGGGCAGCTGAAGAAAAGCTGAGTTGTTTGGTGTGTGCACGAGTGAGTAGGTAGTCCTGTAGTAACAGACCGAAGGACTAAGCACCGATGTGAACTTTGCTGATGGAACTTTTGCCCAGTGTGAACTGATCTAGCAAGCAAGATTCCAGGGCTGGATCTGCATCTGTCAACACACTGGAAGTGGATGGTTTTCAGTGAGTAAATTTTTACCCCTTAATGCAAAGTCATCAAACATCGCACTTAGGCAACATTTTGTGAATTTGAGTTAAGATGCTCCTGGAATTTTCAGGGTAAAGTCCTGGGTTCTGGCAGCCCCAGCAGGGCAGGCTGAGCCACCTGTCTGCTGGCACATCAATAAAGAGCTGAGGAAGGAGATTCCTCAGTGTGGCCACTTTGAGAAGAGGGACAGATAAATGGTTCCATGGCCCTCACTCCACCTTCTGGGGCCTGACATGAGCTTTAGACTCTAATCAAGGAAGAGCAGAGCAAAGGGCGAGAGGGAGGTATAATTAAGCAGTCCTGGTCTGGGTGTGGTCTCGCTGATCTTGGTATTCACTTTGGTTCTCTGACACTTTATGAGGGCACCAATCTGGCTCCTACAGGATGCTCACTTCTGCTCCAGAACGCAGCCTCAGTGTAATGGGTAACTGCCCTCATCTGGGGGTAGTGGCTCTGTCCTAGGACTCTGACTCAAGAGGAAAAGGCCAAGGACAATGACTTCTGTCTCTGACTTCATCCTTGGAGACAGACACAAAACAAAGGCAGAGGTAGTGGGCTTCTATCCATTTGATTACTCTCTGGGCCCAAGTGGAGAGTCAGTGCTTTTGAGCAAAAGCAGCTTCTAAATAAATGCCTGTTGCAATAATAATATAATATTTTTATTATTAATTCAGATGGGCTTTCACAGGATCATCTCAGACTAGGGGTGCTTGTTGTTTGCTTGGGGTTTCATAAAAATCTGTTTTTGTATGTGTCTATATGTGATTTGTGTGTTTGTGGGAGCACGTGTGTCATAGCACACGCGTGGAGATGGGGTGTGAGTCCCCACCTCCCATCTTGTTTTAAAAAGAGCTCTTATTCACTACAGCATATGTCATATCAGCTGGACTGAGAGCTTCCAGGAATTCTCCTGTCCTGCCCCATCCAAGCACTCTGATGGCAAGCGCTTTACCCACAGAGCCATCTCCCCAGCCCTGTTTTGAGTTTTGTCAAGACGGGATCACATGGCCCTCCAGCTAACCTTAGCCTTGAACTCCGTATGTAGCAGAGGCTAGCCTTGAACTCTTGATTCTCCTCCATTTACTTCTAGAGTGCTTGGATTATAGGCGTCACACCACCACACCTGATTTATAGTGCTGGTGATTAAACCCAGGGTTTGGTACGTGCTAGGTAAGCATCCAGATGACTGGGCTGGACCCCCAGACCACTGTGCAATTTTAAACCCAGCACGGATGTGGTCACAGAACACTGGTGTGTGGTGCTCGGTGCTTTTGTTAATAATTGTTTCTTTCTGGACCCCAGAATAGTGCTGGGGTGCCATAGGGCTCTGCAGCTTTTGATTAACTTTAATTACTAAGTCTGCTTTTGCCAGAACCTTCTGATCATTAGCCAACCTACCCAATAACTGGGGGGATGTGAGGGAAGGACCACAGGACACTGATAAAATCTCGCTTGCTTGTTTTTGCTTTTGTTACTTGTGTTCTTAGTGTCATGGCCCCAAAATTTGTTACAAGACCAATGCCAAGGAACTTTGTGTTTTCTTTTGGAAGGCTTATGGTTTCCAACTTACCTTTAAAGTTTTAATCTATTTTATGCTCATTTTGTGGGTGCTATAAACAACGGATCTCTTTTCATTCTTTTATATGGGCATATCCAGTTCTCCTAGCACACTTGTGAATCTCAGGCAACTGTGTGTGTTGTCTGGGTTTATTTCTGGGCTCTGTTTCATGTGCCTCTGTGTGGTCTGGGCACCCCACATGTCTGTTAGCCTCGTTAAGGAACTTGATGATGTTAGTCATGTTGCACTGTATATATATGTTTATTCAATCATGTTGTATTTATACGCATCTGTGGATCTGTTATAGTTCAATAAAGCTGGAAATCAAAACAAAATCAAAGATGAACTGTAGGCCCCACAGCTGACAGACCAAGTTGGCTTATCTATGTAAATCACTTGCCCTTTGTTCCTAAACTTTAGACCAGTCCCGTTGACTATTGTTGTAGTGAAGCAGTTTCCGTTGGGCCAGACATGAACCTTGCCTTCATTGGACAAGGACCTACAGAGTACTTGGGCCTGTAGTCAGGGCAAGAATATGTACAAAATGATACAGTGATGGTTAAGTCTGGGGTAAAGGTAGTGTTAGGCTGTTAACATTTCCTTATAGAAGTTGGGAGGAGGGAGTCACCAGACTCTTAATTGAGAGTCTTGCCATCAATCCCTCCTGACACCCCCCTCCCAGCTGCATGTGGTCTCGGCTGGTGTTTCGGTGTGGAAGAGGTGGAAGGGTGGCTGGGCTGGGGCTGCAGCTTTTGTGAGGTGTCACCATGCTGGGGTGGGCTTTTCGGTGATGCTGTTGACTTTGAGTTGCCCATGTTCCTGTAAGCAACCCCAATAACGTCATTGGTTCATCAAACGGGATGTCCACAGAATCATTTCATTGCTCTGTTGCCTCTCTGGAATGAATAAACATTTCTTTCTTTTAAAAACATTTGAAAATATTTTATTTTTGTTTTTTTAATATTTATTATTTTTATTTTGTGTATATGAGTGTATTGCCTGCATGTATGTGAGTGCACCTGTGTTGTGCAGTGCTGCAGAGGTCAGAAGAGGACTTCAGATTCCCCTGGAACTGGAGTTAAGGGTGGTTCATGGCCACCATGTGGGTGCTGGGAATCGAACCAGGGTCCTCTGTAAGAGCAGTCAGTGCTCTTAATCACTGAGCCATCTCTCCAGCCACTGTTTTTGTTTTTTAATTTTGTGTATATGTGTGTCTGTATGCAGGTATGTGCATGTGAGTGCAGTGCCCTCGGACACCAGAAGAGGGTGTTGGATCTCCTGGAGCTGGAATTACAGGTGGTTGTGAGCACCTAACATGGGTGCTGGGAACTTAACTCCTCTCCTGGGAGAATAGCGAGCACTCTTAGCTGCTCGGCCATCTCTCCAGCTCCCTTAAGTATTTTTTTTTAATAAAAAGGCTTTTATTATGCTTATTTATTTGTATGTGAGTATGCCTATGCCTCAGCATGCACGTAGAGGTATGAGGACAACATGTGGGTTCTGGGATTGAAGTCAGGTCATCAGGATTGGCAAGGGCCTTTACTCTCGGAGCTATCTCTCCCACCTGTGAATAAACATCTCTCATGTCTACTCAGGAAAAACATCACATTGCAATTATCCACTTGGGAAAACTTAGCATAATACAGAAAAGTTTAGAATATAGTGAACCCCCATGTAACTATTAGCCAGCTTCAACAAGCATCAACCTGTGACTAATCCTGCTTCATTTATAGCACAGCTGTTCACCACATTCCTCTTCTACCCCACTCCAAACTGGATTATTTTTAAGCAAATCCCAAGCATTTTATTTTCTTGCAAATATTTGGGAATGTATCTCAAAAAAGACTCTTAAAAAAACAAAACAAAATAAAGTAGGGAACAATCACAGCCATACCTAAATACTGTAATTCCTAAATGTCATCTGATATTAAAACCGTTCTTTCTTTCTTTTCAATTGATTGACTTAAATCAGGGTCCAGTCAAATTGCATTTCATGTATATACAACTTTATGTAGCACAGACTGGCCTGGAGCTCTGCCTAGCCAAGGATAACCTTGAATTCCTGATCCTCCTCCTCCAGCTCCCAATTGCTGGACTTCAGGAATGCACCACCATGCCCAGTTTTATGCGGTGCTGGGGATCCTAGAAATGGAGAGAAAGGATCAGATTGGTCAGATTCATGGTGTGGGTTCCAGTGTGTACAGTGTTTCGGTGAATAGCATGGCACTCCACTGGAAGATCTGCAGTGCCACAGTTCTGGGGTCTCTTGTGTGTCTCACAGTGGAGCATCATTTCCAAAGCAGTTCATTCGGGTGCACGCTGTGCCTCCCTGCTCCATAGGCTGGAGGAAGTCAGGAAGGGAGGAGACACAGGTGTCAGGCCTCCTGGAAACTCTGGAGCTGCAGTGGTGACTGAGTTGAACAGTTATCCATCCCCAACTGCTGACTACATAAGGCAGGAGCAGGCAGGGCTGAAGCAATAGAAATCAGGTGAGGGAATGAGTGAAGTTTAAAGCGCACACGATGGGGCTCTCTGAACAGGTGCTAATTCAGCAGAGGCCTGAAGGACAGGAAGAGCCGGGCAAGGCAGAGCACAGACAGCAGGTGCAGAGCAGGAATAGAGCTAGGACAGGGGAGGTGACTGAGGGGAAGGAGCCAGCCTGACACACGCCATTATCCCCTCACTTAGGAGGATCAGGGGTTCAAGGCCATCCTGGACTACGTTTGAGTTTGAGGACAGCCTGGGCTACATGAGACCTGTCTTAAAACAAAACAAACAAACAGAAACTAAGAGAGCTCTCAACTGTCCTGGTCATGGAATACAGCAATGGCAGTGACCCCGGATGACTGGCTGAGTAGCCAGGTCCATGGACTCCAACAGCAGGTTGTGGGGCATCTCGTGTCTAATGCAAGGAAGCATTTATTGTTCATCAAGTTAACTATCCGTTGGCATATCTCGAGAAGAACTTTGAGGGACGAGTTTGAGATTAAGAATTCACTGAAACTTGGCTGTTTTGCATGTTCACATTTCCCTCTGAACTTAGCTTCCCTCATCCTCACAGATGACTGAGTTGCCGGTCAACTGTCCGAAGAAACAGTTTTCCAGTAATAATACCAACAAGGCTTGGCACAAAGTAGTCACTCAAGCTTCATGGTTCCTGCATGAAACTCAATTTCAGAGGCAGGCATGTCTTGTGAAAACAGAACCATTCCAGTGCCCAGATTCCAAATAATAAAAGACGCCGGGAGTATTTTCAGGATTATTGGACTGATTTGAATTTCTCTGGAAAACAGCCTTGTAGAAGCAAGCTGTGTGTATGTGGCCTCTGTGGGATGGCTTCCCACCAGCAGCCGGCTGCCGCCAACTCCTGGCATCAGCTTGAGAAAGCGAGCTGTTTCCCACGCTCCCCCCACCCCCATCACCTCCCTGTTGAGATGTTTGTGCTTGGGAGGTTTAGATGCTGAGAACTGGGCTGTGCGAGGCACCTGGGCTGACTGCCTTCTCTGCAGACTGTCATTTTGTTCTAGGGGAGTCTTGCTAGTGCCAAGTGATGGAAAATACGTCACTTGAGGGGTTAACAACCCATGACATTTATAAAAAGAGATGGTTTTAGGACTGGGGTGGGAAGTGTAGCTCAATTGGTAGTGTACTAGCCTGGTATGTACAAAGCCCTGCGTTCCATTCCCCGCACCACATAAACTGGATCTGGTCGCGTACATCTGTAATCAGAACACTTGGGAGGTAGAGGCAGGAGAACTGGAAGTTCAAGGTCAGGAGGCTGGAACTACAGCTCGGAGGTTGAGGACTTGAGTAGGAAGCCCTAGGTCCAATTTTCAGCACCTCACAAATTAAATAAATAAATAAATAAATAAATAAATAAATAAATAAATAAATAAATAAATAAAAAGTAAATAAATAAAATAACTAACTAAATAAATAAATAATAGCTTTTGTTAACTCTGAAAGCTCTGATCCTTTTCCAACCAGGGCCCAAATTAGTGCTCAGCTTCAACCTTCTGGGAGTTCTAAGATCCTTTCTGTTTTACCCAAGTCTCTTTCTCTGGTAATGAGGGATGAAGGGACTAAAGGATGGGACTGGAGCAGGTAGAGGGGGAAACAGGCACTTACAGTCCCCTAATTAATTCTTGAGCCACTGAATCAGTTTCAGATCCACATGTCTTCAATCTGCAGCCTCTTAAAGAACAAGATGAGGCACCATTTGCAAAATTTCTCTGTGGTTAGAGAACCTCAAAAAATTTGCAGTCTTTTGTTTTGTCGTTTTGTTTTGTTTTGTTGAGTTAGTGTCTCACGGTGCAGCTCTGCCTTCACCTCACTTGAGTGCCGTGCCACATCACTAAGCAAAATATGCAGATTCTTAAGTAAAAGGGCAGTTGGAGTGGGATTCCACCTCATCAATGGAGTCTGCTAGCAGGGACAGAGCTTACCCAAGCTCACTGGCCAGAGCAGCTTTGAAACAGGCCCAGGTGTTCTGCGCTGTGTGGTATTGTATATCAGTGGCTCTGTTTCTATCCTCCCGGGGACTATGGGGTTTATCCAAGTAAGCACAGTGATGATCCGGCTGGGGAGTGAGCTCAGTCAGTAAAACACTTGTTATGCAAGCGTGTGGTGCTGACTTCAGTCCTTAGGACCCACATAAAAAAAGCCAGGGCATGGTGGTGCATGCTGTAATCCCAGCACTGGGGACAGATACAGCTAGATCCCAGAGCTACTAAACCCAGAGCTCTAGGTTAAGTGAGCTGGAGTTCAGTGAAGGGAAAAAAAAGAGAGAGAGCCTGGCATGGTGGTGCACTTTAATCCCACTAAGAGGCAGAGACAGGCAGATCTCTATGAGATTGAGGCCAGCCTGGTCTATATAGTGAGTTCCAAGCCAGGTGGAACTACAGGGAGACCCTGTCTCAAACAACAACAAAAAAGGTGGAATGAGACAGTGAAAGACACCTGTGATGGCTAATCCTGGGTGTCAATTTGACTGGATCTGGGATTAACTGAAATGAAAGAGATCTTCTTGATTGGATCATCTGAAGCTGGAAGACACGCCCTAAATGTGGGTGTTACCTTCTGATGGCAGCCCATATAAAAGGCCATGGCAGAGGAGAACGCCTGACTTCTTGCTGCTTGCCTTCTTTCTTCCTGGTGAGTTCGTCTTGCTGCTGTAGACTGAAGACTAGCTGATATTTTGGACTTCGTCAGACCTTCAGTGCCAGATCGGGACTACTGAGACATCCAGCCTCGTGGACTGAGCGGCCACGGATTCTCAGCCTCTCCAGTGTGGTGCAGCCATTGTTGGACTACTCAGACTTTATCCTGTGAGCTAAGCTGATAAATCTCTATACATATATATTCATTCTACCAG
>NW_008349596.1:1440337-1491277 GCF_000622305.1 Nannospalax galili | reverse complement strand
CTGGAGAGATGGCTCAGCAGTTAATAGCATTTGCTGTTCTTCCAGAGGACCAGGGTTTGATTCCCAGCATCCACATGGTGGCTAACAACCATCCATAATTCTAGTTCCAGGGAATCTGACACTCTTCTGGTTTCTGTGGGGCATTGCATGTATGTGGTGCACTCGCACACATGCAGGCAAAAACACCCATACACATAAAATTAAAATAAATAAAATATCTTAAAATTGAATCCTCACATTCCCCTGAGAAGGAAGCCATTTCTGCATCCCCTTTAACCACATTTGGTTTCCTACAGGTCACCACAAATGGCATCATTGCTATGAGTGAACCCCCCGCCAGAGAATCCCATCCTGGAGTCTTCCCACCCACCTTCGGCTCAGTGGCACCTTTCCTGGCTGACTTGGATACAACAGATGGCCTTGGGAACGTGTATTACCGAGAAGATTTGTCCCCCTCCATCAGTCAGCTGGCAGCGGAGTATATCCAGAGGGGGTTCCCAGAGGTCTCTTTCCAGCCCAGTAGTGTGGTGGTTGTCACTTGGGAATCCGTAGCCCCCTACCAAGGGCCCAGCGGGAGCCCTGCCCAGGAAGGCCAGGTGAGTGTACCCACATCCAGATGCAGACTTCTTTGTACTCTTTGGGCTTCTGGTTTGTGCTGCCCAGTGGACACCATGCCTGTGTTATTGCACAAGACAGGAAATCTAGAAAGCATGTTGTCACAGCCCAAGGAGGGCACCTCTGTGGGTGCAGTGGTCAGGAAAAATTTGGAGCTTAGATGTGCCATTGTGCCTGAGGAGGCCAAGAAACCGTCACCAGAGGGCATATGGCCTTAAAACTACATACCAGACAGGCCCCAACCTTTTGAACATGACTCTTCCCCATTACAGTCTCCAAATAGAACACATCGCATTCTTCAGAACACACTTTGGAAAAGTCTATTAGGGCTCTGCATGTCACATTTTGTTTCGCAATACTTGGGAGGGAACTCCTTACAACTCATAAATGCAGAGCCCTGGCCTGCCTCTTGAGTCGAATCTGTTAAACCTCCGCATATCTTTCCAGCATTTGTACCAAACTATTACATTTGCAAGCCCTTGATCGTTACCTTTTTAAAAAATCCACCATAGGGGCTGGAGAGATGGCTCAGCGGTTAAGAGCACTGATTGCTCTTACAGAGGACCTAAGTTCAATTCCCAGCACCCATCCTTAGCTACAAACCATCCTTAACTACAAACCATCCTTAACTACAGTTCCAAAGGAATCCAAAGCCCTTTTCTGACCTCCATGGCATCGCATGACATGGGTTCACTCACATACATGCAGGCAATACACTCATACACATAAAATAAAAATAGGGGGCTGGAGAGATGGCTCAGTGATTAAGAACACTGGTTGTTCTTGAAGAAGACCTGGGTTCGAATCCCAGCACCCACATGGCAGCTAACAACTGTCCATAACTCCAGTTCCAGGGGATTTAACACCCTCTTCTGTCCTCCTCCGGCATTGCACGACTCAGGTGCACTTACCTACATGCAGGCAATACACGCTTACACATAAAATTAAAAATAAATAAATTATTTTTAAAAATCCACCATATCTTGTACATGGTGTCCTTTCTCCTTGAAATGTTCTCCTTTACCTCTTTGCTCATGCTGTTCTGTGAAGCCTTGGCCAGTCAGGGCCTCATCCACCTGACACACCCAGCCCTGGACACGCTCTCATTTGACCCCTACATACAGCATTCTACAAGCTTCTCTGTTATAGCACCTATCCTCAGGCTAGGCAGTATTTTGAACACCTATCCAGGGATCCATGTAGACTTTGCAGTCTCAGTTGTAAGACCTAAGTATTTTTCCCTTTGTAGCTGCAGAGCTCAGGGCAACATCTAGCAATGTGTAGAAGGGACACCAATGTTTAAGCAGCGCTTTCCTGCATCTGGCCTTTTAAAAGTTGCCTCAGGTAGGCAGGCTTCTCTGAAGCAGCCAGATCTTTTAGTTTACAGATGCAAACACACTAAGAGCATAAATATTGTGCTCAAGGTCATAGTTCCAATAATGAGCATGATCTGGGAACAGCTCTGTGTTCTTCTAAGGCTCATGTCTGTATTGCTGTGTGGTGGCTGAGTGTGTTCATTAACTCTCCGCTAAATGCTGAGTGTGGCTGAAAATGTTTAGTAGTGATGGAAAAATTCTGTGGTAAGGATTCCCCAAGTGATATGAATTTCAAGCCATGTCTGATGGTATAGTGTGGCTGAAAATGTTTAGTAGTGATGGAAAAATTCTGTGGTAAGGATTCGACATCTGTGTAGTATTTGGTCAGCCTCAAGGTCAGAATTATGAGCATGTATTTGCTAATTAATCAGGAAATTTCACGTTGACTTTTCTTTAGGGATTTCAGTGACTCTGTGCTGGAAAACTTGACTCTATTTATTTTACTTTGTTTGAAACAAGGTCTCCCTGTGTAGCTCTGACTGATCTGGAGCTGGCAATGTAGGCCAGGCTGCCCTCAAATTCAGAGAGATCCACCTGCCCCCCCGCCCCCCCCCCAGTGCTGGGATTAAAGGCATGCACTACTGTACCTAGTTTCAGAGCATCTCAGTCCTTTGCAGTGGGGATGTGGTGGTGGAGGCTGTAGCGGTGGAAGTGGGTAACGGTGGCTCCTAAGGAAGAGGAGCACCTGGTTCTTCAGAATAAGGTGGAGCACTTGCTGTCCACTGCACTTTCTCTATCAAGGGTGATGAACAGCTCATTTTGAGAGTATAGTTATATTGCTACATGACTGACTTTTAACTCATCTTCACAGAGAAATACGTTCCAGGCTGTCCTGGCCTCCTCGAATTCCAGCTCCTATGCTATTTTCCTTTACCCTGAAGATGGTCTTCAGTTCTCTACAACATTCTCCAAGAAGGAAGGAAACCAAGTGCCGGCCATAGTTGGGTTCAGTCAAGGTCTAGTGGGATTCCTATGGAGGACTGATGGAGCGTACAACGTCTTTGCCAATGACAGAGAATCGATTGAGAATTTGGCCAAGTATGCTCAGTGTTTTGCTGTTTATCTTCATTATATTTCCCCTCTAATCATATTATTGAATATTGTTATACTAAGCAGAATATAACGAACTTTATAGATCATTACCTAAAAATGTTCCCATGCATTTGAATCTTAAATGTATATATTTAAATTATGAAATAGTGTTTTCTGATAAGCTTAAGAGAATATATTTGTTGTGAAGAGATAGTTTGGATTTTGTAAACAACATCCTCATATAAAACTCCATCGTGTCCCCTGTGAGTCTGAAGTCGGAAATGAAGGTTATTCAAACCTGTCTCCCACCAGGAACCCAAGATTGACAGAACCATTTTTCTCTTCACTGATGCAGGAAGAAAATCTTTACCACACTGATACTCAGTGACGCCAATCCACCACACTGCTGTAGATGTAGCAAAAGGGAGAATAGCCAAGATTAGGATCTCATATAGCCCCAGGTTGCCCTCCAACTCTCAAATAGAGTTTGCATCCTCCTTCCTCCACCTGCGAGGTGCTGGGATCACAGGTGTGATCCACAGACTGCTTTTTAAAGATTAAAATCTTCTCTTCCCATTCTTTTTTAAAATATTTTATTTTTATTATTTTTATCTTATGTGTATGAGTGTATCGCCTGCATGTATGTGAGTGCACCCATGTTGTACAATGCCCTGGAGGTCAGAAGAGGGCTTTGGATTCCCCTGGAACTGGAGTTAAGGACGGTTCGTAGCTGCCATGTGGGTGCTGGGAATCGAACCCAGGTCCTCTGCAAGAGCAGTCAGTGCTCTTAACCGCTGAGCCATCTCTCTAGCCCCTATTTTTTTATTTTATGTATATGAATGTATTGCCCACATGAATGTAAGGGCACCCATGTCCTACAATGCCCGTGGAGGTCAGAAGAGGATGTCAGATCTCCTGGAACTGGAGTCATGGATAGTTGTCAGCCATCATGTGAGTGCTGAGAACCAAACCCAGGTCCCCTGCAAGAATAGCCAGTGCTCTTAACCACTGAGCCATATCTACAGCCCCTCCCCCATTATTTTTTTAACACCCGCCCCCCATTTCACCTTGTCAGATCTAGACTAAAATTCTCCTGCCCTTTGCTGAGTGGTGTCCTGATAAATACTGAATAATTGGCTTGATGAAGAGGCACCTGAGGCATAGCGTTTGCTTCTTCCTGTGGTATAAACATTCCTGCCATGGCCATGTCACTGATATCCTGCTACTCAGTGAAGATTTGGGAAAGGATGTAACAATATATACAGTCTCATCACAAAGTCACAATAGACGAATATGTTAGGAACATGAGCACCAGAAAATGAGTAAGTGTGATGAGTTTCGAATATTTCTTGCCTTTTAAAATAAATAACACCATGCATACTGGGGAGGCAGAAGCAGGCAGATCTCTGAGATTGAGGCCAGCCAGGTCTATATAGCAAATTCCAGGCCAGCTGGGGTTACAGGGAGACCCCGTCTCAAACTCCCCACAAAATAAAAGACAATCAATGTAACTTGTTGTAGGCTTATATAATTTTTTTTTTTTGCAGTACTTTACCAACCCTAGCCAATTTAATTTTCTTACCTTGAACTGTGTTTTATAACTGGCTTGGAAAAGTCCTAAAAATGTATCAACTGGCTCTTCCCAACATGTGATCTGATCATTTTATATAATTTCTAAAAGGAACACTTTTGATCACAGATACATAAAAATAATTAAAATTGTTCAAGTAGGTCAAGAAGTAGAAGTTAGGGTTACCCTACTGAATTTTATGAATGAAATGCCTCAGGGTTTTGAATCTCATTTACTTTCCACAGTATGTGCAGTTTACACACACAGACACAGACACAGACACACACACACACACACACACCCTCTTGAAGGCAAGCGTGTGGGAATTTTCCCTTGCACGAACCAATTCTCCAGTTCTCTAGACACTGGCTGGGTTTCCTATAATTTAGATCAGTTCTGGCAGTAACTAGTTACCTGGAGTCAATGAAGACCCCACAGATATAGGTGCTGGCACCACAAGATGCCCTAACCGCAGATATCAGTCTTCACATCCTGCAGTGCCCCTGTGCTTCTGACCACCCCACTGTAAGTCAGAGGTTTGCATGACCCTGTCCACCCTCAGGCTCAGTAATTTACTAGAACAGCTCATATCAAGAAATCCCCTTGGGGTTGGGGATTTAGCTCAGTGGCAAGCGCAAGGCCCTGGGTTCGGTCCTCAGCTCTAAAAAAAAAAAAAAAAAAAAGAAATCCCCTTAACTTAGTATCTTCAAGTTGTTATAAAGAATAAGTTCACGGGCTAGAGAGATGGTTCAGTGGTTTAAGAGTGCTTGCTGCCATTTCAGAGGACCAGAGTTTGCTTTCCAGTGCCTACATCAGACAGTTCACAACCACCTGTAACTCCAGCTCTAGGAATCCAATACCTTCTTCTGGCTTCTGTGGGCACCTACATGCACACGTACACAGACACACCCACATTCCCCCAATACACATAATTAATAAAATAAATCTTACAATACTTCAGGACTAGAGAGAGCTCAGTTGGTAAAGGACCTGAGCTCTGTTCCCAGAACCCACATAAAAAAGCTGGGCATGATGGTGTCTGCTTGTAAACCCAGCACTAGGGGGGGGTGGGGACAGACTGATCCTGGCGATCTACATAGTGAGATCTAAGCCAACTGAGGCTACAGGGAGACCCTGTCTCAAAAAAAAAAATCTTTTTTTTAAAGAAAGATAAGGCTGGGGTTGGGGATTTAGGTCAGTGGTAGAGCGCCTGCCCAGCAAGCGCAAGGCCCTGGGTTCGGTCCTCAGCTCTGAAAAAAAAAAAAAAAAAGAAATCCCCTTAACTTAGTATCTTCAAGTTGTTATAAAGAATAAGTTCACGGGCTAGAGAGATGGTTCAGTGGTTTAAGAGTGCTTGCTGCCATTTCAGAGGACCAGAGTTTGCTTTCCAGTGCCTACATCAGACAGTTCACAACCACCTGTAACTCCAGCTCTAGGAATCCAATACCTTCTTCTGGCTTCTGTGGGCACCTACATGCACACGTACACAGACACACCCACATTCCCCCAATACACATAATTAATAAAATAAATCTTACAATACTTCAGGACTAGAGAGAGCTCAGTTGGTAAAGGACCTGAGCTCTGTTCCCAGAACCCACATAAAAAAGCTGGGCATGATGGTGTCTGCTTGTAAACCCAGCACTAGGGGGGGGTGGGGACAGACTGATCCTGGCACGAAGCTGGTTAGCCTTGTCTACTTGGTAAGCTCCAGGCCAAAGAGAGACCCTGTCTCAAGAACAAAGTAGATGGCAGCAAAGAATGATACCAAAGGTTGACCTCTGCCTCCCACAAACATGCACAAACCCCTCCTCCACAAAAAGCGAAGAGAAGCAGAGGGCATGGAGGGGTGCTGAGCTTCCCACCCTCCCTTCAGCCCACCTGCCACACATTCCTTTGTTCACCCACCCAGCAGCTTGGAGAGCTGACCTGCCATTCAGAGTTTATATGGAGGTTTCACCGGATGGTATAGTCAATCTCATCGGCCATAGGTGAAGAGCTACATCTGAGGCCCAGCCGTCTCTCCTCCCTGGATGTAGAGATGGGACAGGCTGGAAAGGGACAGAGCCTTCCAACCCTCCTATCGTGGCCAAAGAGAACAGTCTCTAGTCACCTCATTAGCATACAAAGGTCATTTTTATCACATTGGATATTTCAAGGGTGCTGGGAGCTCTTGGGTTAGGCCCCAGGGACAAAGAGCAATTGTATTTTCTGTGTGATACAAGCATGTGTCACACCTGCGATGAGAAAAGAACAGTGGGGAACTGAGTCTGTGTCACCTTAGTTCATAGATGGGGATGTAACCAGCTGATAGTATGATCTGATGGCACTGAGAGTCCTCTGGTGTCCTGGGGGGGCTTGGCAGAGGGTGAGCTCTTCACGACATTACTGAGCCTCACTAAATAGCCCCTGCTTATCTGAGCTCTGTGGTGCCCACACGTGATAGCTGTTGTCCTCCTGTACGTCAGCCCTTGCTGCGGGTAGACACGTGCTATGGATACAGGTTGCCGGTACTCTTCTGCTTGGTTTGTGGGGGCTGCTTGTGCATCGTGGCCTGTTCTCAAGATGCCTTCCTTGCCCCCAGGAGCAGCAACTCGGGGCACCAGGGCATGTGGGTGTTCGAGATTGGGAGCTCAGCCACAGCCTCCGGCGTGGTGCCTGCAGACGTGAACATGAGTCCTGAAGATGATGGAGCAGACTATGAGGAAGATGAAGATTATGACCTGGTCACCCCTCATCTGGGCCTGGATGATGTGGGCACCTCCTCCTTCCCCTACCACAGCCCTAGAAGGGGAGATGCTGACTCACACAACGTGCCCAGGGTTCTCTCCCCTAGTCACCAGGCTACGGAGAGACCCCAGGGAACACCCACCGGGAGAACCAGGTCCTTCCAGTTGCCAGTGGAGAGGTTCCCCCAGCAGCATGCCCAGGTCATTGATGTGGATGAAGTGGAAGAAACAGAAGTTGGTAAGACATTTATGGTACCGTTTGGAACATTTTTGGATGTTCTGGTTTCTAGACATGAGTCATCTGGTGCAATGTGGGCCATGTGCCCCATGTGGTGGCTTTAAGGAAAAGAGCCTGGGGCAGGAGCAGGAGCTGAAGGTTTGCACTGCAGAGTGATTGGACAGCCTGATGGCTTCCAGGCAGCACAGTGATCTTTTGCGGTTAGAGCTTTGGGTCCTGACTCTGGAGTATGCCATGTTTCAAGATTCCTCATAATACATTCTGTTTTAAAGAGAGTCAGGGCCAGTGACAGGTGACTCAGCAGTCAAAGGTGCTTGTTGCCAAGCCTGAGTACCTAGGTTGGATCCCCCTGAACCCACATAGTGGAAGAAGGAGAGACCTGATGCTCTCAAATTGTCCCCTGACTGCTACATGTGCATGCACGCACACACACAAACACACACACACACTTACAATAATAAATAATAACTGTAACTATGCATCCCCAGCTGACCTAAAACTCATAAGGTAGACCAACCAGGCTGGCCTTGATCTCACAGATATATGCCTGCCTCTGCCTCCTGAGTGCTGGAATTAAAGGTGTGTACCTCCACACCTAGATAATAAATTATTTTTTTAATTAAAAAATTATTTCTTTTATGTGTGTGTTTTCCTACATGTATGTAAATGTATCACATGCATGCCATGCCCGAAAAGGCCAGAAAGAGAGTATTGGATCCTTTGGACCTGGAGTTAGTTAACCACCATGTTGGTGCTGGAAACCAAACCTGGGTCCTCTGCAAGAGCAGCCAGTGCTCTTAATGACTGAGTTGTCTCTCCAGCCCCAATAAAATTATTTTGAAATCATTTCTAATTATGTGTGTGTGTACACTCACATGCTGTGCTCATGTGCACATGAGTGCAGGTGCTTGTGGATCCCCTGGAGCTGCAGTTACAGGTGGTTTTGAGCCATTTAACATGGGTGCTGGGAAACAAATTAGAATCCTCTCTGCAAGAGCAGTACCTGGTTTACACCACTGAGCTATTTCTCCAAAATTAAAAAAAAAAGTCATTTCTGAATGTGGTGGCACAGGTCTATTATCCCAGCATCCTAGAGGCCAAGGCAGGAGAACAGGAAGTTCAAGGTCAGCCTGGACTACATAGTTACACAGTGAGTTCCAGGCCAACCTAAGATATAGTGAGAGCCAGAGCATAGGAAGGAGAGGGAGAGAGAGGATTCTGTCTCAGTATCCAAGGGAGTGGGAAGGGAGAGAGGGAGGGAGGAAGAGAGAGAGAGAGAGAGAGAGAGAGAGAGAGAGAGAGAGAGAAAGAGAGAGGAGAGAGAGAGAGAGAGAGAGAGAGAGGAGAGAGAGGAGAGAGAGAAATCCTGCCTTAAAAACCAATGGAATGGAAGGGAGGGAGAAAGAAAGACCAACCGAGAGAGAGAGAGAGAGAGAGAGAGAGAGAGAGAGAGAGAAAGAGAGAGAGATTCCATCTCAAAAACCAAGGGAATGGAAGGGAGGAAGGAAGGGGGGGGAGATCCTGTCTCAAGAACTGAAGGAGGGCCAGAGGGAGGAAGGGTTTTTAGAATTATTTTGGAACTCAAAATAATTATTGTGACTTCTGAGATATATCCCCCACCTGAAAAAACATTCTAGAAGTTATTTTGGCTCTTTATTCAGCTTTTCTTTCACAGTTATTTCCTCTTGGTTTTGTAATTCAGGAGGCTGATTATTTTTCCTCCCAGGTCTTGTCAGTTTAAGAGTTGTTTTCTGAAAATCACCCACAGACACACACACACACACATACATACATACAAATACACACACATACACACACACACACATACATACAAATACACACACATACACACACACACACATACAAATACACACACACATACACACACACACACACAGCAGACCTCCCTTTTAAAACATAGTTTTGCAGTATATCTTCTAATCAGCCATATTATATCAAGTGTTCCTGCACTTGAGGACAATTGCTTGAACAAGATACTTACACAGCTGTGCTCATGCTTTTTCCTTGCGCTGACATACAACCCATTGTGAGGGTCAGTTTTAACTGATGCAACCTAGAATCACCCGGGAAGAGAGTGATGAGGGACTGTCTTCATCAGGGTGGCCTGGGGGACGGGGCACGGACACCACTGTCTTGATTGCCTTAATTGATGTGAGGTGGTCCAGTCTGACAGTGGGTGGCATTGTTACATGGTTTGGGGCCCAGGACTGTTTAGGAGTGAGAAGGCTGAGCACTGAGCATGCATGCATTCATTCCTCTCTGTGGATGTGATATGATTGATTCAGGTTCCTGCCTTGATTTCCCCATAGGGATGGACTGTACCCTGGACCTGTCAGCCACATGAACCCCTTTCTCCTCTACTTTAATTTTTGTCAGGATTGATTGTTTGTTTGTTTGTTTGTTTGAGACAGGGTCTCCCTGTAGCCCCAGGCCTAGAACTCACTATGTAGACCAGGCTGGCCTTGATCTCACAGAGATCAGCCGACCTCTGCCTTCCAAGGACTGGGATTAAAAGTGTGCACCACCATGCCTGGCTTCGTCAGGGCATTTTGTCACAATAGAAATGGACTGGGGCACCATTGTGTCTCACGTAAATGGTATGGCTGAAACCTTTAAATGTTTCTCACAGGACTTTTACTGCTTCTACTAAGAAGCTATGATAAAACTTCCCAGAAACACCCAGTCCAGTCTACTCATTTTATTTCCCCTTCTTTGCTCAAGTCGTCATAACCATCTGTCCTCATTGATTACCCTAAATATGGGTAAGATGGGGTGTTGACGAGGTTGTGTGCTTACTAACTACTAAGGCACAGAAATGAAGAAGGTATCATTTGGTGGAAAGACAAACACATGGGTTCCGGCCTTGTGCCCCCATACACACTGCTCCCTGGATTTGGGGTGAGGGAGGACTGCCTCACGTCTCAACCAGTGACATTTACCATTTGATTTCACTGTCAAGTATATTTACTTATAGGTATTGAGGTTTTTTTCCTACCTTTCTAACTATCTGAAATTCTCATTTACAAAGTTGTCACATTTAAATATTTACTTTTCTTTTCTTTTTTTTTGGTCTTTTTGAGACAGGGTCTCCCTGTAGCCCCAGCTGTCCTGGAACTCACTATGTAGACCAGGCTGGCCTTGAACTCACAGAGATCCGCCTGCCTCTGCCTCCCAAGTGCTGGGATTAAAGGCGTGTGCTACCACACCCGGCTTAAATATTTACTTTTTGTGTATGTGTGTGCCTGCATGAGTTTATGTATACCACATATGTGCAGTGCCCATGGAAGTCAGAAAAGGGCACTGGATCTCCAGAACTGGAGTTACAGGAAGTTGTGAGCCAGTGTGTGGATGCTAGGAACCAAACCCTGGTCTTCTCCAAGAGCAGCCACTGCTCTTAACTGTTGAGCCATCTCTTCAGCCCTAACACTGTCACATTTAAATGAGACCTTGTTTACCACCTGCTCCCCCACAATGAATGATACCAGCAAAAGCCTAGCTTTAAACTAGAAATGTGTCTTTGAGAGATGTTTTTCTGTCCTTATCCCAGTTCACTATGTTATTAGGAAGGTCAGCTGTCTGTGGCCCACAGTCCATTTCTGGTATTGTTTGGATAGTTATCCTCAGCTAGACAGGCCATAGCAGACCTGTAGAGACGGGGACACCCAGGTGGAGCTTAGACAATGTGTCAAGCTCACTCAGGGCCCAGGTGTCCTCAGCTTGGCTCCCTGCCGTCTTTATACACACTGGAAATTCCAAGTAGTTAGAGCTGATAGAATCTACCTGGGGATGAATTTTATTTTGATCTTCACTCATAAAGTCAATTATAAATGGTATCATTAGCATGTCAAGAAGTTCACCCCTCTAGTTATTTTGAACTTCAGTCCAAATGAATTTGCTCTAAGCCAGATCATTAAATTTAATGGGTGGGTTTGTGAGTCTAATAAAACAAACATGGATGGTGGAGATTTGAACTAGATTCTTCTTGATTTTGGGGTCAAAGCTTTCAGAAGAGGTAAAATGGAAGGATTATTTCTGATTGGCTTTTGAGTATCAGAGCCTCAGAATTATTCCTGGAGGCAAAGAGAGGTTGAAATATATATATATATATAATCACCATCCCCACAAAAATTAAAGAAAAAAAAAAAGACTGTGGGGCTGGGGCTGAGGATGTAGCTCAGTTTGTAGAGTGTTTACTTACCATGCACGAAGCCCTGAGCATGGTGGCATGTAATACCAGCTCTCTGGAGGTGGAGATTGGAGGAGCAGGAGTTCAAGGGCCATCCTACTTATATAGTGAGTTTGAGGGCAGCTTGGGATACATGAGACCCTGTCTCTGAGAAAATGGGGCATAAAAATATATTTGGAGACTCCCCACCCAAATATGAATATTAGCTGGACATCATGCTAGGATTGACATTGGCTGGTAGTACCCTAATATTGATCAGCATTGAATACACTGTATTGTAGCAGTTTTTTGATTGATTTATTTTTTAAGTGTATGAGTATTATAACAGCGTGTGTGTAAGTGCAACTGTGTCATGCAGTGCTCACGGAGGAAAGAAGAATGTGTCGGATCCCCTGGAACTGGAGTTACGGACAGTTGTTAGCCGCCATGTGCGTGCTGGGATTCGAACCTGGGTGTTCTGCAAGAACAGCCAGTGCTCTTAAATACTGGACCATCTCTCCAGCCTCAGATAATGCTCTTGAACATGAAGGTTTAATACTCTAATGACGTGTAAATTTCTATCATCTATTTCTGAGGAGGTACTTATCTCTCTTCCTTTCTGTGTTCCTCTCTCTCTTTCTGCTCTCTCTTTTTATCTTCAGCTGGGCTTCTAACAAATGGTGCTTGATGGTGGCTGCTTCATTGTAACATATGCATACTGAGTTAACAAGTAGTTCACTAATTGAGATGTCGAGTGGTCTGAGTTAATGGGACCCCTTTTCCATCCAAGTATCCGAATGGTCACACGGTGGATTTCAGTCTGCTGTGGCTGCCCTGGCCCCTTGAAGGCTTAGGCAGATGTGAGTCCTGTGGGGCTCAAGGGAGTCAGTGTGGAAACACCTCCCATCAGAGAGCAGTGCAACGCACTTACAGGTGCATTTCCATTTTCTCAAAACAGTGTTCAGCTACAACACAGATTCCCGGCAGACGTGTGCGAACAACAGGCACCAATGCTCAGTGCACGCAGAGTGCAGAGACTACGCCACTGGCTTCTGCTGCAGGTGCGTGACGGGCTACACAGGCAACGGCAGGCAGTGTGTGGCAGAAGGTAATGTACTTTTCTATGCACTTTCAGCTTCAGGGAGAAGGAAAAAGAATGATTTGGAGGCATTGGTGCCTGTGTGTAAATGTGGCTTTTGCCGTGATCTCTGGAATGTGTAGCTGTTAAGTGTTGTGTCACCTCTTGCCCCTAACCCTTTCTCACATTCTCTGGTGGCCGTTCCTCCTAGGATGTCTGTTGTTTTGTTTTGTTTTGATATGGCACAGTCTCTTTTTCCTCCCACTTCTCCGTCTCTAAGGAGACAGCCACTGGGAGCCTTTCTTCGTAGCTGCTTCCTGCATACAACAGAAAGACCCAACTTGGAATGATGCAGTCTGGACCAGGAGTTGCTTGCCCCTCGTTTTCCCTCACACCTGACTCATAGCTTGTCTTTGGAGTCCTTTCAATTTGTTTCTTTGCTTGTTTGTTCTGAGTCAGGATCACACTATGGAGCTCTGGCTGGCCTCTGGCTC
This sequence comes from Nannospalax galili, assembly GCF_000622305.1. NCBI lineage: Eukaryota > Metazoa > Chordata > Mammalia > Rodentia > Spalacidae > Nannospalax > Nannospalax galili. The sequence goes on along the minus strand of NW_008349596.1, from coordinate 1,477,959 downwards.
CCAAGTGCTGGGATTAAAGGCCTGTTTCACCACTTTTGACTTTTTGGTTTTTTTTTTTTTTTTAATGTGTATGAGTGTTTTACCTGCATGTATGTAAGAGCGCTTGTGTGGGAAATGCCTGAGGAGTCCAGAAGAAGGTATTGGATTCTCTGGAACTGGAGTTACAGATGGTTGTTAGCCACCATGTGGGTCCTGGGAACCAAACCTGGGTCCTTTGCAAGGGGAGCCAGTGCTCTTAACTGCTGAGCCATCTCTCCAACCCATGGTTGATTGGTTTTTGGTTTTTAAATTTTGTTTTTATTGAATTTTTGTATATTTCATACAGAACATCTCAAACAATCTTAATCATCTTTATACCCTCATCCCCACCTGCACCCTCCCATAGCCCCCCACTGGAACCCATATACTTTGTCATCCCAGTTAAGGCCCAATGTGTCAAGTCAGTGTTTCCAGACATTCCCCAGTGCCAGTCCATCCACTGAGGTTTAGTCAGCCTATCCAAAGTGCCTTGTTTTAGGAAGATCAGCTCTTCCTCACCTAACATTAATCAGCTGCCAATGTTTCTTCAGCTAAGATTGGGGTCTGCTGTTCATTTCCCCAGCTCTCTGCTGGGTTTTTGTTTGCCTGAGTTTACATGTGACTTGTGCATGCTGACACCATTGTCATAGAATCATATGAGCAGGGTCCCAGGAGCTTGTAGGACTCTTTTTCCATATGGTCCTCCACCTCCCCCCTGGCTCTTACAATCTTTCTGCCCCTCTTCTGTGATGGTCCCTGAGCCCTGGGTGGGTGAAGTTTAATATAGGAGGCCTGTCCAAGGACCAGCATTCTGCAGACTCTTAATCTCTAGGCTTTGGCCATTTGTGACCTTTTGTGTTCCTGGCCCTCTGTTGCATGAGGGAGCTTCATTAATGAGAAATGAGAGATTCATTAGTGTCCTCCTCTTTACCCCTGTTCTATGTTCTGTGAGCCTTAGGTGTAGACATTGCATTGTAGATGTGTCACTTAGGCCTGGGCAATACATAGACAATATCTATGTATGACCAGTTGTAGTACTTGGTAATAGTCTCTGACTGGTACAAAACAAGCTTCTTTGATGAGAGGTGACTGGGATATTTGTCTGTAAATATGAGGTTACATAATTTGCACATAGTAAGAAATTACATTAGTCTAGAGATGTGACAGTCTTGGGATTTTCTCTAAGATCTATGACCACTCCAGCCATGTGTATTTGGCTATGTTTACAGTACCAACTTGAGTTTCCTCCCATTGAGTGGACTTTTAGTCCAATTAGGTAGCTGTTGATTGCCTCCAAGATAAAAGTGCCACTACTGCACCAATGACCTATGCTGTGCTGGCGGTTGATGTGGTTATGTGGTCTTGAAGCTGGTGTTGGATCATCCATTGATGTTTTCCCTTGGCACCTTCACAGTGCTCTCCAAAACTATAAGAGCTAGGCTTTGGGGAAAGTGGTTTCAGGTCAATCCAGCTCTATTGCTCCAAATCCTGTGTCCAAAGAATGTTCTGTCTTCAGCAATAGGGTCTTACCTTCAAGTTCTGGGAGGTCATCAAGGGCTGTGGCAAAAACCTGAGTAATTTTGGGAGTCTCTTGGACCACCCTGGCCAAGAACTCAAAGGAAGGTTTCTCCTGTCTGGCCCTATTCTTGTTATGTAGCCTTTAGCTATACACATGGGCTCGTGTAGAGATACTGTATGTGTAATTTGTCATTAAGTTGTTGGACTAATATGACTCCCTCTGGTTTTTTAAAACTATCTAGGCATTATTTATCTCTGCTCTCTCTCTCCCTGTCTAACCCATTCACTATGGTTTCCCCATTTAAAATGTCCCCATTTTCCCCATTTCTCCTTGATATTATCAGCTATTACCAGCTGTTCAGACATATTTTGACATAGTGTACACTCTCTTGAGCTTCTTCTTTTCCTTTATCCCCAAGGTTCCTTGTATAACCCTCCCTGCCCCCTCCCATTTAAGTAGCCCCATTTTTATCCATTTCTCCCTTAGTAACACCTGTCTCCTACTGTTCTTTCTCAGGTTGATTGTTTTTGAGACAAGGGCTTGCTCTATAGCCTAGGTTGACCTCAAACTTGAGATTCTCCTGCCAGAACACCTAGAGTGTACAACCACACCCAGTTTGAGTCTCTTAGTCCAAATGCATTACCCCATCTCCTCCCTTATCTGCCCTGCCCCCACCTCGGACTGGAGATTGGACCCCAGGGCCTCATACATGCTAGGCAAATGCTCTATTGCTGAGATACATCCCCAGCCCTTTCTACTTTATTTGGAGACAGGGTCTCACTAACTTGCCCAGGACAATCTTGAATTTACACCATAGCTTAGATGCACCCTGACCTTGCTATCCTGCTGCCTCACTGCCTGAGTAGCTGTGAAGGCAGGCCTGTGCCATCAGGCCCAGCTTGACCTAACTTTGAAAGGTCGTTAAACCCAGCTGGTTTAGGCAAGAGTAGGGAGTGGGTCCAGTTTATTCTAGCTGTTTCTAGTCTGTTTCTCTTTCCTCATGCCCCTGAAATCTCAGCACGGCTGAGATGAGCTTGAGGGTGTATTGTCCTCTGTCCTAGAATGTCAAACCCATTATACATCCACCTCCAAAGTAGATTCTGTGATGGCCAAAGTCTGCTCTGACCCCTGTCCCCGAAGGACTGGCCAGTCCCTGTGCCCAGATGGTCAGAGGTATCTTCCTTGTAAGTCTAAGCATCCTTGTCATAGTCATCAGAGAGAGGCATTTGGGGCCATAAACCAGGATGAACACAAAATAACAGAACCCTACTATATGAGGTCTCTGTCCCTTCAGATGCCACCAAATCACCTCACTTGTCACAGGCTGCTTCCTGTGTGCCTAACTGGGGTGGGACACTTCAGTTGCTTTGCAAAATCTAATTGAAAATTTGTTTTCTGGATTCCTTGTCATAGCCATCCTTAAATCAGTTGTTGTTTTAATTTGCCAAAAAATAAAAAAAAAACCTTTCCTTCTGGGTCATAATTAAAGTGAGGTTGATTTGTGTGTGTGTATGTATGTGTGTGTGTGTGTGTGTGTGTGTGTGCGTGTGTGTGTTTTTATCTACCTTTAGCAACAAATCAATGTGCAGCATAGTTGTATTAATTTAATTTGGGGGACTATTTTTAACTTTAAAGGGTTTTCTGGTTTCTTCCAGATCGCATCACCCCAGGGATGGCATGTCTTTGAGTCTTTGTTCTAGGCTTGGCTTTTATACCCCTCCACCCTAGGAGAAGCTTCCAGAATCCACAATGAGAGTGTAATAATAATTATTCTCCTCCCCCCCCCTCCATTTTTAAATCCCTTGATGCTGGGTATTGAACCTTAGGACCTCGTGCATGCTGGGTAAGCACTCTACCAACAGCTATTTCGTTAGTCGAAAAGCAGATTCTTACAGAGTTGCCACCTTAGCTCTTCCCCTGCCTCAGATATCAGAGCTCAAAATGCTGAGCAAACATTGGCAGCGAGCTCAGCTCTCACAAGCTCTTCGGTCACACATTTTGACATAGTGTACACGCCCTGTAATAGTTTTGTGGTTTAAATATTTGTTAAATTCTTGCTACTTAGAAAAAAAATTTTTTTCCTTTAGCCAGGTGTGGTGGCTCATGCCTGTGATCCTAGAACTCAGGAGGCTGAGGCAGGAGGATTGTTTTAAGTTTGAGGCCAACTTAGACCTCAGAGTAAGAGAAGTCCTGTCTTGAAAAGAAAAACAGTTTTAAAAATCTCGCTCAAAGTTTGGTGGAAAATATTTTTTGGCTTCTTTAGGTTGGCGTTCTTGCTTGTTTCTGTAATGTTCTTGAGGTGCATTTTTTTGCTATTAGCCTGAAGGCTTCCCAGCATTCCCCAGTGTAATGACACAATGTGTGTGCAGAGTTACACCATGGTAGATATCTCCTGGCCGGTCAGTGACCCTGTTTAGCAGCTCAGCCATATTGAGCACAGCAAGAGCTCATCAGAACTTGATGACCCCCAGGGACATGTCAGTGTGTCTACAACTATTCAGTGAAATTTTACTGGGGACTTAGGACACGATGAAGATTGCCAAGAACAGGCAAGGAGCTAGCTGAGGGGTCATGTTCCTGTCATTTATGTTTCTGGTCATTTACAATCTGGGGAGATAAATATGATACGGGATCAATGGCTGATAAAGGACTAGAGATGAAGCTCGGTGGTAAAGTGCTTGCCTAACCTGCTCAGAGCCCTGGTTTGATTCCCCCACAAGAAAAAAAAAAAACAAAAACCTCAAAGAATTTAATTCTATATTAACCTCAGCAATGCAAGGTGACCTTTGTTTAACCCCTTACTTAGCTCTTCCTTCAGTTTTTGTATCTTTTCTTTAAGGTGTAATTCATATGCCTGTGTGTATATGTAGTTTATATGTTGGTGTTTATGCACCCATGTGTGGGCGTGCATGTGGAGGCCAGAGGTCAATATTGGGTGTTTTCCTCTACTGCTCTTCGGCTTACTTTTTTGGGACAGGTCTTCACTGAATCTAAAATTCACAAATTGCTAGGCTATCTGGCCATAAGCCCTAGGCATCCTCTCGTCTCCCCTCTCTGCCCCAGTGCTGAGGTTGGGCATGCATTGATACATCTGGCTTTTTATGTGGGTGCTGGGAATCTGTACTTAGATCTTCGTGCTTGTGAAGTGTTAGGATTCCTGATGCCCATGGTACACCATCATGGGTAGTTTTCCTTCTATTAGTCATGCAGGAGAGAGGAGAGGTATTGGTATTCCTCAGGTCTGTGATGCCCAGTGGTGGGTACCTCTCATTCTGTCCATTATGGGTCATGTGGGAGAGAGGAGAGGAGGCCCCTGATATACACCTTGCATTCGCCCATTATCACTCACATGTGACAGAGGCAGGGGCATCAGAATAGTCAGGGCTCATGGCACAGTCCTGGGAAAAAGTACTTCCACTTCCCCAAAAGCCGTTCTCCCCAGTGCCATCACCTCTTTGCTTTCTTCATGAACGGACACAGTCCTCTGTCTGGGAGGTACTGGAAAGCTGTCTCTACCTTCTCCCTTTGTTTCTGGCTCAGGCTCTCCACAGCGTGTCAACGGCAAGGTGAAGGGAAGGATCTTCGTGGGAAACAGCCAGGTCCCTGTGGTCTTTGAGAACACTGACCTGCACTCCTATGTGGTGATGAACCATGGACGCTCTTACACGGCCATCAGCACCATCCCCGAAACCGTTGGGTATTCTCTGCTTCCCCTGGCTCCCATCGGAGGCATCATTGGATGGATGTTTGCAGTGGAGCAGGACGGGTTCAAGAACGGGTTCAGCATCACTGGTAATTGAGTCCCTGGATTAAAATGAACAGGCCACAGTCACAGGGAGACCAGAGAATGAATAGGGTGGGAACTCTGTGTCTGTAGACACTGTCCTTAAGCATTCTGTCTGTGGGCAGAGGACCCTCCAGTTCTTCCCTGGAAATAAGTGACAAGATAACATTCACATACAGCATATTCATTAAAGGAGAACACCTAGAACTGTGTTTTGATGGAGAAGTAGTTCCTTGGTGGGGATTTAGGAGTCTCCATTTTGGGGACTGAGGAGATGGGTCCATTGGTAATGTTGCTTGCCTTTCAAGCATAAGGACCTGAGTCTATTTCCCTCACAGGAAGAGCCAGGCGTGGTAGTAGGCACTTGCAATCTCAGCACTAAGGAGGTAGAGGCAGGATCCTTGGGCCCACTGGCCGGCCAGTAAGCCCTGGGTCCTAGTGAGAGATGAAAGGTGAAAGGCTGGGCATGGTGGTGCACGCCTTTAATCCCAGCATGTGGGAGGGAGAGGGAGAGGGATTTCTGTGAGTTCTCTGAGTTCAAGGCCAGCCTGCTCTATATAATGAATTCCAGGCCAGCCTGGCTACATAGTGAGAATCTTTCCACAATACCCCCAAACCAAATACACACACACACAGAACTCAAGGTGAGCAGCTTTTAGGGAGCAATGTCTGAGACTGACACTAGCTACCACATGTACCAGTACATACACATACACCCTCATACCACAGTCATGCACGCACCTTACACATGGGTGTACCCACATGCAATCATGTACACACTCCTAAACACACCTGTTCACCCCACACACACACACAATCATGCATACACCTGCCCACACACATAGAAAAGTCTCCACAGCTGAACGAGGAGGGGGTCAGCTCCTTCCTGTATCCCATCCGTCTAAAAACATCATTTAACATCTCCATATCTGCTCAGGGAAAAGAACCTGCCACTTCTAGCTAGTAAGTCAAGCCATCGTCCTCTTGAGTCTTAGGAAACATGGAGGTTATTAGAGTCTGTGCCCTTTAAGAACTGAGTCTTTCATGAATATGTAGGTAGATCTTTGGGGGAGGGGAGGACGCTTGCTTGGTGTCTTGCGTCTCTTCCTGTGCTCTGTGGAGGTCAGCCCCACGCTGACCCGCTGAGCCCGCACGCCTCATCTCTAGTCCCTTCTGGTCCCTCTGCCTGTGTCCTGGGCTGGGTCCGTGGACACTGCCTCCTACTCCCTAGACCTGCTTTGTCCCTCTGACCCTTCTTCCTCCCAATTAGTCCTCTCTGCTTCCTGTCTCAATGCCCCATTACTGCCTCTTATTCTCTTCCCTTTAGGTTGTTTCCTTCCCCTGTAGTCCCCTTTCCACTTTACTCTAGTAAAATATACAATAATACATACATAAATTTAAATCTACAGTCTTCATAGGCGAGACCTTCTTATGTTTGTTACTCTGAGTCTGGCTTAGTTTGGGCAAAGAAATTCTTCATCTGCTCATCACTTTACGAGCCTAGGACCAGCTGGAAGGTGCAGTTGCCAGGCCGTAGAGTGACAGGCTCATCTTGCTTTCCAGGGGGAGAGTTCACTCGCCAGGCTGAGGTGACCTTCGTGGGGCATCCAGGCAAGCTGGTAATGAAGCAGCAGTTCAGCGGCATTGATGAACACGGACACCTGACCATCGACACAGAGCTGGACGGCCGTGTGCCGCAGATCCCCTTCGGCGCCTCAGTGCACATTGAGCCTTACACAGAACTGTACCACTACTCCAGCTCCGGTGAGTGGTGAACTTGTGAGCCCAGGGGGCAGCCCTCCAGGCTGTGTGATTCCACATACTGCCCCGACCTGGAGCAGTACCTGGGGCAGTCTCCCTGGGGTCTGCAAAGAAGGAACACAGGCTGTCCTTTTCTGTAACCCTTTCTCTGTAATTACAGGCATAGGAAACACTATGTTTGTAATATTGGGGAGAATTTAAAGCAAATAAAATAATCAGGTGTGTGAGCACATCTATCTTTCCCACTCTTGGGATACTGATGTAGAAGGACCATCACCAGCTCCAGACCAGCCTGAGCTAATAGCAGACCATTGCCTCATAAAAGAAAAACAAACAGGGGCTGGAGAGATGGCTCAGCGGTTAAGAGCACTGACTGCTCTTGCAGAGGACCCGGGTTCAATTCCCAGCACCCACACGGTGGCTACGAACTGTCCTTAACTCCAGTTCCAGGGGAGATCGAAGCCCTCTTCTGACCTCCGCGGCATTGCACGACATGGGTGCACTCACATACATGCAGGCAATACACTCATACACATAAAATAAGAATAATAAATTTTTTAAAAATTAAACAAAAAGAAAAAAACCAAAACCCACAAAATGGGATGTAGCTTGGTTGGTAGAATGTTTGCTTAGCAGGCATGAAGCTCTGGTTTCCATCCGTAATACAGCGTAAACCAAGAGTGTGGCACATACCTGTAATCCCAGAATTCAGGAGGTAGAGTCAGCAAGATCAGAAATTCAAAGTTACCATCAGTCACATAGGGAGTTTGAGGCCAGCCTGGGCTAGAACCCCTGTTCCAGAAACAAAACAAAACAGAAAATAAGCCTGGACGTGATTTTAAAATGTGTTTTCTTGCAACATTTTTGCTCCCTAATTTCTATTATCTGAATTTATTATTATTTATTATCTGTATTATCCCCACTATTATATAATTTAAGATAAATTATGTAATTTTATTATAATATATATTTGTAGTTAATTTTTTTGAATTTGTTGTATGTATATGAGTGTTTTGCCTGCATATATGTAAATGCACCTATGTCATGCAATGTCCGTGGAGGTCAGAAGAGGCTGCCAGATTCCTTGAAACTGGGGTACATATGGTTACTAGCTATCATGAGGGTGCTGGGATTTGAACCCAGGTCCTCTGCAAGAGCAGACAGTGGTCTTAACCGCTGAGCCCTCTCTCCAGCCCCCTATTTATAGTTTTTTAATATTTATTCTCCCATTTGGCATCTGGTTGTATCTTACAGAAAAGTTGAGAAAATCGTGAAGAACTTCCACCTGCCGCTCCCTCACTTGGCTGATGGCTAGCTGTTTGCCACCTGTACTGATAGAACATTTTTTTTTCTTGGCTGTTAGAAAGTGGTCCTTGTAGTTCATGTCCCCTCAGTGATTCAGACTTTTTTTCCCCTGAGAACAAAGACATTCTTTTATGTGACCACATCATAATTATCAAAAATTAGGGCTGTTTTCTCTTTTTTTTGGCTTTTGTTGAGACAGGGTCTTGCTCTGTAGCCCAGGCTAACCTCAAGCTGGACGCCATCCTCCTACCTCTGCCTCCCAAGTGCCACCATATCCAGCCTCTGGAATTTAGCATCAATATGATATTTTATAATCTTCGATGTTTCTTTTTCATTCAAATCAAATTGCAATTATCCAGTGTTGTTGTATCTTCACCCTTTCAGTTAATGTTCAGTCATGAATATTTGCCAGTGTTATTAAGTGGCTTTGAAAACCATTTTAAAGAAATCTGTCCCAATCTGTTGGGCGGCCATTACTTTCTCCTGCTCTCTAAAGTGTAACTTACCCTAGTTTTCGCCCCTCTCATGATGAATTGAAACAAACATCTATGTTATAAATCTTGGCCAAATTTCTTTTTTGTTGTTGCTGTTATTTGTTTGTTTGTGTGTACTGGTAGGGATTGAACTTGGCCTCACACATGCTGGGCAGACGCTCTGCTACTGAGCTACATCCAAAGCTCTTGGCCAAATTTCTGATTCCTTTGTAGTACTTGGAGTGGAACCCAGGGCCTTATGCATACTAGGCAGGTGTCCCATCACTGAACTCTATCCCAGAACCTTCCTTCCTTTCTTTCTTTCTTTCTCTTTCTCTTTCCTTTCTTTCTTTCTTTCTTTCTTTCTCTCTCTCTCTCTCTTTCTTTTTCTTTTTCTTTCTTTCTTTCCTTCCTTCCTTCCTTTCTTCCTTCCTCTCTCTACCTATCTTTTTCTTTTTCTTTCTATCATTCCTTCTTCTGGATTAAATTTTATTTTGTATTAGTATCTCATTAAGTTGCCTAGACTGACCTTGAACTCATTCTGTAGCCCAGGCATGCCTTAAACTTGCAGTCCTGCCTTGGCTTCCCAAGTAGCTAGAATGACAGGCCTATGCCATCAGGCCTGGCTTTCTGACTCGCTTCTGAGACTCAATTCCTAGAAACACAGGTTCCAAGTCAGACATTAGGAACTTTAAAAATGCTGCTGTCAAAGTGCCATCCAGGAAGGTATTGCCCATGGCCAGGGCTTCACAACTTGGTCTCGTTCTCCTCTTGGGGACTGGGAGCCCGTGGAAGGAAGGGACAACAGGGCTGTGGTCTTCCGCCCGCATCCAGATGGCCTGCTGGCAACCAGAACGTGAGGCTGGATGGGAGACAGTGCACACTGATCTTTTATTTGTCCTCTGGCTTCCATGCTTCTGTTATGAAGCAGATCGCAGCAGAACACGGAAATATAAAGGGTCTTTTATGCTTGGAAGAAAAAAAAAAGGAAGTGGAGGACTTTGTGGCCTGGGCCAATAGCAGCTCTTTTCTGACTGGGGAGGACTGTCTCTGCTTTTCTTTACTAAGATTTGCTCCTGGTAATTTTTCCAAATTGGCTGCTAAAAATTTCCATATTTCATTTTTTTTGATACAGAATTCTTACTCTAGGGTACTTGGGGAAAACCACTATTTATTGACTCCTAAATGAGAAATCCAATAGAAACCAATTTGAATGCTATTAATCATTAGGAAATGCCCAATAAAATGTGTGTCTATGGGAGTTGGAGAGATGGCTCAGCGGTTAAGAACACTGGTTGTTCTTGCAGAAGACCTGGTTCAAATCCCAGCACCCACATGGCAGCTAACAGTTGTCTGTAACTCCAGTCCCAGGGGATCCAACAGCCTCTCAGAAGGTCAGAACCTCCGCAGGCATTGCACGACACAGGTACACTTACCTACATGCAGGCAATACACTCATAGACATAAAATAAAAATAATAAAATTTTTTTTAAAGGTGTGTCTAAGCAATAGGATTAGTTTGCTTGATTCTAGGTAATTTACATGTATGACCATATCAGATTCTCACCCCAGCCCCTTTTGAAAGAGAAACTGAGGCAAAAGTATCTAGTGCCAGGCTGGTGATTCTGCCCTCAGTGGTGAGAGGAGATTTTCTTCACCTGAGCATCTGCTCTTCATGTCAGACCTCATCTGTAGCTCTGGGTGTCCTGGGAACTTAGAGAGAGCCACTTAATTTAAGTCAGCAAGGATTAATGTGAACACCACTGATGGTGGGGAACAGCCAGCAGCATGAATCCAAACACAGAGGACTCTCTTCCTTACGCTGCCCCTCAGACCTGTCATCTGGTTTCACTGTGGGCAGAGATTGCCTCAAAGCCTTTGCTGAAGCTCCTTGCATCTGTCTCCATCCATAGTGATCACCTCCTCCTCCACCCGGGAGTACACAGTGACAGAGCCCGGGCGGGATGGAGCTGCACCCTCACTTACCTACACTTACCAGTGGCGCCAGACCATCACCTTCCAAGAGTGTGTCCATGATGACTCCAGACCAGCCCTGCCCAGCACCCAGCAGCTCTCCGTGGACAGTGTGTTTGTCCTGTACAATCAAGAGGAGAGAATCTTACGCTACGCCCTCAGCAACTCCATTGGGCCTGTGAGGGGTAAGGTGGACAGGGCTCACACCAGTATCGTGTGTGTGTGTGTGTGTGTGTGTGTGTGTGTGTGTGTGTCTACACATGCCTCTCTGCACTCACATGTGTCAGAATCCTTGCTCTGGGCTTTGGGATTTTGGTCTCTTATTCTCAGTGTATAGAAGAAATGATACTGAGATAGCTTGGGAAAGAGAAAGAAAATGCCTGGTCATCTGTAGCTCTTGGCAAACATCTGCTTTCGTTCTTCTGACCAAAAGTCTATTCATGGGATTATCTGGGCTGTCTCTTCGTGAGCTCTTAGACAGAATGCTGCCTTGAGTTAACTCGTGGAATTGACCAGCCAAAGGCTACTGATGGCTCTGGCATGCCTTTTTTTTAAATTTTATTTTTTTAAAGGATCACATTAGTAATTGTACATATTTGTGTGATACAAGGTAATTAATTTCAATATATGTATCCAACATGTAGTGATTGGGTGATGGTGAACACTCAGACTCTTCTCTCTGAGCTGTTTTGACACGCACAAGTAGTTGTCAACCTTGGTTCCCATACTGTGATATAGGACATTAGATGTTCTCCCTCCGTCCAGTAGCACTTGGACCTGTTAACTGCCCTCTCTGCTTCTTCCCAGCACCCCCACCCTTCCCAGTCTCTGACTGCCATTATTCTTTCTATGTCTGTGAGGTCAACATTTTCAACTCCCACAAGTAAACAAGAATAAATACAGGCAGTATTTATCTTTCTGTGCTGATTTATTTCATCCATATTGTCCTAAACGAAAGAGTATTGTTTCCTTTTACATCTGAATGGTATTCTTCTGTCTATATATAATACTTTCCTTATCTAGTCATGGTAGGACTTTTTCCAACACTCTCATCCTGTACCTTGAAAGGTATTGTGTTCTTGGGACCTCAGAAAGTCTATATAAAACCTGGCCCAAAATCCAGGACAAGCCTGTTCCTGTGACTGCGCACCCCAGGGCTGCTGACATATCAGTGTCAGCCTCCTCATGGACACCATCTGTCCAGTTGGGCTCTGGGTCTCTTTTCTAGTTGTCTTTGGTTCCTCCTGTTTCCCAGGTCACTTCCCCAGCTGATGGTGTGTCTGCACGTCAGCTCTGTGGGTAGAAGCAGGTAGGCATGGTCCCTCCCCCTTTGACAACTGTGGCTCTGGGTTTCAGGAGTCAGCATGACAGTCCAGATGGTAGATATTTTGGTGTTATCCAGGCATAAACATCTCAGTTCTGCCATGAGTGTTGTAAATAAGACTATAAAACAGAAGGGACCAGAGGGGTGGAGTCTGATGGTCCCACACTAATGTAGCATGGAAGGCCCTGATTCCCATTGCTCTGTTCACCTTTGACCACCCCTTCGTGATGGTGGCTCACTTCCTGTGGAAGGAGGGGAGCTGGAAGGTTCCTGAACACTGTCTCTGCCTTCACAGATGGCTCCCCTGATGCTCTTCAGAATCCATGCTACATTGGCACCCATGGGTGTGATACCAACGCTGCCTGTCGCCCGGGCTCTGGAACACAGTTCACCTGCGAGTGCTCCATTGGCTTCCAAGGAGATGGGCAGACCTGCTACGGTACAGCCTTGGGGTTTGATGCACAGTGGGCTGGGGACATCAGGCTGGGAGGAAGCACCCAGGCCTGTAAGCCATGAGGCTGGGGACATGTGACAAGGAGGAATGGGTCATGTCCAAAGACTCAAGGATTTAGCATGCCCGCCATGCACCTGCTGTCTCCTTGGAAACGTCAGTGCTAATGTGCTGTCTCTCAGCAGCAGAGCAAAATTCCTCTTTCTGTTTTTGCTTTTGAGACAGGGTCTACCTAAGAAGCCCAGGGTGGCCCCAAACTTGAGATCTTCCTGCCTCTGCCTTCTAAATTCTGGGATTACAGGTGTACACCACCATGCCTGGCCAGTGGGACAAAATTCCCAAGGCTCGGCTCCACTGCAGATGTGAGGTATTCAGGTTTAAAGAGAAGCAGAAGTCCTAGCTCCTGCTGAGGCCGTTGGTCATGCACTTAGCTGTGATTTACACAGGATCTCCTCACTTTGGTGCCTTGCCAACAGCAGGCTTCTCCGACAGTAATCAAAGAGATTATTTTTTATTAATTTTTTTCTTACTTTCTTATTATTTTTTATGCGTATGAGTATGCAGTGCCCAGAAAGGTCAGAAGGGCATTGGATTCCCTAGAACTGGAGTTAAAGATGGTTGTTAGCTGCCATGTGGATGCTAGGATTTGAACCTGGGTCCTCTGCAAGAGCAGCCAGTGCTCTTAACCACTGAACCATCTCCCCAGCACCCCAAAAAGAGATTCATTCTTGTTTATTTTGTTGTTATTTTATTTTTAAACTATCTTTAATTGTAAAATATACATAACGTAAAATGTACCATTTTAGCTTTTTCTTTGGTGAGGTATTGGAGATCGAGCCCAAGATTTTGCATATGCTAAGGCAAGCATTCTACTGCCAGACTACAGGCTTCAGCCTTTGATTTTCCCTTTCTTTTATTATTATTATATTTACTCTGTGTGTGTGTGTGTGTGTGTGTGTCTATGATGTGTGTGTGTGAGGACACACATGCCCTCACAGGTATGTGGAGGTCAGAGGACAATTGTCTCTTTCTACCTTGGGTGAGCAGGGTCTCTTTCTGTTGCTGTGCTGTGTACTCCAGACCAGGTGTGTGAACCCTCAGGCATTCTCTGGTTTCTCTTCACCTCCGACCTTGCCAAAGGAGCACTGGGATCAGAGATGTGAACCACTGCATCCATCTTTTTTTTGTGTGGGTCCAGGGATTGAACTCGGGCTGTCAGGCTTGGCCTGTAAGTGCTTTTACCCACAGAGCCATCTTGTTGGTCCTTTTCTTTCTTCTTTTGAAAGGAAGGTCTTGCTATGTAGCTCAGACTGGCCTTGAACTCATGATCCTTCTATCACTGCCTCCTGAGTGCTGAAATTACAGGTGTGTACCAGCACACCCAGCAACAGGTTTATTTTTTGTATTTATTTACTTTTGGTTTTTGAGACAGTCTCATGTGCCCCAGGCCAGCCTTGAACGCCCCATATAGCCAAAGCTGGTTTTAACTCTTGACCCTCCTGCTCCTGTGTCCTGAGTGCTGGGTCGACAGGCAATCAATGCTATTTTTAACTCGTTTTAGCTGTGGCATTCAGTGTTCTTAAAAACATTCATAGCCCGGCGTGGTGGCACACACCTTTAGTCCCAGCACTCGGGAGGCAGAGGCAGGCGGATCTCTGTGCGTTTGAGGCCAGCCTGGTCTACATAGTGAGTTCCAGGACAGCTGGGGCTTTAGAGAGCCCCTTTCTCAAAAAAAAAAAAAAAAAAAAAAAAATTCATATTGTGAAACTGCTACCACTGTTCTTTGCTAGGTCTCTTCTTCATCTTGTCCAACCCTGTGCCCATTAAAACCACAGCTCCCACCCAGTTCCCCACCCACCCTGCAACCCCTGCCCCATTTCCCTCTGCTCTAGTTTGGTTTCTGTTGCTAGGATGAAATACTGTTCAAAGGAAAATCAGGGATCTTCTCTATCGGCCGTCCTGTGGACATGCCTAGGAAGCATTGTCTTAATTGTTGAGTGATGTGGGAAGACCCAGCCCACTGTGGGTGGTGCCACCCCTAGGAAGCATTGTCTTAATTGTTGAGTGATGTGGGAAGACCCAGCCCACTGTAGGTGGTGCCACCCCTAGGCAGGTGGACCTGGGTTGAATAAGAAAGCAGGCTGAGCAGGGGCCAGAGGAGCAGCAGCGTTCCTCCGTGGTCTCTGCTTCAGTTCCTGCCTCCAGGGTCCTGTTTGAGCTCCTGCTCTAGCTTCACTAGGTGAAGGACTGGACTGTGAACCAAATAAACCCTTTCCTCCCCAAGTTGGCTTTAGTCACAGAGTTTGTCACGGCAATGGAAAGCAAACTAGGACACCTACACTTTGTGTCTTTACGAATCTGATGATCTAGAACCCTTGGATCACACAGCTTGCGTCACAGCACGTTTACTGTCCCAGTCTCAAGATACATCCACTCCACAGCGTGTGTCAGAGTGCCTTTTTCCTTTGACAGTTGACTACTATTCCATTGTGTCACCTACCATGCTTTCCTTATGCATCCATGCAAGTGAAGGGAGTGCTTCCTTCCAGAAGCCATGGCCAGCCATGCTTTATGGTCCCTTCCGAGCGGACATGTGGTTGTCCCCACCTTTTGGCTACTGCAGACCCATTTCTGTTGTGAAGTCCCTAATTTCAGTTCTTGGGGGAGCAGGCTGGGTCATGCTGCAGTTCTGTGTCTCGTCCCGAGGCACCTCCATATCGTGTTCTGTAGCAGCAATGCTTTTTTTACGTTCCCACCTACAGTGCACAGGAGTCCCAACTTCTCTATGACTTAGTGTATGGCGGGGGAGGCATGCATTTGTGTGTGCATGTGGAGGCCAGAGGATGCTTCAGATGCCCTCAAGAACTCCATCTGCCTCCTTTGAAAAGGGGTCCCTCACTGACCTGGAACTCACCAGTTATGCTTCCCAAGCCCCAGGGATCCTCCTGTCCACCTTCCCAATGCCAGAATTACAAGCATATGCCTCCACACATGGCTTCTCATGTGGGTTCTAAGGGCGGAACTCAGGTGCCCAAGCTTGCATGGCAAGCACATAACTGACTGACCTAGCTCCCCAACCCCAATTCCTCCATGACCTTGACAACTCACGCACACTATTTCCTGTTGTTTTATTTCCAGCTGGCCTGGAACTCACTATGTAGACCAGGGTGACCTTGAACTCACAGAGATCCCCCTGCCTCTGCTTCCCAAGTGCTGGGATAAAAGGCATGCACCACCACACCAGGTTGTTTTGTTTTCTTTAATAGTGGCCATTGTAACTCATTAACACTGAGCCAGTGACAGTAAAGTGACTAAAGTGAGCCACTGAGTGATTCTGTCTTTTAATCAAGCACACTGCCTTCTGACTTTATTTTATTATTTATAATTTAACTCAAAGATGTTCGTGTGTAGACAGCTTGATATTTGTCTGTTACTAAATGTTAATCCGTTACTGAAGAGCAGTGAGTCAGACCCCTGAGCTCCTTAAGTCTTTACTGAGGCACTCACTAATGAGAAGGAATGTCAGCACAGTTGGGTCGTCATCCCTGGTAGGGATGCTCACACACGTCTGCCTAGCACGATAGGAACTCCCTCCATCTGTGCTTGACTGGGGAGCAAGTCCTGGCAAGCCCAACAACTTTGGGATTTGGGAGTAGGTGTTAGGCCTGGAACTCCACCCTGCTAATGAGTGACAAGTCTGGTGTGCAGATCCTGACGTTGGACATGGGGTGTTTGCTTCCGAGTGAGCCTTCCCGGCTGGGTGTTTGCCCATGGGGGTGCCTGAAACATTCGTGAGCAGGGACTTGTGCTTGCAGTAATTTGGGCAGCTTGGGGATGAGTTATGTAGGTGGTAGCATTCCATCTGGCACTCACCTACCTCGTCACAGACATGGTGGAGGGGACGCAATGCCTATTAGCCTGTGATTGTCAGTGGCCCAGTCCTTCCCTAAAGAACACAACAGTTGTGATGGGCGCATTGACTCAGGACACTTCCAAACAGCACAGTGCTACGTGCTTGTGAGCAGAGCCCTCCCAGGCTGTGAAGATGACTGTGGGGGCACCATGTGAGGGATGGAGCTCCTTCATGACCACATGTTCTTAGTCCACACAGTGTCAGCAGCCAGCTCATATCTACTGAAGCCTGGTTTCATGGTTACTTTTGCCATTGCTGTGGCAAAATACCTGACAAAGGCAATTAAGGAAAGAGGGTCTATTTGAGCTCGCAGTTTGAGGGTATGGTCCATCATGGCAGGGAAGGTTTTGGGGGGCAGGAGCATGAGGCAGCTGGTCACATTATATCTACAGTCAGGAAGCAGAGAGACACAGTGCTAGTGCTCAGCTCGCTTCTCTGTATTCAGTCTAGGCCCCTGGCCTTTGGGATGATGCTGTCTGCAATTAGAGAGGGTCCTCCCATCTCAGTTAATCTAATCTAGAAAGTCCTTCACAGACATGGCTAGAAGTTTGTCTCCAAGGTGACTCTAGATCCCGTCAAGTTGGCAAACATCACAAGTGGGGATGTCCCCGTCTGCTGCTCACAGCACTCTTCTGGCTGGCACTGCTCTCAATGCCTGAGCCCATCACAGTGCTCACTTCAGAAGGAACAGTCCCCCCCAACTACCATGCTTAATGTGTCTGCTGTGCTGTGGAAGTCTTGCACAAGAAGACAGGTGGCTATGTGTGTGCTTGCTGTTGCCCTGGAATGTTCTGTTTGGTGGAATGTGGAGAAGTTCCGAGTCAGGCTGTTTTTTGTTCTAAGTCACTAGACCAGGCCTGTGCGCAAATGCAGCTGGACACAAGGCTTTTGATAGGAAATTGCATTACACAGCTGGTTCCATGTGTTGTTTTAACCTGGGGATGTGCCTGACAGGCGCTGGGGTGAGTCTCTGCAGTTCAGGCATGTGGTGGGATACAGTGATATGTAGAGAGACTGGTTTGGACTGCTAATCTCCCAGCAAGCTTCCCAGGGAATCTGGAGATTTTAGGGGAACCACAGAGCTCACTGATTCACTTGGGGTGTGTGGCATGATGGTACCCACTTAGTCCTCAATTTAGGATCCATAGCAACAGTGCTGGTTAATAACTCAGTGAGGAACTTTTGAGTTTCTAGAAAGCATATCATAAGTCAATAATTAGACTCTTCTCCTCAAAGGGCCTGACCTTTTTATTAAAAAGACAAACTGCAAAGACTTAGAGTCACTGAAAATATGTGAAAATAGGCACTGTAAAAAAAGAATCCAGGACTGGCAAGATGGCTCAGGAGGTAAAAGTACTTGCTGTACATGTTGATACCCCGAGTTCAACCTCTAGAACCCACGTGAAAAGTTGGATGCAGTGGTGGGCATCTGTAGTCCTGGCATCCCACAGCAAGATGGGAGACACGGTCGGGATGATTACCCAGAAGCCTGAGGCCCAGCTAGTCTGGCGTACAGAGAACAGCAGAAACAAGAGAACCCTGCTGAGCAAGACAGAAAGAGGAAACCAATTCCCAGGGGTCGTTCTCTGACCTCCACATACAAACATAATAACAATAATTTACAATTTAATTCAAAATTAATCCCAAACTGGATGTAGTATATACACCTGTAATCCCAGTACTCAGGAGGTAGAAGAAAGAGGATTCTAAGTTTGAGACCAGCCAGGCTACATGGAGATATCCTGTCTCAAAAATACAAAAGGTAGCCGGGCATGGTAGTGCACACCTTTAATCCCAATACTCAGGAGGTAGAGGCAGATGGATCTCTGTGAGGTTGAGGCCAGCCTAGTCTACACAGTGAATTCCAGATCAGTTGGGGCTTTAGGGAAACCCTGTCTCAAAAGGACAAAACCAAAACAAAGAATACAAAAAGTAAAAATAAATTTTAAATAAAAAAAGAATAATCTAGGATTTCCCTGTTGGGGTAAAGAGAGATTCAATGGGAATATCTTTTCAGAGAAGTTGACCAGGTGTTGAAAAATCCTCTTCAAGCAGATGGTTTTGGGATGCTACCACAGTTGCCATAGTAACCAGGTCATGGTTCCCATTTAAGAAAGAGTTAGGGTCCTGGCCCCCATTTACAGAGGAGAAAATTTAAATTACATATGAGGAAAAATTTCCAAACTGCAAGGACCACAGGATCTTAGTGTGGATACTGCAAAGGTCTTGTCTCTAAGCAAAGGGGGCCACCCAGCCTGGCCTGAATGCTTGCAGACCTGATGGTGTGGGGGCTGTCCTAGTGGAGGGACTATCTTCCCTGGTCCTACTGTGCCAAAACCCTGTTACCCCACTGTGGCCTCTGTAGCTCTTTCGAAACAGAACTTCCCTGTCCATAAATGTTCCCAGCGAGGAAGGGAGCTTGGAAAAGTTCCCCTGGTGACTTGGCTCTGGCTCTTAGATGGAAAACTGCTGTTCCTCTCTTGTACTCTGCTGGGTCTGTGCTGTCAGGTTGTGCAGATGGCACAGGGGTCCAGCCACCTGCAGTGAGTGCTCTCAGAGTGGTGTGGCACACAAGTGGTGGGTGCAGGAGAGAGCTGCTCCTCCTGTGCTGGGGGAGCAGCATCTGGAAGATGGGCTTGTGTAGCCCCCATCTGCAACCCTATCTCCAACTCATGCTGTTCTGTAACCCTCCAGCTCTGCCTGGCAAAGTCTTCTTATCTGAGATCCTGAGTACTGACAAACATGGCAGTAAATCTGACTTGGTATAAAACTTTTAGTAAAATCCCAGTAACCAAAAACAGACAGTCAAGAATTCACCAGGACCAGACCTGGATTTTGTTTCTTCCCTTGGCACAGGAGGACTCAGAAATCTACCAGTGTGTTATAAGGCAAGTTCCTCATTTAAAATAGAACCAATCCACATGCATCTCTCTCTCTCTCTCTCTCTCTCTCTCTCTCTCTCTCTCTCTCCTTTAAGTATCATTTAATTTGGAGTTTTGCGCTACCCAGGAAGCAGCAGAACACTTTTCTCATGCGTAAAGAGAGGATTTAAAGTGCCCAGTGGAGGTGGACCCAGGATGCTTTGCTTCTGAGTGAACAATTCACCTTAAAGCACTAGGGAGGGGCTTGGAGGGGGAGAAGATTGAACGGTCCCAGTCCTCATGAAACCCTCTGCACACATATCTCTGGCGGGACTGCAGACTCTCTGACGTGTTGCAAGTATAGGAAGGGACTTTATGTGACCGTGTTTCAACAGTGGACAGGTAACCAGGGTAATGAGGGGTAAGCTCAGTTTCTCATCAAGGGCAATCAGCCTTACATTAGTGATAGCCATAGATGGTCCCCCAAACCTGGTGGCCACCTTAAAGCTGTATTCCCAGAATGCACTGGGGGTGTGGGATGGATATGTAATGATTACAAGTCATGGTCTACATCAGTTTTCTCCAGTGCTCAAAAGAACCCACAGGTGAATATTATGATTACATACAAATGGGGAAACTGAGGCTGGGTAGTTATGTAATCTTTCCAGACCATACAAGTCAGTAACACAAGGAGACAAGATTTGAATCTTGCTCCATTCACATTCAAGACATACATCTTTTGCTCTGTTACCCAGTGGTGACGGCTTTAATGTCAGATGAGAGGACACCACTCTGATAACTCATCTATATGAGCTAATAACTTTCTTTTGAGCCCATTAAACTCTAAGTGACATTAAAAAAAATATTCACTGGACTGGAGGGATGGTTCAGTGGTTAAGAGCACCTACTGCTTTTACAGAGGACCTAAGTTCAGTTCCCAGGACCCACATAAAGCAGCTCACACCCGTCTGTAACTTCAAGCTCCTGGGGATCCATTGCCCTCTTCTGGCCTCTGTAGGGATCTGTGTTTACAAACACACATACATGTAATTAAAAATAAATTAAGTCCTAAAACTCATAATTTGGTCTTAATTTATCCAGTCTTTCTTTGTGACTCTAACTGGAGGGTAGTATTTTTGAATGGCAGTATATTTGTGTATGTGTCCAAGTGCTGGGTTCTATCTGGAGTCAGGCACTTACTTGCCGTGTTCTTCTGATACGTTTTTGCCAGTCTGATATGAGTGACTTGTTTGGATGGGCACTGCCACAGCAGCTCACTCAAGCAAGGTGGAGAAGTGCACTGTTCTAATTTGTTTTGTTTCTAAGGTGACCAAAAGCAACTGGGAGGGAAGGATTTCAGGTTACATCCATCACTGAGGGAAGCCTGGGCAGGAGCTGGAGGCAGGGTCTGAAGCAGAGACCATGGAGGACCGCTGCTGACTGGCTTGTTCCCCCGGCTTGCTCAGCTACCTTTCTTATACAGGCCAGGCCCACGTGCCCAGGTGTGGTACTGCCCACCAGTGGGCTGGGCCCTCCTACCTTAGTTAGCGGAAGTGAACCATGGCATGCACATTACTTAGGAAACCAACTGGGGGTTGATCCCTAAGTTATGCACAGGGAAAAATAAATGTCTCCATTCCATATTTCTTTGGGCATATAGAAAAAAAAGTATCTTAAAGTGGATCTATTCTCAAGGGGTTAAATGCTTTCTATTTTATTATGTTTCATGATAGTAAAGAGGTTTCTAAAAGTCTGCATTTTTATAAAAAAAATTGCTGTAGATATTGACGAATGTTCAGAACAGCCTACCGTGTGTGGGAGCCATGCAGTCTGCAACAATCTCCCTGGAACCTTCCGCTGTGAGTGTGTGGAGGGCTACCGCTTTTCAGATGGGGGAGCATGTGTGGGTAAGTACTCTCGGAATCTTTTCAAGACATGTATTCATGGTGTGGGCTAGCTCTGTGGGAAAGTCATGGTTCTAGATCTCAGTGCTGGCAGAGCAGCAGAGAGGGGTTAACTACAAGGGAGATCGGTGCAGGCCTGCCCACCACCCATTGGACACAGCCGCCAAAAGTGTGTTCCTGTATTACAAACCCCAGTGTAGACTAGCACCATCTTCTGTTGCAAGCTTTGCATTACACTTGCTTCTAAACCTTTGATCATTTTCAGCATATATTTAAAGGCTGTTAAAGCTACTGGACTTGCCTTTTGTCATCAGAAGCCTTGGGATTGGTGAGGAGTACCTTTAGGCACCTGAATGCTTTTAACTGTCTTAGACAGAGTTCTACCTGAGTTACATCAGAAATGCCACTTGGAACTGTTCTATTTATAGATCTTAATTTCATAAACCACAAAGTGTGGCATAACATCTTACTTTCCTAAGTATATTAATCCTATTAATTCATTAGCTAATTATGCCCTTGATCGATGATGACTCTGACGAGAATGAGAGGCCAGCCACAAAGAGCAAGACTTTTGAAAATTTATCTTCCATTTCATGCTGTCGTGTTGTTTTCAGGACATTTTTAATTTTTTTGAGACAGAGTCTCATGTATCCTGGGCTGGCCTGATACTCACTATGTAGCCAAGAGTGACTTGATCTTCTGATCCTCCTGCCTCTACCTTCCAGAATGCCTGGATCATAGGTATGCACCGCCACACCCAGTTTATTCAGTGCTGGGAATGGAACCCAGGGCCTTGTGCATGCTAAACAAGCACTCTAATCTCTGAGCTATGTCCCCAGCCCAGGTTGTAAGAATTTAAAGTTCAAAGGTTCTTGGTGACTTCCAGGTCTAGATGCCAACATGTTGAATGAGCCATGTGTCTGTCTGAGTTAAAACAGAGCCCAACTGTGCTGTATCAGCCAGTGTCCCCACGTCTTCCCTGGCTGTTTACTGAGCCAGTGTCCCCACGTCCTCCCTGGCTGTTTACTAAGCCAGTATGCAGGAGTTCCCTTTGTTCTATCTCAGAGCACAGAAAAGGAGCCAAGGTCTGGATGAGGTGGTGTGTGCAGGGCGGGAGAGAACAGACAGTTCTCATGCTTTGAATGTGACCCAAACATCTGTGAGCCCAGGAGGCTGGTCCCCTTGGCTGCACAGAGCTGAGATTTCAACCCTCTGTGTTCAAGTTATTTCTTTTTCCTTCTGGTAGATAGCATCAGTTTCTGTGTACTTGGTCTGATTTCGTCCTTTGGTTTTTGAGCCTGGGAGGCACCAAACTTTGCCTTTAATACAGCACCATTGACATTCCTGTTTGGCTCAAGTATGGGTGGTGGACTCTTCTGAGACCCAACCTGGGGCCTGTGTGGAGGAGGCAGGGTGGCCTGGGTCTGCCCCTCCTTTTTTTTTTTAAGACTTACTTATTTTTATTTTATGTGCATGAGTGTTTTGCCTGCATGTGTGTAAGTGCACCACATGTGTGCAGTATCCAGGAGGCCAGAAGAGAGCATCAGATTCCCTGGAACTAGAGTTATAGACAGCTGTTAGGGACTGTGTAGGTGCTGGGAACTAAACCTGTGTTCTCTGCAAGAGCAGTAAATGCTCTTAACCATTGAGCTGTCTCTTCAGCCCCTAAAACTTTGTTGGTTTTTTTGTTTTTGTTTTTTATTTTTATTTTTAGACAGGGCCTTGGCCAGACTGGCCTCGAACTCCCAGAGACCCACCTGTCTCTGCCTCCTGAGTGCTGGATTAAAGGCATATGCTACCTTGCCTAGCTTGCCTCTGCCCATTCTTGGAAGTCACACTCACTGGAGAGCAGGACAGACCAGAGTGCTGTGCAGATGTCCCTCCCAGACATTGATTTTCAGCAAGATGTTAACCTCCCAGGCCTCAGCTGTCCATCTGTAAGATGGGCTCATTGGAGGTGATCATCGACTTCCTATGTCCCATGGAACCCTTGGAGATGCCCAGGAGCTGCCTAGGAGGACGGGGAAGTCATAGGCTGGCTCTTGAACTCTTCCCTGGCTCCCAGCCCTCCATTTATCTATAAATCAAATTCTGAGTAAGCTGCTTGAATAATGGATTCCATTGCTCAGAAACAAGCTCATCCTGGTAAGCTTGTGATTCCCAGCTACCTGGGAGGCTAAGGTAGGAGGATCACAGGTTCAAGGCCCGCTTGGGCTACTGAGTAAATTCTAGGCCAACCTGGACTAGAGATGCAGCTCAGTGGTAGAGTGTTTCAAAAACATTCATAAACTAATAGGTACGATGATATAAAAGGTGAAGCCTGGACTTCTGGGTCCAGATGTGGTCCCCCCTCTCAGAGACTCACTGAACCTGATTGCTGGAGTGGAGAGGGTTTGGAAGAGTGTCTACCCGCCCCAGGACTTTCTTCCAACCACATGTGTTCATCTTTCATTCTGAAGCTGTGGTGGACCAGCGGCCCATCAACTACTGTACAGCTGGTCTCCACGACTGTGACATTCCCCAGCGGGCCCAGTGCGTCTACACCGGAGGCTCCTCCTATACCTGTTCCTGTCTGCCTGGCTTCTCTGGCGATGGCCGAGCCTGTCAAGGTGTGTGGTGGCTCTGAATTTCCTTCTGTTTATTTAAACAATAACTAGATACCTGCTCTTTGCTGGGAACTGAGGCTTCTGTTTGTTTTTCAAAAAGTCAAAGAGGCCTCCAACGCGTGGAGTTTAAAGTCCATCCTTTTATTTAATGAGCTTGCTCTCACCTGCACAAGAAGCAAAGTTCCCATATTGAATGCAAAGCTGAGGAGTCAGAGGATCAATGACATCACAGAACCCTTCCATGCTTGGCCTCAGCCTGTGGTTGCCTGCCAAGGGACTCATAGTTTGTTTTTCAAAAAGTCAAAGAGGCCTCCAACGCGTGGAGTTTAAAGTCCATCCTTTTATTTAATGAGCTTGCTCTCACCTGCACAAGAAGCAAAGTTCCCATATTGAATGCAAAGCTGAGGAGTCAGAGGATCAATGACATCACAGAACCCTTCCATGCTTGGCCTCAGCCTGTGGTTGCCTGCCAGGGGACTCATGATAATTTTAAGAAGTGAACAGAGTAACTCAGGGCTCTTAGTTTGCAAAGTTAGACAGTTGAGTGAACAGTCCAAATTAGAGATCAATAATGATTTCAGAGATATTGTCTCTGTATTATTGACTATGTCATTTTCTTGTGGAATGAGTGTCTTGAAAATTAACATTTAGGGATTGGAGAGATGGCGCAACAGTTAAGGGCACTAGCTACTCTTGCAGAGGACAGGGTTCAGGTCCTAGCACCCAAATGGTAACTCCAGTTCCAGGGGATCTGATGCCCTCTTCTGACCTCCATGGGCATTGCAAGATATGGGTGCACTTACATACATACAGGCAATACATTCATACACATAAAATAAAAATAATAAATAATTTTTTTTGCCTTTTTGAGACAGGGGTCTCCGTGTAGCCCCAGCTGTCCTGGAACTCACTATGTAGACCAGGCTGGACTTGAATTCACAGAGATCCACCTGCCTCTGCCTCCCAAGTGCTGGGACTACAGGCATGTGCCACCATGCCTGGCTCAAAACATTTTTTAAAAAAAAGAAAATTAGTGCTGGGTGTGGTGGCGCACGCCTTTAATCCCAGCACTTGGGAGGCAGAAGCAGGAAGATCTCTGTGAGTTTGAGGCCAGTTTGATCTACATAGTGACTTCTAGGACAGCTGGGGCTACAGGGAGACCCTGTCTCAAAAAGACAAAAAAAAAGAAAAAAGAAAAGAAAGAAAGAAAGAAAGAAAGAAAGAAAGAAAGAAAGAAAGAAAATTAGCATTTAGTGAGTTTAAAGTCCCTGGTCTCTGATTAGAAGCAGGCCACCATAGATTTGAGTGAGTGGATTAAATTATTGTGTCAAGCACAAATTCTGGAAGCAATCTCATAGTCCCTGGGCCTGTGGTTGTTTTGCAGATGTGGACGAATGCCAAGCTAGTCGATGTCACCCTGACGCCTTCTGCTACAATACACCAGGCTCC
Source organism: Nannospalax galili (assembly GCF_000622305.1). Taxonomy (NCBI): domain Eukaryota; kingdom Metazoa; phylum Chordata; class Mammalia; order Rodentia; family Spalacidae; genus Nannospalax; species Nannospalax galili. Next base: position 1,452,617 of record NW_008349596.1, on the reverse strand, counting down.
TTCACGTGCCAATGCAGACCTGGCTATCAGGGAGATGGCTTCCGATGTCTGCCTGGAGGTGAGTCAGGGTCATTAGGAGTTGGTGACCCATTGATGTGTCCATGAGATCTAACTGTATGGCCTGGAGAAAAAGGGATGTGGGGAACTGGGTCCATGGAAAGGTCTCAGAGTTCTACAGGTGCAAAATCAGACTGCAGGCTTCAGTGTAGAACCACACAGGGTGTACAATGCACAAGTCTAGGAGGCACCTCACAGGGGCCAAAGCTGTTCTGGAAATCTGGAATGCATTGGTTTCTGGGTACTGGAGCCAGCAGCCCAGGGTAAGAACTGGGCATTGGGCTTTATTAGCCAAGGTTCTCTAGAACAGAAACAAAAAGTTCATACATACATACATACATACATACATACATACATGCATGCATACATATATTCACATAGATGTATATATATATATAATTTATTATAAAAATGGAATCATTCATTATGGAGACTGTGAAATTCCAAGATCTGTTGCCAGTAAGCAGAGAACCCAAGAAAGCCAATGGCTTAGTTCAAGTTCAAGTTTGAAGACCATAGAACTGAGAAAGCTGATGGTAGAGTTCTAGTCCAAAGGTTAGCAGCCTAGAGAGGACATCAGAAAGCATCCAGGAAGGATTACTATTTAGTTTAATCACAAACAGGGCATAAATGATTTCTGGTTTGGAGGCTATCAGACAGGAAGAAGTCTCCCTCTCTCTCTCTCCCTCTCTCTCTCTCTCTCTCTCTCTCTGTCTTTTTCTATTGAGACAGAGTCTCACCGTGTAACTCTGGCTGGCCTGGAACTCTCTATGTAGACCAGGCTGGCTCACAGAGATCCCCTTGCTTCTGTTTCTCAAGTGCTGGGATCAGAGGTATGCACCACCATGCCCAGCCAGGAATTCTTTCTTAGTTAGAAGAGGGACAACTTTTTTTGTTCTGTTCATGCCTTCAAATGATTGGACAAGGCCTACCCACCTTAGGGAGGACAATCTACTTACTCAGTTTGTCAGTCTAAATATTAATGCCCTCTAGAGACACTCAGAATGATGTGACCAAATATCTGGACATCCTATGGCCCAGTTAAATTGACATAAAATAAACAGGCACTTGAGAGTGTTGGGGGATGGAACATGGGGTTGGAAGATGGGGTAAAGGGCCGGAGCTGGGAGAAGCTGCAACTGAGACCTGCACAGAGTGGTATTTTATTCCCTGTGGAAAGAGTCTGGCAAGGGTCTCTGTAAATGCTGTTGAATAATTGAGCATAACTGGCTGCTGAGCAGAGCCTCCTGTGTGCTGGGTGCATGTGTCTGCCAGCTTCTGGTCACGGGAACAGAGTGTGAGACAATCAACTTGAAGGTAGAAAGCTTTGTTTTGGTTCATGGTTTCAAACCATAGTCTGTTGGTTTTGCTGCTTTGGGCTTAGAATGAGGCAGAGCCTCGTGGTGGGGAGCGTGTGTGGAGCAAAGCCGAGTGCCCCACTGGCAACTGAGCAGTGCAAGGGGGGTGGCGAGATGGTAAAGGCACTTGAAGGCCAAGCCTGACAACCTGAGTTTGATCCCCAGAACCCACGTGGTGCAAGTAAGGAATCTACTACCACAGGTTACCCTCTGATTTCCATACTTGCACATACACACACATACTACAAAAACATGAAAAAAATAATTTCTGTCAAAAAGAGAGGAGGCACCAGCCTAGCCTTTTGTTTCTGAAATTATTACTTATAACTATAGCTCTGCCCACAGATTTTGATGGGCAGTATACATAAAGAAGAAGTCCTGGCCTTTTGAGTTGAGGGGGCTGTTCCCGCAGCTATTAAAACAACCAGCATTCATTATTTCCGTGGGCTGGTTTCACATCTCCAGTTCAAAGAGAAACAGATGTTTGAGTTTTTGTTTCTGTTTTTTTAAGCCTGACTCCTTGCTCTGTCTTTAAGGCTCTGTTTACTAAACAGAAACAAATCCAGACCTGTAGTCTGGAAGATGGGACCATGATATTAATTTGAGCTATTTGCCAAGATTGTCTTTTATCTTCTTCTCTGAAGACATTCAGCATGTGGTTATGTACCCAACAGAACATGCACTAGAAATAGACAAGAGTGTTTGTGTTTGTTATAATCAGAACCCTAAATAGCCATTGACGGGAAGAATGGACAGGTGACTTTTGATTCGATTCACACACTGGAATGGCAGGGCAGAGTGAAGGTTAACTAGAGCTAATGGGTGAGTCTCCAAACATGTCCAAAGTACTATGAAAGGGTACACACGTGTAGTCCCGTGTGTATAAAATATAAACCAGTGCGTGGGGCTGGAGAGCTGGCTCAGTGGTTAAGAGCACTGACTGTTCTTGCAGAGGACCCAGGTTCAAATCCCAGCACCTACATGGCAGCTAACAACCATTCATACCTCCAGTTCCAGGGAATCAAGCGCCCTCTTGTGTCCTCCATGGGCCAGCCTAGTCTACATAGCAAATTCCAGGCCAGCTGGGGCTACAGGGAGACTCTGTCTCAAAAAGACCAAAATAATAATAATAATAATAATAATAATAATAATAATGTGAAAATAAATGTGTGCGTGTGTGACATGTGCGTGCATGTAAGTGCATATATGGAAATGAGAAAGAGTAAGCTCAGAATAGACGTTACTTCTCGGGGATTAGGGTGGGGAGGTAGTACATGGACTCTCACGGTTTACTTAGACTGCTGTAACAGATTGCCATGAACTGGGTGGTTTATGAACAACAGCAGTTTGTTTCTCACAGTTCTGAAGGTTGTGAATTCCGAGATCTGTGAACTAGAAAATCCATTTTTGAGAAGGCCACACATGGAGGGCCGGATGTAGTTGCTTTTCTTATTCTGTGACAAAATATCTGACAAAGTAACGGAAGGAAGAAAAGGTCTATTTTGTACGATTGGAGGGTTCAGTTCCGTCATGGCTGTGGAGTGTGAGGCCGCCGGTCACATGGCATCCACAGACAAGAAGCGGAGAGATGAACGCTGGTCTCAGCTCACTTTCTCCTTTTTCCTCAGTCCAGGACTCTGGAATGATGCCACCCACATTCAGGGAGTTGGTCTCCCCTCTTAGTTAATCCTCTCTGGAAACACCATCATAGATATGTCCAGAGATGTGTCTCCTAGGTGATTCTAGATCTGTAGAGTTGACAGTATCAATCACCATAGCCCCCAAGTCCAACCAGGCCACATAGAAGCTTGGACGCCTCTCCAAGCTTGATGCCTGTGGCCCTCCAACCACTGTGTCATTTGCAAATTAGCAGACTCCTTGCTGAGCTCTGCAGCATTTTAAACCTTTCTTTTTCTTCCAAGTCCACTCCAGCCCCAGGGGCATCATGCTGAGCAAGTTCCCCAATACCCCAGCTTCTTTGTAAAAAGTATTTATTATTTTTATTTTATGTGTATGAATGTTTTGGCTGCAAGTACATAGGTGCACCTCGTATGTGTAGTGCCTGTGGAGGCCAGAAGATGGTGTTGGATCCCCTGGAACTGGAGTTATGGATAGTTCTTAGCCACTATGTGAGTGCTGAGAACTGAACCCTGGTCCTCTAGAAGGAAAGCAAATGCTCTTAGCCACAGAGCCATCTCTGTAGCCCCTACCCTGGCTTCTTGGCTTCCAGTTCTTCCTCTAGCCGCATCTCCTGGCCTCTGATCAGTCAGTCTCTGCACAAGGCCCCATGCTCACTGGGGATACCACAGGTTTGTCACTCTGATGGGTCAGCCACACCTGGCATTTCTTGCCCACCTCCCTGATGGAACTGGATGAGCTGTTCCTTCTGTTTCCATGGCAGCCACTTCCCTCCCTGTACTCCCTAAGAATGGGCCTCATCTTCCCTCCAGCCTGTAAACTCTGAGGCCTCTTCTGATTCCTGGCTCATGGCAGCTTCTTGTGGCATTTATAGTACAAATAGAACAGATAAGTGGCTCAAGCATCCCTGGAGCTCAGTCTAGGAGAAGAAATCTTCGTGTCTGGTGGCAACAGAGACAGCACGTAGACTGGAGGCTGCTTACTCTTGCTGGGTGTCTTATGCCTTTTTCTGTTTCCCTTCCTTATCTGCCCTTTGCTGATTGCTCATTCGTTTCCCCTGCCTGAGAACTGTCTTTCCCTCCCATCCCTGGGTACATGTTGGACAGGTGCTTAAAGAATTCACAAGTAGAAACATCTAGTACTATTACTGTAATTGGTCTTCTTAGGAGATCCCCATGGATACCAGGGTAAAGCACATGTTAGAGATACTGTCTCCTTTACTTGTGAATTCTCATTGGGAAGTATGGCTATCCTGGGCAAATATGTCCACTCAGCAGTGAGTGAGATGTAGCCAAGACAGCAGAGCCTGGGCACTTGTCGTGGCACTTGCATTTCTGTGGCCACAGGTGTGGGTCATGGTAGTGCTGGAGTGCACAGTCAGTGAGAGGCAGCTGGTCCCTACAAAGAGCTCAGGATCTGTGTAAAAAGTGACTGGAGAGATGGCTCTACTGCTCCTCCAGAGGACCTGACACCCACGTGGCAGCTGACAACCATCTTTAACTCCAGTTCCAGGGAATCTGACACCCTCTTCTGGCCTTCACAGGCATCACACACACAAGTGGTGCACTTTCATACATGCACACAAAATACTTATACACATAAAATAAAACTAATCAACAAAACCAAAGAAGTGACCAGAGGAATGGCACCTCTGCACGGTGTCCTTCTAAGTACACATGGGGCTTCCTATTGTTGCCCGTCTTGTCTCCAGAGAGGTTTGGCATTTCTTGCCCACCTCCCTCCCTCTACACCTTGAGGCTGCAATGCCGCTCATTTGACAGGGACACAAATGTGACCAGGCAAGTGAGTGGAATGCAAATTCAGATATTATAAATATACTATCTTTGCCAGGCATGGTAGCACATGCCTTTAATCCCAGCACTCAGGAGGCAGAGGCAGGCAGATCTCTGTGAGTTCAAGGTTCAAGGCCAGCCTAGTCTACATAGTGAGTTCCAGGCCAGCTGGGGCTACAGGGAGACCCTGTCTCAAAAAAGACCAAAAAAAACCAAATAACAAAAACCACACATATACTATCTTTTCTCTCTCTCCTCCTTTTCTTCCACTTTCTTTGCCCCTCTCTGGAAAAAAGCCACCCCAAACTTCCTTCCCTTACTCAGATATGCATCAAGAGCCCTAGTGTTTCCTCCCCCAGCGGAGCCAGCCAGATGGACAAGAAACAGCTTGCCTGAGATATCATTTTCCCATCAGAGACAAGCCCAGTAAATGTGTCTTCTGGACTGCACTGGCCCACCACATCCCCCAGGTCCTGGATACAACATTCCCCAGGGAATGAGTCCTGACTCCACAGGCTACTCCCACTGCCTCTTGGGTCCATGCTGGAAGACCCACAAGGTCATAACTTTCCATAAACATTCTTGAAGTTCTGTTTCCTGAGTCAGAATCTAGGTTTCCTCAACTTACACATTCAAGTCTTCCACTGTCTATTCCAGATGACTTGAGGTTTGACATGACAAATCCAAAAGTCCAGAAGGGAGCTAGAGAGGTAGCTTAGTGGTTAAGAGCATTGGCTGTGCTTGTGAGGACCCAGATTAGATTCTCAGCACCCACATGGCAGCTAACAACTGTCCTTAACTCTAGTTCCAGGGTATCCAACGCCTTCTGGCCTCCATGGGTTCTGCGTGACATGGGTGCACATACATACATGTAGGCAAAGCACTTATACACATAAAATAAAAATAAAATATTTTTAAAAAGGGATTTATTTTTAAGGCAGGCATGGTGGCACATGCCTTTCAGCACTCAGGAGGCAGAGACTGGCAGATATCTGAGTTTGAGGCCAGCCTGATTTACATAGTGAGTTCCAGGCCAAGCAGAGCTACACAGTGAGACTCTATCAGAAAAACAAAACAAAACAAAAGGGTTTATTTTGGCTCCTAGTTTGGGGGGGGGTTACATTCCATCATGGTGGGAGGGCAGGTCAGTGGGGCGGGGTCAGGGGGTGTGTGTGAAACTGCTGGTTACTTTTAGGACACCAGCCCTTCAGGGTGGGCCTAACCTCATCTGTCACACCTCTCGAAATTCTCTCACAGATACACCCAGAGTTGTATCTCCTAAGTGATTCCAAATCCAGTCATATTGACACCATCACCAGCACCATGAGGTACTGACATGAACACATTCACTGTGCATGAGCCAGCCTGACTCCTGGTGATGTGGAAACAGAGACTCAAGGCCAAGGGGGGCAGGGGCTGGGTCAGGAATCCAGAGACCTCAGTTGTAATTTGTAGTGAGTCACTTCCAGCTCTATAGCCCTGGGGGAGTTCTTCAACCCCTTTGATCTTACATTTTCTCTTTTGGTGACAAAACCAATATCCTGTCACACAGAGTTAGAATGGGCTTTGAATTAAATAGATCTGTGTGATTGTAGACAGGTAAGGAAACTCTAAACCCTGAACAAATATAAGGCTTTGAGGAAGAAAACAAGTTTTATGTCGAACAGAAAACAAAAACTAACATTTTGATTCTAACCAGATGGTTTATTCATATCTTTGTTTCACTCCTCAAATATTTTACTTTTTTATGTTGTCCTCTGGGACAAAAGAAAAGCTTACACAGTATTTTTCTTGCCAGAGTCAGCAAGCATTTTTCTGGCATGCTGTTTACAATTGAGGGAGCAATTGTGTGAAGCTGGCCAATGTGGGGATATTGGCAGCACAGACAACATACCTTAAATGTTCTTGGCTGTACACTGCCTGACTGTCACTGTGTCTGCCTTGCCTAGGTGCAGTCACAAGTGAATATTTGTATGCAAGAGCTGAAGGGTCCACCTGTGCGTATTGTCTACAGCTATAACAGAATACCAGAGGCTGGTAATTTATAAAGAATGGAAAGGTATTTGGCTTGTGGTTCTGAAAGCTGAGAAGTCCAAGGTTAACTGACGAGGGCCTCTTTTGCTGCCTCATAGCATAGAGAAAGCCTCATACAGGTAGTGAGAGCAGAGCCAAACATCCTTTTTATCAGGAATCAGCTCCTACAATAACAGCATTAATCCTTTCATGGATACAGAGTTCTCATGACCTAATTACTTTTGTGTGCATGCACACACATACACATGCATGCATACACCTCTGTGTATGTTTGTGTGGGAGCATGCCTGTGTATGGGTGAATGTATGTGCATTCATGTAGAGGCTAGCAGTCAACCTCAGGTATTGCTTCTTGGTCACCATCCACCACAGTGTCTCTCACTGGCATAGAGCCTGCTGGGTAGCCTGCTGAGCAGTGAACTTGAGAGATTCTCTTGTCTCAACCTCCTTGGTGCTGGGATTACAAGCATGTGTCACCACGCCCAGCTTTTATACATGGGTTCTGAGCTCAAACTCATGTCCTATGCACAGCACACAATTTATAGACTGAACCATCTCCCCAGCCCTTAATTACTCTTAAAGGTCCAACCTTTCCACACAGTTTCATTGTGTATTAAGTTTCTGACAGATGGACTTTGTGGGACATATTGAGACCACAGCACTTACCCTGGTGTTCTGGCTGGGAGACTAGATGCTGTTCCCTTCTCTGTACCTCCAAGAAGTAGGTAGCAGCTTGGTTAGTGTTATGCAGCTGCGTTAGCACTGTGTGGCTTGGTTAGTACCGTGTGGCTTAGTTAGCACTGTGCAGCTGGGTTAGCACTGTGTGGCTGAGTTAGTGTCGTGTGGCTTGGTTAGCACTGTGCAGCTAACCCACAGCTGGGTTAGCACTGTGTGGCTTGGTTAGCATTGTGGACTCACCCAAGGAGACACTGCAAGTGGCAGAACTGAGAACCCACTTTCAGACACAAAATTCTATAGATATGTAATATAGGTTGTCACAATACGTTTTACTAATGATTGTATGTTAATTCACATATATATGATTTCCCCCCTAAGAGAAGAAATCCTGTCCTTCCACCAGTATTGGTTACTATCAATCCTATAGACCAAATCTGGCCATTTCTTATTTGTAAAGGAAATTTTATTGGCACACACCCATGTCCATTCATTTATATGTCAAACATGACTTTTCTTCCTCTGCATCACAGATTTGGGTAGTTGAAATAGTTGGTGGTGTATGGTCCTCAAAGCCAGGAAGTTGGGCAAGCCTTGCCTGGAGCTGCTTCATCACAATCCCCTTGTCATCCAAACAGACCCATATGCACTCTTGTGCTCTCCTCCCTGTGGAAACTCCTCTGTGTGCCTCCTTTCTCACCTCCCTCCAGCTGTGGCTCCCTTAGGAGAGGTCTGCAGGTGGTTATGTGTACCCAGCTCAATCCTGTGTTCTCAGAAAAGATGGAGAAGAGCCAGTTTCTACCACCTGAGCCTGTTCAGGAGACAAACAGGAACAACTCCTTCAGGCCATGGGACCCTAGGGTCTCCCGTCTTAGGGTACGGAGTGGGCCATCCAGAGGGTCCAAGGAGCTCACCTGGAACATCGAGCCCAGCCCCAAGAGGTTGAGAAGTCTTCCTACAAGAAGCTAATGCCTCAGGTCATTCGTGGAGGAGTGGACCAGGCAAAGGAAAGGGGGCTGAGTGAGGGAAGTAGGGGGGCAGGGTGACACAAAGCACAACTTGTGGAAAAGTCTGGAAGGAAGAGGCAAATAAGACATGGATGGATAGAGCGCAGTAGGGTATGGAGGACAGACACCTTTTGCCAATGTCCATGTATGTGGCCATTGAGAGGTGACATTCTGGCCTGACTTCCATGGTGGCTGGATTCCAGCTGCAAACTCTGCACATCTGGGAGTTTATTCTAGGACAAAGCTTCCTTTAAAAAAAAAAACAAAAAAAAACAAAAAAAAAACAAGGTCTTACTTGAATTTTTAGTCTTTCTTCCCAAGTGCTGGGTCTACAGCCTACACCATAGCCTCGCTCCCTAAGCTTCTGAAGTAGAAACATTTTTCTTGCTTTGGAATCTGAGTTGTACAGTTTAGAGACCAGATTTCACGCCAGACAAAGGCCATGATTAAAAGGAAAAATGTAGAAGTCGGTGAGAGCTTTGTGGTCTTTGGTGTCCAAAGTCTTTGTCGGCGACTCAGTGTAGATCAACATGAAGCTTGAGAGAATAAAAAGGGAATTTAAGAAAAACTTAAAATGCCTTAGAGCAAAGCCCAACAGCTCAACGATGTCACATTGTGTGGGAAGACCATATTTGTTCGTCCACTGTCGAAGGGAGGGAGGACTGAGGGGCACTACAGTGAGGATGGGCCTGGAAGACCTTCTGCTGAGAGAAGTTATGTCAGACAGATGTAGGCCACATGTTGTATGATTCCGTTTGTATGAATTGTCCAGAATAGATAAACCCACAGAAAGGATGAAGACTGGGGGCCATCCGGGGCTGGGAGGAAGGGGGCACAGGAGCCACCTGCCCATTAGGCATGGGGTTTCCTTCGGGGTGATGAAAAGAGTTCAGATCTAAACAGAGACCATAGCTCTACGTCACTGCGAATATTCCAAATGCCATTTAATGTTAAAGTGGTTCATTTTATGTTGTACCACTTTTGCCTCGATTTCTAAAAATTTCATGAAAGAACTGCTTACGGAAGAGTATACGTGTGTAATTATGTGTTGCTGGCTTTTTTAGCTAGGGTCTCACGTAGCCCAGGCTAGCCACAAACTAGCTAAAGATGACCTTCAACTCTGATCCTCCTGCCTCCACCTCTGGCGTGTAGCACAACACCCAGTTCATGGACAGGACTGAATTCAAGAATTGGTGCCTGCCAGGCAAGCATTCTACCAAATGAGCCCTGTCCCCAGCCCTCAATGTCTTAAATTTGAAGAAATGAATAAAAGCCAGTGAGGGACAGGTCACTCTTGTGGTCCAAGCTAGGTGAGAGCTATTCTGGGCATATCATGTACATCTTGACTGACAGTCCCCTTTGTTTGTCACTGACAGAGGTGGAGAAAACCCGGTGCCAACAGGAGCGAGAGCACATCCTTGGAGCAGCAGGGGCAGCAGATGCACAGCAGCCCAGGCTCCTGGGCATGTTTGTACCCCAGTGTGATGAGCACGGACAGTATCTACCCACCCAGTGCCACAGCAGCACCGGGTACTGCTGGTGTGTTGACCGCGATGGTCGCAAGCTAGAGGGCACCAGCACCCCACCCGGGATGAGGCCGCCGTGTAAGTAGACGGCTGACACATGAGCTCATGGACCAGCATGACCAGTGCCAGCAAACGCTCTGCCAGGTCTCTCTGCTTGCCTGCCCTTGACTGTCCACCCACTGCCCTTTGCCTTCTTCTCTGGGTGTGTGTGCATGCACTTTTCCTTCTCCAGGCACACACATGTTCTGTGCAAATCCCCGTCAGGGCTTGTGGCAGGAAGGATATGGAGGGGAGACCTGGCCTTGGACTGCTGGGCTTGGGGACAGGGCAGGGGTGCCAGGGTTTTGTTTTTTTTTTATGAGATAGGATCCCATGTTGGAAGCTGGCCTTGAACTACTATATGGCCAAGTAGCCAAAGATGACCTTGACCTTCTGATCTTCCTGCCTTCACCTCTCAGATGCTGAACTGTAGGTATGCTCCACAACACCTGGCCAACTCTCCTTTTAGAGAGCTGGGGAGAAGCCCAGGCCTGCAGGCCTGGCCAGCCTGCTATAGAGGCTATGCACCCCACCTCAGGGCTCTTCTGAGGAAGTCAAGGAACCAACCAGGGTCACAGTCAGCCGATAAGAGGCAAGTCCATATCAGAGGATGGATGAGCCCCTGGCCAGCCTGTTGGTCTTGAGCTCCTGGGTGAATGTGTTTCTGCTCGTCAAGTTTGAGGCCACCCATCCCATCTCATGGCAATGGGCAGGGTATGCAAGTGTCCTCATCTGCTGGGTTCCTCTATCCATCATTACAAAGACTGCAGGCAGGTGTTAGGGCTGCGGCTGCTCTGATTCCCACCTCAGCCCAATGTTCAGTCAGAGCATGAATCACCAAGTCATCGTATGAGAGGGAGGAAGGCAAGCCAGGCTCTCTTCCCCACTGGACCTTTAATACTAACTCATGCCCATATCTTCTTCACACTGCCCCTTGACTGGATGCAGGCTTTCTGCCCTGGAGTTTCCAGATAGAAAATGGGCATTGTGTGGTTGGCTGTGCAGTTTCATGTTGTATATATGACGCAACTTCTGATATGGGCACTACGTAACTGTGTGCATATGCACACTCACACATATATTCATATGTGCTTATGCACATGTGTATGTGTGTGCTCTCACATACATCCATGGATGTATCTACATGTATGTGCATGTGTGTGAGTATGGGCACTTGTACATTTTTGGTATTCACAGCCCTCACTCAATCGTCTCTTGCCCTCTAGGTCTGAGCACCGTGGCTCCTCCAGTTCACCAGGGACCTGCACTGCCTACTGCTGTCAACCCCCTGCCCCCAGGGACCCACTTACTGTTTGCCCAGACTGGGAAGATTGAACGCCTCCCGCTGGAGGGCAACAACATGAAGAAGACAGAAGCCAAGGCCTTGCTCCATGTCCCTGTGAGTGCCAGCTGATTGGCCCTGGTGACAGCACCAGCTCCCATGGCCTGGGTACCAAGATAGTTAATAGCTGTGTAAAATATACTAAGTGTAATATAAGATAGTTTGTATAATACAGCACAGTATAATAGCAAGATAGATAGTAGTTATATTTATAATGTAATCTGATGTAGTATAGATTTATAAATATAATGTCAATTTAATTGACACTCTACATCTAAATAAAGTATAAAGGCATAACACATTCCTATTTAGAAGATACCATAACAAACTGAGAAGTACAGTTCTGTGATCTGAAGTTCCTTGTCTGTTCTGCAAGCTTGGCCTGGCAGACAAGTTTATTCAGAACCACTCTGAAGATACTTTCTCCTGATTTCTTCTAGGAGCTTTGTAGACTCAGCTTTTGATTTTTGCCTATGGAAGGAGGTCAAGTTGAGCATTTTCTCTGCTACAGTTGAACAATGTAAAGATGTGAATGGAGGGGCTGGAGAGCTGGCTTAGCGGTTAAGAGCACTGACTGCTTACAGAGGATCTGGGTTCAATTACCAGCACCCACATGGTGGCTACGAACCATCCTTAAGTCCAGTTCCAGAGGAATCCAAAGCCCTCTTGTGACCTCCGCGGCATTGCACGACATGGGTGCACTCACATACATGCAGGCAATATACTCATACACATAAAATAAAAATAATAAATAAAATATTTAGCCAGGCGTGGTGGCGCATGCCTTTAATCCCAGTACTTAAAACAGAGGC
>NW_008349596.1:1438912-1440105 GCF_000622305.1 Nannospalax galili | reverse complement strand
AAAAAATTAAAATTAAAAAATGTAAATGGAAAAAAGATATTTACTTCATTTAAAATACTAGCCAATGACATATAAACACATAGGAGGGTTCTCACCAACTCTAGCTGGGGAGTGAACTGTCTCAATAGCTGTTTTCACTTCTAGGCAAAAGTCATCATTGGACTGGCCTTTGACTGTGTAGACAAGGTGGTTTACTGGACGGACATCAGTGAGCCTTCCATTGGGAGAGCCAGCCTGCACAGTGGAGAGCCTACCACCATCATTCGACAAGGTGAGTAAGAACTTCGTCCTTTTTGGGGTCTATGTCTGGCAGCCCACACCGCCATCAGCAAGAGGTACAGGGTGGAACATAAGCTGCTCTCATAGTACAGGGTGTGCAAGGGGACAGGCCCTCTGCTTCCAGAGCTCTCCCCCCTCTAGCTCCTCTGAAGTGCTTCCCACAGGCACTTGCGTCATTAAATCAGGGACACTTTACCTGAGGTGGCATCTAGTCTCAGGATAAGGCGAGCACCTGTGCCCTTCTCTAGAAATGTATGTAGTCTACTTCATGGGCCATGAAGACCAAACTCACCATTCAGTTTCAACATCTATTTCTTCTCTGGCTTTTAAGCCTAGAATTGTTGGGTTTTTTGTCTTGTTTTGTTTTGGGTTTTTCTTTTTTTTGGCCTTTTTGAGACAGGGTCTCCCTGTAGCCCCCACTGGCCTGGAACTTGCTATGTAGACCAGGCTGGCCTTGAACACACAGAGATCCACCTGCCTCTGCCTCCTAAGTGCTGGAGCTAAAAGTGTGCTCTGCCATGCCCAGCCTAGAATTGATTCGTAAAGTGTTTGCTCCACTGTGTGTGCTGTGTGGGTTTTCTCAAAGGTGACAGGTAAAAGAAATAGTCACAGGACTGGAGAGATGGGTCAGCAGTTAAGCATCTACACTATTTTTCCAGAGGACTCAGGTTCAGTTCCCACACCCACACTGAGAGGATCACAACCACCTGTAACTCCAGCTCCAGGGGATCTGATGCCCTCTTCTGGCCTCCAGAGGCACTGTACACATGTACACAAACCCACACACAGACACACATGCATCTACATAATTAAAAACTAAAATTAAGCCGGGAGTGGTGGCACATGCCTTTAATCCCAGCACTTGGGAAGCAGAGGCAGGTGGATCTCTGTGAGTTCAAGGCCAGCCTGGTCTA
>NW_008349596.1:1364962-1438660 GCF_000622305.1 Nannospalax galili | reverse complement strand
ACTAAAATTAAGTCTTTAAAAAAAAAAAAACGAGTTAGGTAGATCACAAGCCTATTGGCAAATTCCTGAAGGTAGAGACTATTTATTTTTTAATTTTTGAGACAGGCTTTCATGTAGCCCAGGCTAGCCTAGAATGTACTACTTAGTTGAGAATGACTTTGAATTCATGGTCTTTCTGCCTCCACCTCCCCAGTGCTGGTATTATGAGCATGTACTACTATACCTGGCCTATTTCTTTCTTTAGTTAGTTATGTATTTTGAAACAGGGTCTCACCATATAACCCATTATATAGTCCTGCTGCCTCTACCTGCCCAGAACTGAATCACAAGTATCTGCCACCACACCCAGCCCTGAAAGTAGAGTCTATCCTCAAGACCATTGTTGGTTAGAGTTGTCATTTCAATGTAGCAATTTGAGGTGGGGTAGCTCCTCTTTCTTACCTCACATACTTCTGTTCTCCCCGATTCTTGCCTTAATGGCCAGAGGCCAGAGGAGTCCAGCAATTTTCAAGGCAATTCTGTTTCTGTTGAATTACATATAATAAAGTGGGTGTTGCTTTAGCATAGCCTAGCTTTGACATTTAACCTTAAGGATGTCAATTAGAGCCATGAACTGTATACGTTATTTTTTTGTGGGTTTGCAGGGTGAAACAGAGTCTCACTAATGTAGCCCTGACTGGCCTGGAACACACTATGTAGACCAGACTAGCCCCAGTCTCACAGAGTTCCACCAGCCTCTGCCTTCGGAGTGCTGGGATTAAAGGTATGCACTACCACACATCTGGCTCTGTAAACCACTTTTAATACCTTCATTCAACAAATCAAAACCAGCCAGGCTCACTGGTGTGGGCCTGTCATCCCAGCTAGTTGAGACACTGAGGCAAGAGCATCACAAGTTCAAAGCTTCTCTGGGCTATAGAGTGAGCTTACAGCCAGTCTAGGCAATTTAGTGAGACCTTGTCCCAAAATAAAAAGTTACAAGAGGGTTAGGGATATAGCTTAGAGATAGAGCATGTGAGGCCCTGGGTTCAAAAACAAATCCATTGTACATGGAAGTTTAATTATCTCATCAAAAACCTCAGGGTCTGTAAAAAGTCTGTTGTGCTGAAATGGAGGCACAAGGTGCCCACACCATGACTCATAGCTGACTCGGCAGTTTTTGCATTGGAATGCTGATGATATTAGTTGTACAGAGTCTTCTGCTTCCTCTGTAAACATTCGATCCTTTCAAATATAAGCCTTGTTTTACGTTTCTTGTAATTTAGGGATGACCTCATATAGTTATTTCGATTTCTAACTTAACACTCTCTTTTTAAAATATTTTATTTATTATTTGACCAGACTGGCCTTGAACTCACAGAGATCCGCCTGCCTCTGACTCTGCCTCTGACTCTGCCTCCAGAGTGCTGGGATTAAAGGCATGTGCCACCACGCCCAGCTTATTATTTTTATTTTATGTGTATGAGTATAATGCCTGCGTGTCGGTGGGTGCATGTGTGTCATGTAATGCCCTCAGAGATCAGAAGAGGTGTCAGATCCCCTGGAACTGGAGTTACAGACAGTTGTTAGCTGCTATGTGGGTCCTGGGAATCGAACCCATATCCTCTACAAAGCAGCCAGTGCTCTTAACTGATGAGCCATCCCTCCAGCCCCTAATTTAATGCTCTCTTACAGTTGATGTTCTAGAAGGGTCCTGGTGCTGTAGGATCAGTCCTCAGGCAGGCACCTCCCCCACACACACTTCTTTGCTTCCTTCCCTAATGATGATGCATCAGGAATGGAGCCGAGGGTGACTGAAATCCTTCTGGCTTTGTACTTGGCCCTTGAATCCTTTTCTGGGAGCCAGTGGGCTATTTAAATGATGTTAATTAGCTTTCATGCCCAGGCTTAATGAAGAGAACTTTGAAAATGCTTTTAGCCGCTCTGTTGAAAATGTTGCTGTTATCTGTGATTTGATTTCAAAACCCAGTGGAAGAGGGGAATAGATCATTGTCTGCTATTTCCTGTCACTTTGGGAGCCAGAAATCAGCCAAGAGTTTCTTTTAGCACAGTGGGAAACTGGAAAAAGCCAACTTGGCAAACTGAAAACGCAGAATTGAGCCAAAATGAGATCTTTGTAGGAGAGAGAAAGAAACTTCTAGTAGAAACTCTTAGTGCATCTCAGGTGGGGCTTGGGGACATAGTAGTCTTTTCCTCCTGCATTCTTTGTGTCTTAAAGTCCCAACCAGATAGCGTCTTCACTAGGTACCACACTCAACTTTCTTTCCACAGGAGTGCAGAAAAGCCTATATCCTTATGGTCCCCAAGTTCTGCACAGCCAGGGTTGACCTTTTCCAGCCCTATCCTCTGGACGTACAGCCCACGGAGCCATGTTTTCTTGGTTGCAGGAGAAGCAGCTCTATGGCTCTTTAATGTGAGATCAGGACCAGGGCTGTTCAGGAGGTGATAGTATGACCTGGGCTCCCAGGGGTTCTTCTGGATACCATGTAAAGACCCTCTGGACACCGCCCCCATGTGTCCAAGTCACTCAGGGCTCCCACAGTACGTGCTCGTTCCAGGTTTGACCCAGGTTGGGTGACTCGGGTTCTGCCTGAAAACCACAGGGGCCCTGGATGTCGGCCTCACTGTCCCTTGGCCCCTAGTGATGTGAGAAAGATCTTCCTACTTTGTACTGCTCTTCTTTGGGTGTGAATAACAGACTATGCAAGCTTAGTTTCTAGTTCTGAATCACCTTCCTCTGGCTGGATTCAAGTCAGAAACGTGCATGTGTGCATGCATGCATGCATGCGTGTGTGTGTGTGTGCAAGGCATGTGTGTACACATGCATATGGAAGCCAGAGGTCAATGTTGGTGATGTCTTCAATCACTCTCCACTGTGGGTCTCTCCCTCCCCTCGTGGGTCGTTGGCCACCAGTCCACGAGGACAAAGGGAGCAGAAGTGACGAACTGGGTCAGGACGGCCAGTGAGCATGATGGAAAAAGACTTTCTGGGGAGTCAGATTCAGTGAAACAGCTCCATTTATTCAGTGGGGGTCAGGGAAAATATAGTGTGGAGGCAGCAGCCAAAGCTTCAGCTGATAGGTTCTCATAGTATGCTTTATGTACATGTGGTAGGGGAATCCTATCATCCGACTATAGGGCAATGCCTAATTATCATATAGAAAAAACCCTGGGGTCAGTTTTATTGCAGGTAACTATGCCAAAGGTCATGTTCCAAATAAAGCCAGGCATCTGTGCTTGGTGGCACTTTCCAGGTAAGTCAGGCAGAGAGCAGGAGGCCCCCTCTAAGAAAGGGAGTCCTTCCATATAGCACCAAGCCCCTTAGAGCTCTCCGGACATGGAGGACTACAACCTTTAGCAGCAGGGTCCCCCAACACTCCACTTTATTTTTATTTTATTATTTTTATTTTATGTGTACGTGTGTATTGCCTGCATGTAGGTAAGTACACCCATGTTGTGCAATGCCCGCGGAGGTCAGAAGAGGCTGTCGGATCCCCTGGGACTGGAGTTATGGACAGTTGTTAGCTGCCATGTGGGTGCTGGGATTCGAACCTGAGTCTTCTGCAAGAACAACCAGTGTTCTTAACCACTGAACCATCTCTCTAGCCCCTCCACCTTATTTTTTGAGACAGAGTCTCTCACTGAAGCTAAAGCTCATTGATTGGGCTAGACTGGCTAGCCAGCAAACCCCAGAGCTCCTCCTGTCTCTGCCTGCCCAGCACTGGATTAGAGGCATGCCCTGCTACCCCTAGGTTTTTTGTGGGTGCTAGGAATTGAACGTGGGTCCTCATGCTTGTGTAGCAAGCACGTTACCCACTGGGCCACCACATTAGCCCCTTCGCTGCTTCCATGCCATGCTTGGGTCTAGTGAAGGCTGAGGTGAGGGTTCAGCTTGCTCACATAGAGATGAGAGAAAGTGGGGTTGGGAAGTCTTCCTCATACATCAGATTCCTTGGGTAGGGTCGCCTGTTTCAGGAAGCTAAATGCCCTTCAGTCTTCCTCTAGTTGATACAGGGGAAGAATCTCAAGCGATACCAATAAATCTTACAATGTCATTTCATTTTTTTAACTTACAGTCAGAAAACATCTGAATCTTGAACTTGGAATAAAGTCAGATGGGTGCTGGGGACTTGCATAGAATATTCTGTTACCCATTGCCAACCTTTGTCTTGATCACTGTTGCTAGTGCCCATGAAGACTGAGAGGGGTGTTTGTCTTAGTTTATTCTTCATTGCTCTGACAAAACACTCTGACCAATACCAACTTGGGGAGGAAAGGGTTTATTCAGCTTACGTCTCCCGGGTCACAGTTCATCCCAGAGCCCAAGGTAGGAACTCAGGGCAGGAACCCGGAGGCAGGAGCTGGAGCACAGGCCACAGAAGAATGCTGCTTACTGGCTTGCTCCCCTGGCCCCTGCTCAGCCTGCTTTCTTACACAACACAGGCCCACCTGCCCAGGGGTGGCACCACCCACAGTGGGCTGAGCCCTCCCACATCACTCATCAAGAAGATGCCCCTCAGACATGGCCACAGGCCAGTCCAATAGAGGAAATTCCCCAACTGAGTCTCCCTCAACCCAGGTGTGTCAAGTTGACACTAAAGCTCTCCAGCACAGTGTTATTTATAATCGCCAAGCCCCTTGTTTTAACCCCCTTATGCTTCTATTAAAGTACTAACAGTATGGTTGAAAACATTATTTCCTGAAATGCCTTCCCCCACCTCTGCCCCATAATTATCAAAGAAGGAAAATCTCCTGTTTTTACTAAAGATCTTCCCATGCTTACCCCACATCCACATTTCATTGTGGGCCACTCTCTTACACCCTTACATACAAAATTACAGCCATACAAAATTACAGTTTGCCTTAAACCACATGTAACCTTCCTTTATACCTGAAAACCCTGATCCAGGATTCTTGAATGATAAATTCCCATTGGTCCTTCAGGAGTCAGTTCCTACAGGAGCCTCCTCCCCCAGGAACCCTTCTGTGGTGTCTTCAGGCTGGCTCTACATCTGTCTTCCTCTGTGTGCCCATAGAAACTAGACCTCAGTTTGAATTGTGATTGGCTGTGGGCTTCTTGATGGACAGGGCTAAGCTCTGTCACAGTAATCTCCCTGGTTCCCAGTGTGGTACCCAATGGATGGGGGAGGATGAATGAGTTGTTTTTGAATTTGTTGCTTATCTCACAAACAGTAAGACTGCACATTTCCATTTGGTTTTTCAAGGTATAAGGTTTGAATGCCTGTGAAAGACAACTGAGTAATCAGAAAATTTGGGGGATGAGAGTGTGTCTTGGTGATAGAGTCCTTGCTTAGCAAGCTTGAAGGCCTGGATTCTATCCCTACCACCACCTAAAAGTGTAGGGTAAGAGGGAGAGAAGAGTGTGAGTCTAATCTTAGGGAAGAAGACAACCAGTGGAACTCTGCATTTGCTTCTAGATCTTGGAAGCCCAGAAGGCATCGCCCTCGACCACCTTGGCCGCAACATCTTCTGGACAGATTCTCATCTGGATCGAATAGAAGTTGCAAAGATGGATGGCACACAGCGCCGGGTGCTGTTTGATACAGATTTGGTGAATCCCAGAAGCATTGTAACGGACTCCGTGAGAGGGTATGTTTGTGTTCACACGTACATCTGTCTATTCTGGTTGCCCTGGTCTTTTGGATGGTCTCAGGTAAGGTTCTAATGCATTGCTCTCCTGAGGTGGATGAGAGAGAACATGATTGAAGAGTCTAGAAGCTGATAAGATCCTCACACATACTGCAGTGTGGACTTCATGCCATGTTCTGGTTTAGAATTTCTATCAAGAGACTTTGTATGGCGGCACCCAGAAGCTGGGATAAAACACTAAGCTGCCCAGCATAGAGTTTAATGTGGATTAACACTCAAACTGCACAGACCCTGTGGGAGTACTGGGCTGGCCTAAACATGCCCCTGGGATGTCTTGTTGGCACAGACCTGGTCAAGTGTCCCTAGAGACTTCCTGTGGGCTTCTTCAACCTGTCGCTTGCTCTCTCTTACCCTACAGCAAGGTTGTGATCTCACAGCCCAGGCCCCAGCCCCAAGATGCTTCCTTCAGACACAGCATCCCTTGTATTATGGTCCCTAGGCAGACAGCAGTGACCTCGACCACCGCCTCTGCTGAGAACTGCATCTTGTCACAGTCTAGTCCTCTTGGTCTTGCCGTGGCCTCTTACATTGTGATAGCACATGGGGAATTACTCCGTGTGTGTGTGTGTGTGTGTGTGTGTGTGTGTGTGTATGATAGCATGAGTGTTGAGGCCAGAAACAACCTTGGGTGTCATTCCTCAGGCATTGCTTACATTTTTTTAAATTTACTTTTTATTTTATGTGTATGAGTATATCGTCTGCATGTATAGCGCCCATGAGCCCGCATTGTGCAATGCCTGCAGAGGTCAGAAGAGGGCGTTGGACTCCCTGGAACTGGAGTTACAGATGGTTGTTAGCCACCATGTGGATGCTGGGATTTGAACTTGGGTCCTCTGCAAGAGCTGCCAGTGCTCTTAACCACTGAGCCATCTCTCCAGCCCCTCACCTTTTTTTTTTTTGAGATAGGGTCTCTCACTAGCCTGAACCTCCCCAAGTAAGCCAGCACTGAGATTTCAAACCTTGGCCACCACCACATTCAGCTTTTTTTTTTTTAATTTTTATTTATTATTTTTATTTTATGTGTATGCATGTATTGCCTGCATGTAGGTAAGTGCACCCATGTCGTGCAGCGCCTGTGGGGGACAGAAGAGGCTGTTGGATCCCCTGGGACTGGAGTTAAGCACAGTTGTTAGCTGCCATGTGGGTGCCGGGATTCGAACCCGGGTCTTCTGCAGGAACAACCAGTGTTCTTAACTGCTGAGCAATCTCGCCAGCCCCGACACACTCAGCTTTTTTTTTTTTTTTTTTTTAAATGTCTTTTTGAAGCAGGGTCTCCCTGTAGCCCCAGCTGTCCTGGAACTCACTATGTAGACCAGGCTGGCCTTGAACTCACAAAGATCTGCCTGCCCTGCCTCCCAAGTGCTGGGACTACAGGCGTGCGCCACCACACCCAGCCAGCGTTTTCTTTTTAAACTGGCACTGGGGATTAAACTGAAGTCTCATTTTGCCCAATGAGTTATCTCTCTAACTCCCGCCCCCATGTTTTGTTTTGTTAACAGCTTTTTCAAGATATTTTATGTCAATTATAAAGGAAATAGAATTTGTTAGTAACAGAGTTTCCAAAATTGAGCAAAGAATCAAAGTAACGTGGAAAGAAAAGTACCTTAGCAACCCAGGATCCCATGGCTGGATGTTTTCCTCTCTGCTGGTCTCTTCTGCCAGGTGCTTTCAGAGTGTCTTTCACAAACATTTCCATTCATGCTCGGGATCTCTCTTCCTCTTTCCCCTCCTTTACCTTTCCAGGAACCTTTATTGGACAGACTGGAACAGAGATAATCCAAAAATTGAAACTTCGTACATGGATGGCACCAACCGGAGGATTCTCGCTCAGGACAACCTGGGCCTGCCGAATGGCCTGACCTTTGATGCGTTTTCATCTCAGCTCTGCTGGGTGGATGCAGGTAACAGGAAGCTTGATGTTACCTGGCAACAGTTCTCAGTCTTCTTATTCTTCTAACCTAAAAGTGGGCAAATTTTGTCTGTTGCCTGATTTGTGTAACTGCAGGATCTGAACAGTTTTCACACTGTTAAATGTCACATTTAAGTGTTTTGTATAGTTACCTGTGTACCCTCCCCGGTTTTGCCTTTTAACCTGCAGAACCTGAAATAATTGCTAACTGACACCTGTTTCAGTGGGGGAGGGTACTGAGGATTGAACTTACACATACATGCTCTATCTCCAGTTCTTTTTGTTTTCTGAGATGGGGTTTCACTAAGTCACTTACGCTAGTCTAGAATTCACACTGTAGCCCAAGCAGGCCCTGAGCTTAGGATCCTCTTGATTCAGTACCCCAAGTAGCTAGGGTGACAGGCCTGCACCACCAGGCCTGGCTTTGACCCCTGTTCTAAGTGGTACCACATGAAGTCTGTTGTTAGCCTGATACCTTTTAAGCAATTCACAAGTCACATACATCCCCATAGCTTCCTTTTGTCTCCAAGGGCGTAGGCAGGGCTTTGAGCCTAGGCAGAGACAACAGAACATGAATCCCTATCCTGGCAGTGCAGGCTCAAGATGTGGGCAAGATGCTTGTCCCGCAGGACCATCTGTCATCTCTTCCTGTGAAAGTCTCTGTTGACTGTGTGTTCTTGTGCAGGTGTACAGAGGGTGGGACAGGGTGGGCTGGGAATCCTTGTATTACCATTACGATCCTGTGACAGTCATCACGCAGGCATTAGTCACAGGCCCAGTCACAGCTGGTGACCAGTAATATCTCTTCAGTGCTCTAGCTCCAGGAAGGAAGGGTCTGGAGATGCTAAGGTGCACGGGGGCACGGGGGACTGAGTAAAGGCCAGGAGATGGCAAAGTTCCTTCTCAGACAAAGAACTGGGGAGACTGGGACAGGCTGGGACTTCTCTACCCTGGCTCACATCTCCCCAGAGGACCAGGTATGGGTGCCGGAACTCAGGTGGGTGTCAATTGATGAAAGGGGTAAGACAGGAGACAGGGATGGTGTGTCAGAGCTGAAGAGCCAACCCTCTGTGTTTCCCAGGACAGGTCATTGCAACACTGAACTCCCCCACCCCTGCCTTTCAGACGCTCGTTTTCTGACACAAAGAGCCTGTTTCTTGCATGAACAATGACCAACTTGTGTTTGCCACACACAGGCACCCATAGGGCAGAATGCCTAAACCCTGCTCAGCCCGGCCGACGCAAGGTTCTTGAAGGACTCCAGTATCCTTTCGCTGTGACAAGCTACGGGAAGAATCTGTACTACACAGACTGGAAGACGTATGTAGGCTGCTTTTATGCTGCTGGGCAGCCCTGTGCCCCTCCTCTGTCTGTGGGAGCCCTTTCCTTCTGGCCTCTTGTCCTAACCTTTGAGCCTTCAGAGATGCCCTCCCCCTTCTCCCTTCCTGGCTGTCAGGAGGTATGGAGGGGTAAAGGAGGAGGACTGTCCTGTTCCTGGCCAAGGATGTCCAAGTTTGAAACCTGGACTTTCTGAGCATGTACATTTGTGCCCCCAGAAGCTGCCTGGGGTCACATGGCTTGTGGGCGTCATGCTTATAGTATGTCACTGCCTCACTGTCGTTCTTAAATTGCACTGCTCCCATGGATTCTAATCGACCACTCTTCTTGCAAAGGGAGGGTCACTCCAAGTAGGTGGCTGGCCTGACAGAAAGCCTGGACTTTAGAGCAGAGGGAAGAGCTTCATGACATGGCCCATCATTAAAAAGCCAGCACACTGGAGCTGGGGAGATGGCTCAGCGGTTAAGAGCACTGGCTGTTTTGGCAGAGGATGTGGGTTTGGTTCCCAGCACCACATGGCAACTAACAACCATCTGAAACTCTAGTTCCAGGAGATTAGATGCCCTCTTCTGGCCTCCATGGACATTGCATGCACATGGTGTACTTACATATATGCAGGCATAACACTCATACACATAAATTAAAAATAAATAATTTTTTAAAGTATTTTATTTTTATTTTGTGTGTATAAGTGTATTGTTTTTTTTGTTTTTTGTTTTTGGTCCTTTCAAGACAGGGTCTCCCTGTAGCCCCAGCTGTCCTGGAACTTGCTATGTAGACCAGGCTGGCCTTGAACTCATAGAGATCCTCCTACTTCTGCCTCCCAAGTGCTGGGACTACAGTCATGTGCCACCACACCCAGCATATAAGTGTATTGTCTGCATGAATTATGCATGACCTGTGTCATGCAATGCCCTTGGAGGTCAGAAGAGAGCATTGGATTCCCCTGGAACTGGAGTTATGGATGGTTGTTAGCCACCATGTGGGTACTGGGAATCTAACCACAGTCTCCTACAAGAACAGTCGCTGTTCTTAACCACTGAGCCATCTCTCTAGCCCCCAAAATAAATAATTTTTTAAAAAACCAGCAAACGTCAGTCTTGGTCCACCCCCAGAGGGAGGGAGGGACACCTAGAGAGTGAGACCACTATGTCAGTTTCTCTCCCAACCCACAGAAGAGGCTACCTAACTCTTCTGAGAACAGTTGAAGCCACCAGATCCATTTGTTACCCTCTATCCTTTGGTGCTTTGCAGGAATTCAGTGATTGCTGTTGACCTTGCTATTTCCAAAGAGATGGATACCTTCCACCCCCACAAGCAGACCCGGCCATATGGGATCACCACTGCCTTGTCCCAGTGTCCCCAAGGTAACGCATTCATGCTGCTGAATGTGAATCAGCACTTAGATTACGTGACCCACTTAGAATATCAAGGTGGCCTAAACACATCCCTGGCTCCTTCCTGCAGGAGGCCCAGCTTCAGCATCGTGGAAATCTTTTAGTCCATCACTTGCTTTCTCTGGTGTCTAGGGGATTGTCCCTGAGGCTCAGAGTCAACACGTAGCTGCTAGTAGCCACACTGGGCTAGACACAGTCGCTTCCCCCAAGGGTCTTCACTGTTGAGTGGGGAGTCAGACACATCAATGAGAAATCTGAAGGTCTGGGATGGATATGGTTAGTACAACTGAGTCTTGAAGTGTACAGTCTTCAGGTACAAATAGGAACTCACTGTTGGATCACTGCTATTTAAAAATTATTCATTCATTCATTTATTTGTATGTGTGTGTGTGTGTACCTAAGTGTATGTATGTGCACAACATACATGCAGGTACCTGTGGAGGTCAGAAGAGGGGATCAGATCCCCTGGAGTTGGAGTTGCAGGCAGCTGTGAGTCACCTGATGTGGGTGCCAGGAGCTGAAGTTTGGTCCTCTGCAAGAGCAGGAAGTGCTTCTAATGGCTGAGCCATTTCTCCTGCTCCTGGATGGCTGCTGCTTTAAACATTCATGCACTTGGCCTAACAGCAACAACAATGATAAATTATAAGCACACAGCTAGGGAAATGGCTCAGTTGATAGAGTGCTTGTCTTGCAAGCACAGGATCTGTATTTGGTCTCTAGAACCCACATAAAAACAAGCTAGGCATGGGGCTGGAGAGCAGTTAAGAGCACTGGCTGCTCTTGCAAAGGACCTAGGTTCGATTCTCAGCATTCACATGGTGGCTAACAACTGGCTATAACTCCAGTTCCAGTGAATCTAATGCCATCTTCTGGTCTCCGTGGGCATTGCATGCACAAGTGCCCGTACATACATGCAGGCAAAACATTCATACACATATAATAAAAATAAATAAACTAATAAAATGTAAATCCAGGCATAGTGCCTTGAATTTGTTATCCCAGTGCTGGGGATGTGAAGATAAAGCTCCCTTGGGCTCGCTGGCTAGCCAGCCTACCATACTTGGAGAGTTCCAGACCAGTGAAGACCCTGTCTCCAAAGAAGATAGTAAGGAATAAAACCCTTAGGAAAGGGCTTATTCCTTAGGTAGCCTGAGGGGTGCTTCTTGAGGTTCTTCTCTGACTTCTACATGCATGTGTACCCACATATACACAAATATGCACACACACAGAAGGAAGAATTGAAAATTGCACGTGACACTTCCTGGAAGCTCCTTGATGTCAGCTCACAGTGCTGAGTGCCTTCTGTTCATTGGTCTATTTAATCCCCATGGCAACCCTGTGTGGTAGGTGCTGTTGTACCCATTTCATGGTGCTTATTCTGAGTTGCAGAGCTATAGCAGACGAACTGCAGGTGAGTCCAGGTGTCCTGGCTCCATAGTCGGTGCTGAGCTGTGCCTCCTCCCAAAGGCCTCTCCCCTAAGCCATCCTCTTTCTTGCGTGAGGCCAAAGATGTGTTAGATGAAAATTATCTACCATATTAAGGTTTCAGTTCCATGCTGGAGTTGGAGGATCCTCCCTGGGATCTACTAAGTAGCTTCAGTGCTGTCTTTGCACAGGCCCCTGCATTATTAGTTCCTTTTCTCACTGCTGTGACAAAACGCCTGACAAAAACAACTTAAGGAAGGGCTGATTGTGGCTCGGTTTGAAGGTGCGGTCCATCCCGGAAGGGACAGCATTGGTGGCAGGACTGTGAGGCAGCTGGTCACATTGCATCTGCAGTCTGGAAGCAGAGAGAGATAGATGCTAGTGTTCAGCTCACTTCCTCCTCTTTCTTTAGTCAGAGACCCCAGGCAATGGGGTGATCCTGCTCACATTTAGAGTGGCTTTTCCTGTACTAGTTAACCTAGAAACTGCTAACAGGCATGCCCAGAAGTGTGCTTCCATTGCGACTCTAAATCCCATCAAGTTGGCAATCAAGATGAACCACAACATCCCCAAATCAGGAATGGGGGTTCTTACCTGTCTGATCTATGATAAAGCAGCAATAGCTCAGCTTGGCCCCTTAGAGCCACAAAGGAGGCTAATGGAGAGGCTGCTATTGTAGATGTCAGCTGATTAGAGAGGAGGCTGTAACTCTGATTTCCATCTTTTCTAGGTCACAACTACTGCTCTGTGAATAATGGCGGCTGTACCCACCTCTGCTTGGCCACCCCAGGGAGCAGAACCTGCCGATGCCCCGACAACACTCTGGGCGTTGACTGCATTGAGCGGAAATAAAGAAAGGAATGCCTTGCTCCCTCTCCAAGAATTTCACAGTAACACTCTACTTAAAATGACTTGATATGGACTGAAAATTGTCCTGCAGTGGCGTGACCATTAGGTCCAGGTCTAGCCCAGCCTGAGCCCCAACAACTTCCCCTCACTCTTCCCCCAAAACGATCACCCTGGACTCCAGTAATGGGAAAGTCTCTACCCCTACCCGAGAGCAGGAACCACACACACATACACATACCTTGACCCCAGTCCTCAGACAAGATAATAGAGTTCTGAGTGAAAAGCCAGATGTGATGATACATGCCTGTATTTCCAACATTTAGGAGGTGGAGGCAGGATCAGGAGTTTAAGACTAACCTCAGCTTAGGCAAACTGTGAGTC
This sequence comes from Nannospalax galili, assembly GCF_000622305.1. Lineage (NCBI taxonomy): Eukaryota > Metazoa > Chordata > Mammalia > Rodentia > Spalacidae > Nannospalax > Nannospalax galili. Next base: position 1,425,691 of record NW_008349596.1, on the reverse strand, counting down.
ATTCCTTTTCTTTCGGTGCTCTGATTTCTGTCTTTATGCACCCATCTAACTCCCCTCCTTTTCTGTCCTACTTCTTCCTGCCCAAGACTCTGACTGCGTGAGCATGCACTGCCATGTAACCAGAGCCAACTCCTATCCTAGGGCTTCATGGTATTTGATGGATGGTGATACGCAGCCCCTCCAGATTAAAAATACTGGCATTTCAGCAGCAGCCATTGGTAATTAAATGTGTAAGTCAAGGAAATGTCTTATGAGAGGAATTTCAGGATGTAGAGTCAAGATGTTTGAGGATGGGGATGATTATTTTGATGTGCCTTAAACTGTAACCGTGATTACCAAATTATTTGTCTTAGCTAAAGCACCTACATCAGAATCTAGTCTCTGATGCTACATGAGACTTCAGCCCCACTCCTGGTACCACTTTCCAAGTCTCTTTGTGGAGACCCCTCTGGGTCCCAGGCTGGGGCTTGGACCAAGTAATTATGCTTTCTAGTGCCTCTGGCCTCAGCTCCTGAGAACCAGTGTCCTCTCAACCATGAACTTGCTTCTTTTTTCTCCCTCTCTCTGTGGCCCTTGCAAGACACTCACCTGAAAACACAATCTAGGAAGAGCTGAGTACTTCTACTAGTGGTCCAGACCCTTAATTGCTCATGGTGTAGTTCAAGGGACCATTGCTGCCTTTCCTCTTTCTGTCTGCCTTTGTTTCAAAAACATCTCCTGACCATGTGAGTAGCTACACCTCTCTCTTTTTTTCATCTGCTTCTTTTGTTCATCTTTCTAGAATAGAAATTTTGGATTGAAAGTCAAGCATTAGAAGTTTTAAGTCAGCACAGCACAGAGCAAGGGAGTGGACAGTTCAGAGGGAACTCTCACAGAGAGATGGGTATGGATAAACAGGAATGGAAAACCCAAGAGGAAAAGATGGCAGAGGGGCTTAGGGACAGCAATAACCAAAACCCTTAAATAACTCCATAGAAAAATGGCACATTTTGCCAAAGGGCACTTGGCCCTGAGGACATAGAAGAATTTGTCTGATGTTTTTCTTGTGGGGAGAAGGCTTCCTTTTCTTCCAGCTTTATCATATATAACTCCCCAACCCCAGCTCCTCCTACCTCCTCTCACCTGCTTCCATTGGCCCCAGGGGACCTGAATCAGGGGGGAGTCGCTCCTTAAATAATTGGAGTCTGGAGAGAACTACCATATCCCCAAGAATCACAGGGTTTAAGGAACATGTGAGTCTTCTGTGCAGCCCAGCCCCATAAAGTAGGCTCCGTTTCTTTCTTTTTAGAAATTTGTCATTTGTCAAAGCCCACTGTCATGTTCATCATGATGTTGTACAACTTTTATAACTTTTATTCATTTTACTAGATTCTTTCTAAAATGTTTTATATGGTAAATTCTTCAACTGTGGAAACCTGAAGGTGCTTATTAACAGTTCTCTGGATTTATACAAGTATCGGATGATTCCTTGAGTTTACAGCTGTATGAATATAAGTACAGAAAATTAAAAAAAAACAACTGTTAAAATCTTGCTTTGTCTTGTTGTTACTGTTTTCTTTGTGACAAGTGTTGCTATGTTGTGGTCCAGACTGATCTAGGCTGGCTTCAAATGCTCAGTCTTGCTGCCTCAGCCTCTTGATTGCTGGGATTAAAGGCATGTGCCACCACAATGTGATGTTGGAGGCCACTATATGATGGAAAACCAGACCATTTAATAACTGGCAAAATCTAGGGGACCTAGAGGGTCTTAACATGGTGTTTCTATTGAGCCATTCGTTAACCACACCACCCACAAAAGACAAAGACTTATAACTGACTTTAAAAGCAATTATATCACAAATCCCCAAACTACTCTTGTGAACATTTTTCTTTTTTGGTTTTTTTCTTTTTTGAAATAGGGCCTCATGTATACCAGGCTGTCCTCCAACCCCCTATGTAACCAAGGATGACTTTGAACTTGTAATCCTCCTATCTGGACCTCCTGTGTTCTGGGATCACAGGCACGTGCTACATCAACCAGCTTATACAACACTGGGAATCAAACCCAGGACTTTGTGCACGCTGGGCAAGCACTCTACTAACTGGCTTATATCCCCAGAAAAATGGATTCTAGATGCAAGGAATAAAGTTTTCTGCCTCAGCACTGGAAATAAGCTGTTCTGCCCCTCATCTTCAGAAAGAGGAAAGATTCTCCTGATGGTGGCCAGGGAGTGAGACCTCTGATGTGTGCTATGCTGTCACCTAAGGGAGGTACCACCCAGAGTCCCCATAATGGGATGTGAACAGCCTCTGAATTAGAGGAAAGGGGCTCAGAAGTTGCAGGACTGAGGTGCTCAGAGCTCAGTTGTTGCAGAGCAGAAGTCAGTAATGAGGCATACCTGCCCATGGGAGTTGTTTGAAAGAGACAACTTGTATAAGCTATTAAAATTCACAGTGGCTTATTCTGGCCATAAAACCTACTTATATAAAGATGACATCAGGAAAGACACTGAAGAAGATTCCAAGAATCCATCCCTCCATCAGAACTGACAGGAGTTCAGGTCTGAAGTAGCTATTTTGGACCTCAGGATATAGATTCTGTTATACTCTTTCATACTACAGAAGAACACTTGTACACTCAGCAGGCAGAGGCAGGAGGATCTCTATGAATTTGAGGCCAGCCTGGTCTACATAGTGAGTTCCAGGCCAACCAGGGCTACATAGTGAGACCCTGTCTCAAAAAGCAAGAAACACTTATAGTACATGAGAGCTTGGAAGAGACTGGTGAATTACAGTTAATTTTGATCTTAGCTGAGCCTATCATTTCTCATCACCCAACCCTATAGTAGGCGGCTCTGTGCACAGCAACACACATACCTGGCAGAGTTTGCTGGAGCCAAGATGGGCAAGAAGGATGTTGCTCTCCAAAATATCAAGATGATGTATTCTGATACAATTTAGCCATGATTTCTTGAGTACATCAAAAGCACAAACTAATAAATTGGACTTCACAATTAAAAGTATTTGTACATCAAAGGATGCTATCAAGAGGGGATCCGTGCATGGGAAGGGAGAAAATATTTGCAAGTGCATTATTCTAGTAAGGACTTAATATCCAGAAATATAAAGAACTCTTGTAGCACGATGGATAATGGAGTTGAACAAATAGTCCTACAGGTAAAACGTACATGTCAATAAGCACATGAAAAGATACTCAAGGGCTGGGTATTGCAACTCAGAGGGACAGTGATTGCCTTGAATGCGTGAGGCCCTGGGTTTGGCCCCTAGCACAGAAAGAAAAATCCACATCACTAGTCGTTAAGGTAAAACAAATGAAACCACAAATCCAATACCATTTCACACCTACTAGAAAGGCTGTTTAAGAAAAGTGCAGGGGAAGATGTGGGTAAAGTGGGATCTCTGTGCATTACTAGTGGGAATGTAAGGTATCAACTTGATGGGAGACAGCTTGGCAGTTCATCAAGGAGTTGAGTATAGAGCAACCTGTGATTCATCCACCTCACTTCTAAGTAATGCCCAAAGAATCGAGACGAGGGACTGGAACAGACACTTGTAGACCAGTGTGCACTGCTCCATTCTTTACCCAGGCCAAAAAGTAGAAACAACTCATGGCCATCAACAGATGAATGGTACATAGGTTACACACACACACGCACACACACAAAATGCTGCTTTGGAAAGGAATGAAGTTCTGATGCATCATACAACACAGGTGAACCTTGCGGATATTGTGCATTGTGCTATGTGAAACAGACCAGATACAAAGGAACAAATACCAGATGATGACACTTGTGTAAGGAACCTACAACCGGCAAATCTGTAGAAACCGAAAGTAGACTCAAGTTTATCGAGGGTTAGAGGGAGGGAAGAATGGAGGTTATTGCCCAATAATTAGAATTCTGGGGGTAGTGAAAAGATTTTGAAAATAATGGTGATGGTTGTGAAAAATTGTGAATGCAATTAATGACACTGAATTGTACATTTAAAAAACAGTGAAAAGGAAAATGCCTTGTTCTATGTTCTTGTTTATTTTATTAAGATCTTGTTGTGAGGGCTAGAGAGATAGTTTGGCAATTAAGAGCACTTACTGCTCTTCCAGAGGACCTGAGTTCAGCTCCCAGCACCCACATGGTGGCCAACATCCATTATTAACTACAGTTCCAATGGACCCAACATTGTCTTTTGGCCTTTACAGGCACCGGGCATGTACATGATGCACTTACATACATGCATGCAAAACACCCATACACACAAAATAAAAATAGATAAAATCCTTCTTTTTCTTTTCTTTTGTCTTTTTGAGACAGGGTCTCCCTATAGCTCCAGCTGCCCTGGAACTCACTATGTAGACCAGGCTGGCCTTGAGCTTACAGAGATCCGCCTGCCTCTGCCTCCCAAGTGCTGGGACTACAGGCGTGTGCCACCACGCCCTGCAAAATCCTTTTGTAAAAAGCTCTTGCTATGGGGGCTGGAGAGATGGCTCAGTGGTTAAGAGCACTAGCTTCTCTTGCAGAAAACCCCGGGTTTGATTCCCAGTACCCACATAGTGGCTAACAACAGTCTGTAACTCCAGTTCCAGGGCATCTGACACCCTCTTCTGATCTCCTTGGGCATTGCATGACATGGGTGTACTTACGCACATGCAGGCAATACACTCATACACATAAAATAAATTGTTTAAAAAAATATCTTGTACCTCAGGCTGGTCTTGAACATGGTTCTGCTGCTTCATCTTCCTGAGTGCTGGGATTACAGGCTGTGCCACCCTACCCAGCTTTGTGTTTTAGATAGCTAGCTATAGATAATAGATAGACGTAACATGCAACATACAAGAACTTCACAGCCATGTCAGTTGTTCATCCTCAAGGCTCACTCCCAGACCCAAATCTAAACTTCCCAGTTCTTGGGATCCTCAGCCTAGATGAATCTGGCTGATGTGAAGCTGACTGTGCTCCACGCAGCCCTCCAGATGTGATGCCCACACTTGGCAGCTCTGTTCACACAAGTTCTCCTCCCTCTGTGGGCTTTGGAGGCATTGCATAATCTGTGCAGGTCACTATAGCTCTTCACACTGCATGTCTGGCTTACCTAGAGCACAGTGGTTCCTTCACCCCTACCTTGTCCCCTCTATACATAAGTGAGGTTCAGGAGTCAGGAAGCTAACCCTTCAGGGCCTCCGTGCGGAGTCCCTCGCAGTGTATGTGAGGGCCATCTTCCCCACCTGTGGGCTTTGTGCCATCTTCAAATGCACTAGGAAGATAAAGGAGGCAGTTCAGTTAGCAAAGGCTTACCTTGCAAGCATGAGGATCTGAGCTCAATCTCCAAAATCTACATCAAAAATGCTAGGCATGGTGGATTGTGCTTGTAATTTCAGTGCTGGAGAAGAGAAAGGCAGTTTCCTAGGGCTTGCTGGTCAGCTACCCTAGCCTCCCCGGTGAGTGCCAGGCCAATGAGAGACCTGTCTCAAAGGAGGAAGACTGTATTCCTAAGGATGACATTCAAGGTTGCCTTCTGGCCTCCACATATGCACTCACACACGTACACTCACACACGTACACTCTCTCTCACACACAGACACACAAACACACAGGTGCATGCATACATATACACATCCAACATATTGAATAAAGATAAAAAGAGCACTCAGACCCAGCACAGGTCCTTCCTCCCCTTCCTCCTCGACTCCAAGGTCCTCCAGCTCAGTAGTAGGCACTGTTGCTCTTTCTGTTTTACACCTCAGTTCATCATCATTTCAACAACAGGCCCTAGTGGAGCCCATGTGAAAATAGAACATGGAAAGTGGAATCACTCTTATCACAATCAACCAAATAGAACCCAGAGACCCTGATGGAAACACTAAGATAGCAGATGCCTGCCCCCGAAACTCAACAAACCCAGTGCAACCAGTCTCTTGTCTCTTGAAGACAAGCTTGTAACTGTCACTTGCCAATGAACTTTCTCCCAAGCAACTTTCCTAAATTATGATCAGTTTCATATTTTCTCCAAATAAGTGTTTATTCTTGGAGATTCAACTCTACATTTTTTAAAATTACACATTGTTTATTTTATTAATATCAGTATTGTATATGAGAGTTTGTTTAACTGAAGATAAGAAACATTGAGTGGTTTTATAATTGCCGTCAGTTTGACTGTTACCTTTTGCTTTCCTCCACAGCACTGTCCCAGGTGGTGACAGACATCCTGAAGGTTTGCACAGCAAGGGAACATTTGTAAAGTACTATTTTTATGCATGCATGTTCATATGCGAGGGTGCACATGTATGTAGGGCTGCCCTTGAACATATCTGCATATACATGTGGAGGCCAGAGGACAGCTTTAAGTGTTCCTCAGGCACCATCCATGTGTTTTTTGAAATAGAGTTTCTCACTGGCCTGAATCTTGAGTAGGCTAGAGCCAATGAGCCTCAGGGACCCACCTGTTTCTATCTCCCCAGCACTGGGATTACAAACTGGTGCCATTACACCCAGATTTTTTTATGTGGATTCTGGAATAGAACTTGGATTCTCTTGCTAAAGTACTTTACTGATAGAGCCATCTCCTCAGCTCTGTACCTTAAAAAATTATATAAAATTATAAGGTATTGTGTGATTTGTTGCGTGTTATCAAGTATAATGATTAAAATCAAGGCAGTGAACGTTAAAATCATCCTAAACATCAAAAATGTTTTGAGATGGTGGTGCAGGCTTTCCTAACACAGGTGGAGCCCCGAGTTTGATCCAAGCACTGTGTAAAACCAGGTGTGTTGGCACATGCGTGTAACCCATACACTCAGGAGATAACAACAGGAGGATCAGCAGGTCAAGGCCACCCTCAGCTGTACGGTCAGTTCAAGGCCATCCTGGGATACATGAGCACATGGTACTGAAGATCAAAGCCTTCATGTGTGCTAGGCAAACACCCTACCAACTACATCCTTAGTCCTGTAAACATTCTTTTAGGGGCTGCTTGAACAAATGCATCTGAAGACCATAGGTCTGAACAGGAGGTGAGTGACCCAGTCTCTGAGTAGCCAAAATGTCCTTATCCTCTCTCTCTTCCACCTGAATGTGGGATCCCAAAAGCTTCAGGTACGGTCTTAGAGGTCCTTATGAGAGCTGGACCCCTACAAACACACAGGGCTGCTTGGTGTTCAGGTGAGACTAGACCATCTGGCCAGCTCAGCCTAGAGAGCCAAGACAGTTCCAAAAGGAACCACAAGAGGGCAGTCCGAGCTGCTGAATGCAGCTGACTTCACCAGATGCCCTAATCTGCTAATCAGCTCTAACAGGCCAGGCCTCTAAATACCAAGGTTGAATTGTCACCTCCCCCTCCAGGCCTCTCAATGGTAGCTAAACTCAAGAATTAGTTTAGACAGGGACAAACCATGTTCAAACCACAAGATACACACAGTTTAGGATTATTCCAAAGTGACCACCCCCATGGAAAGTGACTTTTAACAGTGAACAAAAATTTGAAGGGAGTTTGCTAGAAACAAAATGACATTAAAATCACCAGGAGCTCGGCCACTGGGATTACAAACAAGGTCAGCAGAGTGTGCCAGCCCCTGTGCTGGCCTTGGGGCCCTCAGTGAAGCCACCACTCACAGACACAAAAGACATGGTTATAGAGGTAGTTTTGTGGCGATGGCACTAGACACACACAGTGGCACCTGATCAGCATTCTTCAAAGTAGGGCAGATTGGTTAACAGTCAAAAAGGAAAATGGGTCCTAGGCCTCAAGCGTCACCTAACTGCTCAGGTGTCATTTATTTTCTTGTGGTGCTAGGAATTGAACCTAAGGCCTTGTGCATGCTAAGCAAGAACTTTACCACTGAGCTATATTCCCAGTCCAGATTCCTGGTCTTCTTAGTAGTGGATGAGATCATCATTTGATGGTGAGGGAGTGGGGAGGGGTTTTAATGAAGAGTCTAAGTCTGATCAGGTCTTAGAAACTTAGAACTGTGTTTTGCTGGTTGCTTTGGTTGAACAAAGCAGAGGAGAAGCTGTATCTTTGATTAGGACCATTTGGCCTCATTTTCCAGCCTCTTTCCTCTTTTGTGAAACAGACATGATGGTATCCCCAAGCTATGAGGACAGCCCAAGCTTCCCTATCAAGAGCTGCATTGCACCCCCTGAGGTAGGGCACCCCGGTGAAGAGGCACCCATGGAAGGTGTTGGGATCTCGCCAATGCTCAAGACTGCTGCGGTACTTGTGATTTATCTTTATAAAGATAAATCATTCCACGTGAATCTTGTGTTCAACTCCATAGTGTACTATTTTAGTTATTTGTTTGATTTTAAAAAAAATAATAGGGGCTGGAGAGATGGCTCAGCAGTTAAGAGCACTGACTGCTCTTATAGAGGACCTGGGCTCGATTCCCAGCACCCACTTGGTGGCTACTAACTGTCCTTAACTCCAGTTCCAGGGCAATCCGAAGCCCTCTTCTGACCTCCACAGCATTGCACGACACGGGTGCACTCACATACATGCAGGCAATACACTATACACTTTTAAAAAATGTGTATATATAGCCGGGTGTGGTGGCGCACGCCTTTAATCCCAGCACTTGGGAGGCAGAGGCAGGCGGATCTCTGTGAGTTCAAGGCCAGCCTGGTCTACATAGTGAGTTCCAGCACAGCTGGAGCTATAGGGAGACCCTGTCTCAAAAAGACAAAAAAAGATGTACATATATATATGTATAATACATAAAATATTTTTTTAAAAATAGGGCCTCAAGGAGCCCTGGAACTCCCTATTTAGTTGAGGATGACCTTGAACTCTTGGTCCTGCTTCCATCTCCCAGGTGCAGAGATTACAGATGTGTGCCATCACAACCAGCTTCATAGTATATTAATGTAAAACACCCTTTTAGCTCCTTAACATATGCTATAGGTTGAACTGCGGACTTCAAAAATACAAGCCAAGGTCCTATTCTGCTTAGCTTTCTATTGCTGCGATAAAAAAACACTGACCAAAACCAACTTGGAAAGTAAAGGGTTTATTTGGCTTACAGATCACAGTCCATCATTACGGAAAGCCAGGGCAGGAACCTGGAACACAGACCATAGAGGAATGCTGCTTACTGGCTTGCTCCTACGGCCTGAGATCAGCCTGACTTCTTATACAACACAGTATCACCTACCCACAGAGGGCTGGGCCCTCCCACACCACTCAACAATCAAGAAAATGTCCCAAAGACACGTCCACAAGCCAATCCAATACAGGAAATTCCCCAGTTGAGGCTCCCTCTACCCAGGCATGTCAGGTTGACAACTGAAGCTTCCAGCACAGGTCCTGGCCCCAATACTTCAGAATGTGATATTTAGAAATAAAGTCTTTGCAGACGTGATTGAATGAAGATGAGGCCATTTGGGACCTTTGCCCAACTGGACTTGGGTCCTTATTAAAAGGAAAAGGTTGGACTGAAGACAGTGCACACACAGACAACACCATGAGTGAGGGACACAGGGATGGGGTGACATGATTATAAGCCAAAGAACCCCAGAGGTGCCAGCATCTTGGGAGAGATGTCCCCCTTGCAGCCGTGCAACACCTTGACCTCAGGCTCTAACCTCAGAAGTGGGAAATAAACGTCTGTGGCTTCAGTCACCCTGTTTGTGATGATTTGTTATAGCATCCCCAGATGACTGATATACCATCAAGTAACATTGAACCTTAAGGAAGATGCACTGAAATTATTTCTCATCGCCTACCCCCATCCCAGCTGACACCTGACTCAGAACACAGTGGGACTGTAAGGATTCTTGAGAGGTTGAGAAAATGCTTGTGAAAGTCCTTTCAATCCTTGAAAGATGTGGGAATGCCAGCTGTTGCTAAGGAGTGGAAGGTGGGCTACAAGATGGCTCAGCTAGTACAGTGCTTGCCACACAAGCAGTAGGACCAAAGTTTGATCCTAAGAACTCATAAAAGTCAGGTGTGGTGGCCTATGTTTGTAATAACAGGCCTGGAGAGGCAGAAACAGCTTCCTGGGATGTTCTGGCTGGTTAACCCAGCCTGCTTGTTGAGTTCCAGGCCAATGAGACCCTATCTCAAAAAGCAAGGTGGGCAACATCCTGAGGAATTATATCTGAGGTTGACCTCTGTCCTACACACACGCACAGGTGCGTACACACATACCACACACACACACACACACACACACACACACACGTAGAAGTAAAAGGCAAAGAGGCTTCTGGGAAATGGGTTCATCAACTGAGTCAAGAAAACAGAACTCTGCCAGGGTGCTCAGAGATTCCTTCCAAGCCTCAGTCAGCTCACTGGTGTAGGAAGCAGATAATTGCCTCTGTCATTGTTCCAAGGAAATTGGGTCAAACGCAGGGCGTTTTTAGCTGTAATCCATATAAACGAATTTAGAAGAATGTCTGGCCTTCTGTCTAAGGCCAATATTAATCTCTCAAGCCTAAGCTATTTGGATATCATGTCTCCAATGGAAAGACAACAGACAGAGACATATAGAAAATGAGGGCCCTAACAGGTATTTTGGAAGTGTTTAAATGGGAACGTATTTCTAGGGGAAAAGAGATTTGGGCCAAGATTTTGCTAGATGGAAAAAATTCCAGAACTAGGTTTATAGTACCAAGACTGGAAGCCACTAGAGCTGCCTGTCTGGAATGCCAAGAACACAGCATTCATCATTGGAGGAGCATGTAGGAAGTGTTGACTCTAGGCTAGCTTTCAAAGGGATCCCACCATGGTACCAAAGAGGGATCGTGTATACTCTTTGAGGAGTAGGGTGTCCAAGGAGGTGCTACTTGTAGAAATAAACACAAACATATGATCAGACAAGACACGCTGACATGGAGTGGTACCAGAATATCTCTCATTCCCACCATAAGAAAAACCAAAAAGCAAGTCAATGAATTTTAACTTTCATAGTATGACTCTTCTAAATGCAAATCCTGATATACCAATATACCAATTTTATTTATTTATTTATTTATTTATTTATTTATTTATTTATTTATTTATATTTACTTAGTCTTTTGAGACAGGGTCTCCCTGTAACCCCAGCTGGCCTAGAACTCACTATGTAGACCAGGCTGGCCTTGAACGCACAGAGATTCACCTGGCTCTGCTTCCCGAGTACTGGGATTAAGGGTGTGCGCCTCCAAGGCCGGCGATATACCAATTTTTAAAATAATAGTTGGAAATTCTATTTATTCATTTGTATGTGTAGATGCACATGCACCTGTGTGCACCAGCGGCTGATGTTGAGTGTGCTCTTCAATCACTTTCCACTTTATTTTTTGAGACAAGGTCTGTCACTGTATTAGTTACTTCAGTGTTGCTGTGATAAAACACTATGGCCAAGGCAACTTATAAAAGGAAGAGTTTATTTGGCCCAGTATGTCTTCACCTATACCCTAATTGAAATTTTAGCGATTAAAAAAAATCATAGTCTGGGAAGCTAAAAGAAATGGAAAGTACTCTAATAACTAAACTGACAATTCTCAAACTGAAAATATGTAATTATATCTGAGGATATAAATGAACAATTCTATATATCTTCTATAAATTTTGAAAATTATTTGCTGACAAAACTGTACTTCCAAGCTGCAACAAGAATGTGAAATTTGTCACTGTTCCTATAAAAAAAGTTTATTTGCTTATGGTTCCCGAGGGATAAGAGTCCACGGTGGCGGTGGGAAGCACCGCTGGAGGAGGCGGCTGGAGCAGAGCACTGACATACTTGGAGCCTATGGGGACAGTCCTGACTCAAACACCACAGTCACTGAACCCTGGGCTTACTGAGTTGGCTGAACTGACTGGTCAGAAAGAAACTGGGATATGCTTGCCTCGACCCACAAGCACTGGCGTTATGGGTATGCATTGCCACGTCCAGCTTTTTACACAGGTACTGGGGATCTAAACTTGGGTCTTCTCGCTTGCGCAGCAAGCATTTTACCAACTTTGCCTCTCCCAGGCCCTAGAAAAGCAGTAGCTGCTGTCAGCTATCACACTCCGGCCCTAATCTGCCTTTTGCCTATGCAGTATCTGAGCCCAGAGTCACCTATGAAGATGACATACAGCTGGAAGCCTGGGATTCCAGGCTCCGTGTGTCTTGACAGTTTCCATTTTGTCCTGTTGGCTCTTTTCACTGGTATGTGACTGACACCATCCCCGCCTCTCTATGCTCCCTTTCCCCACGCCTCAGACAGCTCTAGTCTAGTAACGTCATTGGCATAATCATTGGCCTTAAAAAGAAATGAGACAGAGAAAATGAAAGGGAAGTTATATTGAGAGATACTAGTCTGTGTCTAAGACACAGCGCTAAGTGATTAAGGAAGTCACAGAACTGTGGCTGTCCTGTGATCTATTTTTGTACGGAGGACATATGTGCACTTGCACTCAGAGCAGGCCTGGAAGGAGATGCCAGAAATTCTTAGGAGTGGGTCCTTTCTTGGGAAGGCAGTGGTAGAGGAGGTGTGAATGAAAAGAGCTATGATTTTCCATCTTACACTGTCTTCTCCTCTCACCAGAATGACCACTATAAGCACGTATCCTTCCCCCTACCATTAAAACAGTTTATGGTTGAGGGTGAGATGGGGAAAGATCTCTCCGGTAAGGCCCGTTGCAGAACCTTGAAAATGGAAGTTACTGGTTTCGCTTCCCAACTGTAGTGGCTATCGGGTAATTCTGCTCTCCAGGCAGGCGCCTGTGGGGAGAAAGTATACGCGGACCACATACCCCTTCTCCAGGGCCACATCAACCATGGCTACTGGAGGCCTTGAGGCAGTTCCTGTCTGGGGATGAAGGTGCCACGTGAAAGTTACAAACAGGAAGCTGTGGTGACTGGGACAGCAAGAGGGTAGGGGAGCAGCTGGTTGTGCTTGCAGGGAGGCTATTCCTGGGCGTCCGTGCAATGGCACCCGGAGAGAGAATGCTCCGTGGTGCCCACTGGGGCAGCAGGACCATTTGGTAACATCTTGGCATCCAACCCATGTCCACTCTGTCATTGTTGCGTGACAAGGAGCGGAGTCTCATTCTAAAGTACTTGACTGAGGTCCTTTAACAAATTAGGTGGCTGTTTACAGCAGTTCCTGCTTTCCCACAAAGGGGTCTCCTTTGCCCTCTCTGCGGTTTTCCGCCCTGCTCTTGGTGAGGAAGTTGAGGAACAGAGAAGAGTCTGTGCTCAGTCCCACTCTGCTGTATGACCCTGACTTGCATGCAAAGGCACCAACGACCCACCATCCCTTCCAGCTTGAACACAGCCGTAGAAGTCCTTGGGCCAGGGCCAGGGCCAGCGCTGGAGGAAGCAATGGTGAAGGAAGGCCAGGAATGGCTTCCCTTTAAATTTTTATTTATATAAAATTTTTAAATGCATATGCGTGTTTTCCTGCATGTATGTAAGTGTATCCATACATACAGTGCATGCGGAGACCGAAGAGGGTGTCTGATCCCCTAGAACTGGAGTTACAGATGGTTGTTAGCTGCCATGTGGGTTCTGGGGACTGAACCCTGGTCCTCTGCAAGAACAGCAAGTGCTCTTAACTGCTGAACCATCTCTCCAGTCCCCACAGCTACCTTTTTAATAGAACCCTTCCTATATGCACTAGCTCTCTGTGTGTGTGTGTGTGTGTGTGTGTGTGTGTGTGTGTGTTTGAGACACATGTATGCACATGCTTATGGAGGCTAGAAGACAACCTCAGGTGTCCTTAAGCTCTGTTCATCTTTTTTCTTTTTTTTTTTTTTAATTTTGGTCTTTTTGAGACAGGGTCTCCCTGTAGCCCCAGCTGTCCTGGAACTCACTGTGTAGAACAGGCTGGCCTTGAACTCACAGAGATCTGCCTGCCTCTGCCCCCAAGTGCTGGGACTACAGGCATGTGCCACCACGCCTGGCTTCTTTTTCTTCTTTTTATGGCTATGGATTGTGTGTGTATGCATGTTCACATGTATGGGAGCACATATGTATGTGTAAGGGCCTGTGGAAGCCCAAGACTGTTGTGTGAATCTTCCTTGAACACCCTTCCACTTTATTCTTTGAGGCAAGTTCTCACAATCAAACCCAGAGCTTGTCCATCTTGCCAGTCTAGCTAGTCAGCTTGATTTAGGGATCCCCCGTCTCTGTCTTCCAAAGCTGAAATTATATGGTGCCTGCCACCCCACGAGGGATTTATGTGGGTCCTGGGGATCTGACTCTGGTCCTCTTGCTAACCTGACAAGTGCTTTAACTCCAGAGCTATCTCCCTCACCCCTCTCAACCCCCTAACACCTTCTTTATTTTTTTGAGACAGGGTCTCTCAATGGCCTGGAGCTCACTAGGTAGGCCAGTTGAGCACCCAGGAATCCATCCATCTCTTCCTCCCCAGCACTGGGATTGCAAGTGCCCCTCACTACGCCCAGCTTTTTTTTTTTTAATGTGGGTTCTGGGGATTAAACTCGGGTCCTCATACTTGCAAAGCAAGCATTTTACTGACTTAGCCATCTCCTCAGTCTCAAAGTAGCTTTAAAACTGTGTATGTAGCCAGGCATGGTGGCGCACACCCTTTATCGCCAGGACTTGAGAGGCAGAGGCAGGTGGATCTCTGTGAGATTGAGGTTAGCCTGGTATATACAGCAAGTGCCAGGCCAGCTGGGGCTACAGGAGACCCTGTCTTGAAAAGACCAAATTAAAAACCAACCAAACAAACAAACAAAAACTGTGTATGTATGATAGTCCCTGCCTGTTTAAAGACAAAGCAAGGACGTGTGGCTTTGTGGAAGAACACTTGCCTGGCATGTGGCAGCCAGAGTTTCTGATGCTTACCCAGGGTGGCTTTGGATGTTGGTAGTTGGTTTGGTCATGTACATACGTTTTAATGAGGTGATTAATTGAATTGTTCCTTAGCAGGAGCTGTTGAGTTAGATAGTTGAATGAAGGGAATAAATAGGTAAGAGTTTGACTCTGGATCAACACCTGCCACCCAGTGGCCATCATGGAAGAGGACTGTTTGCTCTTACGAGGATGGGTATGAGTGTTAGTAAAGACCCCCATCCCTACATCAAGGCTGGCATAAGGAACCAACCTGTGGGGGCCCAGGCCTCTGCCCACATTCAGAGGGCATAGTTAAGGAAGGCCTGCCAGGAGCTGGATTGGGGGACTCAGGGGTAATGGCTAGACCTGCTGTAGATATCATTGACCACTATTCATAGGAAGCTGTTACATGGAAAACAGATGGACTGCAGATCCAGGTGTAATCACACAGCACAGTGGGAGCCAGTGTTTCTGACAGCCCCAAGTCACATCTATATTAGCACTGAATGGAACTAATTAGAAATGAAACAGAAAATCTAAAAGACACACATCTCCATCCCTGGTCCTTGGGACTTAAGAACTCCATCCTAGTGACTGGGCCCATCAGAGCAGCCTGACTCCTACCCACCACTTACAGGTTCATTTCTTGGCAGACACGGAGCCCTAAATAGCCCCAGGTAGGTGTGCTCATCTGTCTGCAAGACTTTCTGTCCAAAGGTCAGCCAGCGGGTACTTTTATAGGACAAATTCTTCTGCTTAATGACTATAAGTATTTTCTCTCTCAAGTCTTTCCCCAAAGCATTTTGAGACAGTGGTCCATGTGGTAAGGAAAGCCATGCTCTCTGTAGTGAGGAGGTCTGTGTTTTGGAATACTTCATTTAAAGGTCTTCTAACTATTTCTACATCAGGTTACCTTCACTGTGGCTCAAAAGGGAAAAGTGGAAAGGAAAGGCCAGAGCATTGCAGGGTGGATCAGAACATGGAACGCCCCCTTCGTAGGCCAGAAACTGGACACCATGTACAGAGAAAGCACTGATACTCAGAAAAGCTAAGGGATAGAGCCAGGAAGGGCCAAATGCCAGGGTTCAAATCTCTATCCCTTCAACCATGCCAGACAGCTTGTCACAAACACCAACATTTACAGTTGCTGGACAATCTGTACCTCCCCTACCCGAGGATTCAAGCATGAAACTATGAAATTGCCCAAGGATGGTTTTTTCCCCCCTCTGCATTGGCAGGGTGACTGGTATGAGCCCACTTGGGGCAGCCTTCCCTGAGATGCTGTACTTGATCTATAGCGGTCTATGCCATGCCAGCTGTCTGAGGCCCTCGGACCAAAGATAGAGACTTATAGGGGCTGGGCTTTTCCTTATACCGTGACAGGGTCTGCCAGTACTTGCTTGTTCTTGTAAAACTAACAACACACATTACTGGAGATTTTAATAGCCACACAGCCTTGGTGGGTCTATGCAAACACAGGGTAAGTCTTTGAGTAGTAAACAATTAAAATAGCAGGGTAATAGGAACCTAACTACTTGGTAAGCCCTTGCTAAGATCCCCAATTCTCCAAGAAGGTGGTCTCCATTTTTAGAGCACTTGTTAATGGAGCTGATGATAACAGCCCCTGGGGTTATGGAAGGGGTATATTCTCTTTTAAGTTTCAAAGTGAATATAAATGCTATAAAAATGAAACACATGACCAACAACTTCTTGCTATTCTAAAGAAAGGAATTATTCTGTAAGTTCATCACTGGTACATAACAATGACAAAAACAGCTTAGTCCTATTTCCTTTTTTCCTTGTAGTGCTGAGGATTAGAACCCAGGATCCTATATGTCCCTGGCAAGCCCTCGACCCCTGAGCCATATTATAGCCCCACAAAGAACAGTGTATTAAAGAACTAAGCTTGTAGGTGATGATCCCAAAAGTAGAGAAAACCCTGAGGGGAGGGGAAAGGACCAATATAATGGGATGCTGTTGGTCATAAAAGATGAATTCCTGTTATTTGTGATAGAGTTTTATGATGTGTCTAGAGGACACTAAGTTAAGCGTGACAAGCCAGACCCAGAAGGACAAACAACAGCACGATCTGACTCACTGAACCAAGGACCTGAGTTCAGATCCCCTGCTCCTGTGTAAAAAGGCATGGCGGTGTGCATCTGTAACCCTGCATTAGGGAAGAGGGAGGCAGGTGGGTCCCTGGAGCTCACTGGCCACCAGTCTGGCCAAATTGGGGAACTCCAGGTTCAGTGGGACCTGACCTTGTTTTTTTGTTTGTTTGTTTGTTTGATTTTATATTTTACTTATTTTAAGAGATATTTTATTATTTTTATTTTATGTGTATGAGTGTATTGCCTGCATGTTTGTGAGTGTACATGTGTTGTGCAATGCCATAGAAGGGGGCATTGGATTCCCCTGGAACTGGAGTCAAGGACTGTTCGTAGTCGCCATGTGGGTGCTGGGAATTGAACCCAGGTCCTCTGCAAAAGCAGTCAGTGCTCTTAACCGCTGAGCCATCTCTCCAACCCTTATTATTTTTTATGTGTATAAGTGTATTGCCTGCATGGATGTGAGTGCGCCCATGTTGTGCAATGCCCACAGAGATCAGAATAAGGCATTGGATCCCCTGGAACGGAAGTTACAGATGGTTGTTAGCTGCCATGTGAGTGCTGGGAACTGAATCCAGATCCTCTGCAAGAGCAGCCAGTGCCCCTAACCTCTGGGCCATCTCTCCAGCCCCCTGACCTTGTGGGGGGGTTATTTATTGGTTTGGTTTGGTTTGGTTTGGTCTAGGGTCTCCCTGTAGCCCCAGCTGGACTGGAACTTGCTTGTGTAGACCAGGCTGGCCTTGAACTCACAGAGAGCCCCCTCTGCCTCCCAAGTGCTGGGATTAAAGGCTTGTGCCACCACACCCAGCTCTGTTTTTATTTATTTATTTATTTATTTATTTTTATTTTTTGGTCTTTTTGAGACCGGGTCTCCCTGCAGCCCCAGCTGTCTTGGAACTCACTATGTAGACCAGGCTGGCCTTGAACTCACAGAGATCCATTTGCCTCTGCCTCCCAAGTGCTGGGATTAAAGGCGTGCACCACCACTCCTGGCTATTTATTTTTTTAAAGTGGAGAGAATAATTGTGGTTACCAGAGGCTTGGGGTCGGGGAGGTTGGTCTTAGGGATAAAATAAAATTAGACAGGAGGAACAAGTTCTGGTGTGCTGTTGTATAGTGGGATGACTGCAGTTAATAATAAGATATTGCAACTTTGAAATAGTTAAAAAAGAGAATGTGGGTATTCTCATCATGAAGAAATGATACATATTTAACTTATTACCCTGATTTGATCACAATGTAATATGTATCAAAACATCACATTGCATTCCGCAAATAGGTGTGATTGTTTTAAAAAAAAAAAAAAAAACGAAAGAAATGGGGGAAATGAACTCTAACCAGGGCGTCCAGGAGTTTGAACTTTGGCACACAAACTCAGGAGGGAACACAATTTAGCTCATAACTATTAGTGTGTGCATGTGTGTGGCTTTGGAGTACCAGGGTCTGAAGGACACCTGGAGTGGCTGTCTTCCCTGGGAGAGTCCAGCATATGAGAAATCCTACCTTCCTCCCGGCCTTGCTCTGGGCTGCATTCATAAATAGGCCAAGGGACTGAATCACTCAGGTTAATGTGGCCCTTTAGGGCTCAGGATTTGAAATGACATCCTCTGTCCTGTGGCTGTCTGGCCTCACCAGGCCACGCTGGCTGATGGGCCCTGAGGCAGAAGACAGGCAGCCAGGAGCCTAGCTGTGCTCCAAGGATTGGGATTCCCTCATCCCTCATTGCTCTTCTCTCACACTAGTCTCTTTTGTGTGTCTTGAAAGCTAGACCCCTGTGTGTGTGTGTGTGTGTGTGTGTGTGTGTGTGTGTGTGTGTGTGTGTATGCATGCATGCATGGTATATGCAGGTGCTGGTACCTGCGCATATGTGCAGAGGCCAGAGGAGGGTGTCAGGTACCCTCCTCTAGCACTCCCTGTCTTGTTATATTGAGACAAGTCCCTCATTGAAGGCTCTCTCACAGCAAGCCCCAAAAATCCTCCTGTTTCTGCCTCCCATAGTGCTGAGGCTGGGGACACAGTCAGGACCCATAGCCTCATGTGAGTGCTGGGGATTTGAACTCAGGTCTGTGCTTGGGCAGAAAGTGCTCTTACCCACTGAGTCATCTCTCCAATCCCCTCCTCATTTTTTTTTATTGTTTTGGGCTTTTATTTTAGAGGCAAAGACTTACTTTGCAGCCTGGGTTGGCCACAAGCTTATGACAATCTTCCCGCCTTGCACTCCTGAGTGCTGGAATTACAAGCTCCCCACTTCTCATTTTTGGAACCTAGAAAATCATATTTGAGACTTAAGGTTAGCTTAGCTCATCCCCTCTTGGTGAAAGATGTATTTGTGGCTGAAAAGGGATGTGGCAATGGGTTATTTGGGACCTTCTGTCTAGCCTCTTTTCACTGGGATGGTCATGTTACCCACCTGGGCCTCTTTACAGGAAGTCAGCACAGCCTACTGGCTCCATGTCAGCTGCTGGCTGCTCTCAGGACAGTAGACAGTGACTGTTTCAGGGTGCATTGAGTATAAGCAAAGTGGACAGAGGGACATGCTGGCTTCAATGTCAACTGGATGGGGCCTGAGGGACAAGCCATTTGTAAAGCTCAGGGGTCTCTGGAGATCTTTGGGCCTGAGAGGTTGGCATGGGCAGACATGCCATGGCCGCCTGTCAACCCCATAGGGTGGTGAGCACAGCCGACAGGGAGCTACTTTACAGTTTGCATTCACTATCTTTTTTTTGTTTGTTTTTCTAAGTGGCCAAGGATGAACTTGAACTTTGATCCTCTTGCCTCCACCTTCCAAGTGCTGGGATTATAGGCATGCACATATAGTGTTGGGGATAGAATGCACAGCTTCATACATGCTAGGCAAGTGCTCCACCAATTAAGCCATATCCCCAGTCCACTAAGTGTTTATTGACCAAATGACTGATTAAAATCACAGTTGTTTCCAACCTTTTGACATTGTGACACAACACTATCATCTACAAAGTTCACTCTTAAGGACTTCACAATCAGGTTGCAAAAATCCTCACGTTTTAAATGCAATTACAGTTTTGTGTTGGACCCCATTCATACCTGTCTTCCTGAAGGTGTGGAAGGCAGGAAAGAAGGGGATTGAAGTGATGGAGAGATGTGATTCCCAGCATCCTTGTCGGACGCTCCCTGCAAGGGCCATAGGCCCTCTCAGTTAGCCCGCCCCAAATGGCTCATTATGTACATATCACTGGGCACAGCACAGTGGGAGGCAAATGGTTTCTCAAGAATGTCTGTGCCCTGGTTTTCCCTCAGAGGAGGAGGCTAGATGTAGGCATATGTGCAGTGTGTGTGTGTCTGTGTGTGTGTCTGTGTTTGTGTGTGTGTCTGTGTGTCTGTGTGTGTACCTGTGTCTGTGTGTGTCTGTGTGTCTGTGTGTGTGTGTGTGTGTGTCTGTGTCTGTGTATATCTGTGTGTGTCTGTGTATGTCTGTGTGTGTGTGTGTGTGTGTGTGTGTATGTGTGTATGATAAAAGTAGAATGGTAAAATGAGATTACGAAGGGCCTGTAAGGGGCCCCAAGGGTAAGGCACCTGCCACCAAGCCTCATGACTTGAGTTTAATCCCCAGGAAGGAGAGAACAGATTCTTACAAGTTGTCTTCTGACCACATTCAGGTTGTGGCATGTGCATGTCACACACACACACACACACACACACACACAAACACACACACTAATTAGCTAACTAACTAAATAAATAAATGTAAAAACAAACCAAAAACCCCAACAACCCCCGTCTGCCACAAAACCTCACGATGGACAGCTTCTAAAGAATGACACCAGAGGTTGACTTCTGGCTTCCATGTGCCTGTGCACACCTGCACAAATGCACACATCCACCCACTAATCAAATAGATAAATACATGTAATTTTTTTTTTAAAAAAAAAAGGAGATCTCTGAGCAGGGAGCACAGAGATAAAGGGGCAAGAGAGGGCACTGATGGAAAAAAAGACAGAATACCATGTGTTTGCTCTCAGATTCAGGATCTAGATTTAGTCACACACACACACACACATACACACACACACACACACACACACACACACACAGAGGCACCATGAAAGCAGGACTATTTGAGGGAGGGAAGGAGACCAGTAGGAAGGAGGATGGATGGATGAGGTTAGTGGAGGACACAGATACGTATGAGAAAGTCATAGTGAAACCCATCCCTGCCTCTGGCCCCTTCCAGCCCTCACTTCCACCCTAGTGTGAACACACCTGTCTGAGCACATGTACAATGAAGGAAAGCGAAGGCGCTAAGAACCCGGAATCTTCGACCCACTGTAGGTCAGGGGAACACCTGCAAAGCTCCAAACTAGGTAGGCGTGGTGGTGCACACTTGTAATCCCAGGACCCAGGAGGCAGAGGCAGGAGGATCATGAGTTTTAGGTCAGCTTGAACTACTTAGTGAGTTCCAGGCCCACCTGAGCTTCAAAACAAGACCTTGTCTTAAAAAACGAAAACCCTGGGGAGGCCTTGGAAGGCACACTTTGATGCAAGATGTGTCCCTCTGCAGTTACACAGTGTCCAGTTTGAGGGCTTCAGGTCTGGACACTGACAGGTCATCATAGTTGCCTGTAAAGTAGTTGCTTCAACATTTCCAGAGGAAACCAGAGCAAGGGTTTGGTTTCCATTCAGATTGAGCAACTTCCTCGGATCCAAGCCTGCCCTTTTAACATTGGCAGTCCAGCAACACCAAAGGGCGTGACCGAACCGGGGCATAAACATCTCCAGGCACCTTCAAGAAACAAGCAAGAGGGGAAAGCTGAAAATAGTTCAGGCCACTGAGGTTGCTAGCCACCTGAGGTCAGGTGGGCAGTAATACAGGGGTGTAGACTGTGAGCCCAGGTGTGTGACTGCAGCCTGTGGCTTCTGTCCCCACGCTCTGCAGTGCAGAGGGGTGTCTGAGCCTTCCTTCCTAGTTAGGACTTTGCCTGACTCTGGAGAGTTGGGTGAGTTTCCACATCTGTAAAATGGGCATGGTAACCCTGCCCCTACCTGATAGGGTAGCTGTGATGGTGGAAGGCCTTAATGAGGACAAAGTGCCCAGCACTCTGCACAGCACCACATGTGCTAATCACTCTTCTTACTCTGTACCTTCTTCCATTGATTTTTGTTGTCAGCAGTGGGGATTGAACCCAGGGCCTCTTGCATGCCAGGCAAGTACTCTACTACCAAGCTACATCCAGAGTCCTTTTTTTCATTTTTTATTTTGAGACAGGGTCTCGCTAAGTTGCTCAGACTGACCTTGAACTCACTCCGTAGCATAGGCAGGCCTTGAATTTGCAATCCTCCTGCCTCAGCCTCCTGAGTAGCTGGGATGACAGGCCTATGTCACCAGGCCCAGTTTGCTTCTGCACTGTGTGCTCCTGACTTTAACACTAAAGTGGACTTTAAGTTTAGTTTTGAAAACATTTAACCCCATGGAAAAAAATTTAAGAATATTTGTATGAACTGCAAATAGTCTTCAAATTCGCTATTAATTCTTTCCCACATTTGCTTTATCTCTGTTTTTCCCCCTCAGTTTATAAATATTATAGTTGTTTTTTCTGTTGCTTTCCTTTTTCATTTTTGAGACAGGGTCTCCCTGTAGCCCCAGTTGGCCTGGAACTCACTATGTAGACCAGGTTGGCCTCCAACTCACTGGCCTCTGCTGGGATTAAAGGCATGGCTCATTGTTATTTCTGATGAAGCACTTGAATTAGTCCTCAGCTGTTTGGATCTTTTCTCTCTCTCATATAACCACAAAGCAATTATCATATTCAGGGAATTCACCATTAACTCAATGCTATGATCTGATGACAATTCATACTCAAACCTTTCCAGGTGTCACAGTGATTCAAAAGTAGAGGAACTGGTCACCCTGCTCCAGATCCAATCCAGAAACCAGGTCACCAGTCTCCAGTAACCTGAAATAATGCTTTGGTTTTATGTTGTCTTCTGTGTGCTATCCCTTTCTCTCTTCCTTTCCTCCTCTCCCTCCCTCCCTCCCTCCCTCCCTCTCTCCCTTCCTTCCTCTTTTTCTTTCTTTTTTTTTTTTGAGACAGGTTTTTGCCAAGTAGACCAAGCTGGCTTCACACTCACAAGCCCCCTACTTCCACCCCCTCAGTGTGGGTTGCAGGCATGCCTACCGTGCCCAGCCTCACGTGGCATCATTTTTGAAGAATGAGCCTCACATGGGCCTGCCTGATTTGATCCTTGTGATTAGGTTCAGATTAACTCTGGCCACAAACAGTACAGAAATGATGTTCTCTCGGTGGATCATGCTGGGAGGCGCATGATGTTACATTTAACCCTTTGGAAAAGTCTTTGAGACTATAAATATCCTGTCCATCTCAAACTCACTCTATTGGATTCTCCAACAGATCAGAAGATCTACAAAATCCACCACACAGGTGCCCAGTCTGTACCTGGAGATTTCCAGCAGCCCTTCCGAGGGCTTCATCCTGTTTGCTGAGTTCCTCCCCTGCGAGCAGGACCCTGTAGGCCTTGCCTGCCCCTTTCGTTCCCGTCGTAGGTCCACAAATGCTCTTCAGACCAAAATAAACACAGAGTGTGACCTGAGGTCCTGTACATCTCCTCAGGGCAAGCGCATCAACAGTGATGCCTTTCACCAAGATTCCCTCTGTGGGTCATCAGGATGGGGCCTCCAAGAACACAAATGGGCTTTTCATCTGATAGTGTAGGGAGTTCAGAAAGAACCTGAACTTTGAATGGGATATATGTAAAAAGGAAGGGAGGGAAGGAAGGGAAAGGGAGGGAGGCAGGATGACGGGGAGTGATGTGGAGGAGGGAGGAATATACAGGAACACACCTCTGTAAGCGGTTTGCATGTGTCCCTCTGGCTCCAATGTTGGAGACTTAAGCCCCCCTGCAGTGTTGAGGAGTGGGACCTCTGAGAGGCAATTAGGTCACCAGGCTCTGCCTGTCCTGACTGGATTAATATCATTACTCAAGTAGGTGAGTTATCACACGAATGGGCTCTGGGTACAAGGTTATTTGCTGCCTCCCTTTCTCTAGCTCAGTGTGCCCCAGCCTTTCTGCCTTCCGCCCATGAGGACGGCCCTCACCAAACCAGGCAAGGTGGTGCATGACTATAACGCCAGTACTTGGGAAGCAGATGGAAGTGGCTTATCGCAAGCTTGAGTCCAGCCTGGTGTGGACAGTGAATTCCAGGCCAGGATCCATGAAATCCTGGCTCAAAAAAAAGTAATGATGTAGCCAAGTGTGGTGGCACACGCCTTTAATCCCAGCACTCGGGAGGCAGGGGCAGGCGGATCTTCGTGAGTTCGAGGCCAGCCTGGTCTACATAGTGAGTTCCAGGACAGCTGGGGCTACAAGGAGACCCTGTCTCAAAAAGACAAAAAAAAAAAAAGTGATGAGTCCCTTCTTTGATCATCGCTGAAGCAGGAGCCACCAAAATGAAGTTCAATCCCTTTGTGACTTCTGACCAAAGCAAGAACTGGAAAAGGCATTTCAATGCCCCTTCTCACATTGGAGGAAGACTATGTCCGCCCCTCTTTCCAAAGAGCCGAGACAGAAGTACAATGTTCGGTCTACGCCCATTCGAAAGGATGATAAAGTTCAGGTTGTACGAGGGCACTGCAAAGGTGAGCTGATTGGCAAAGTGGTCCATGTTTACAGGAAGAAATATGTCATCTACATTGAGCAGGTGCATCAGGAAAAAGCTAATAGTACAACTGTCCATGTGGGCACTCACCCCAGCAAGGTGGTCGCCAGGCTAAAGCTGGACAAAGACCAAAAAAAGACCCTGGAACGGAAAGCCAAATCTCGCCACGTAGGAAAGGGAAAGAGCAAATACCGGGAAGAAACCACCGAGGAGAAGCAGGAGTGCAGTCTTACACACAGCTGTCATTAAAATGCCTAAATGAAAAAAAAAAAGGTGATGAAGGTGGTTGTACCAGCTATGTAAGCATGAGGGCCAGTTTGGATCCCCAGAACCCATGTAAATGCTGAGTGGGTAAGGCAGCCCACCTGTAATTCCAGTATTCAGAAGACAGAGACAGGTTCTCTGGAGCAAGCTTTATCAGCAAGCTCTGGGTTCAACTGAGAGACCTTGCCTCAGGGAATAAGGTGGTCAGCAATCAAGGAAGACTTTTTTTTTTGTCTTTTCGAGACAGGGTCTCTCTGTAGCCACAGATGGCCTGAAACTCGCTGTATAGGCCAGGCTGGCCTCAATCTCCCAGAGATCTGCATACCTCTGCCTCCCGAGTGCTGAAATTAAAGACGTACACACCACCACACCTGGCAAGGAAGATGCTTGATGTCACTCTTGGGGGCCTCCACTTGCACTCACATACATGTGCACATGCACCATACACGTGTCCATACATATACACACATACATACACACATGCAGGCACACCACACATAAATATATACATGCAAAATAAACAAAAAACAGTAACAACAACAACCACAAAAAACCCCCAAAGAAGATTCTTACCAGATATGGCTGGCCCTTCCACCTGGAACTTCCAGGCTTCCAGAACTGTAAGAAGCAATCTCCTCTTTAAAAACACCCAGTCTCAGGTATTCTGTGACAGCGGTGCAGAATCTAGACTAAGACATTGTGGTAACAGGGAGTAAAAGACCCATGTAGGTATTCCTCATTAGAGAAAGAGATGTGGTGGAGGCAAACTCATTCCTTTAGTCAATACTCATACAAGCTGTGGCTGGGACTATTCTAAGAGCTGGAGTTACAGAGGAAAAGAAAGGATGTGCTCTCCAGAAACATAAATCTTAGGTCTAGCAGACAAAAATTGCCCACATGCATGTGTGTGTGCATAAGTACATGCATCAGAGAGTTGTGACAGGGGTGAAGGGAGACTCATTAGACCACTAGACTCACAAGTGGCATTGAAATAGAGGCACAAAATAAAATCAGCTGTATAGCATCACTTGTGGAATGTACAGACAGAGAAGGTTGGTATCCACACATTTCTAAAACTCCTTCCTTGGGGAATCTGAGAACAACACCTACCCCCTCTTCCTAAAGTCCCAACAACAAACCAAGATACGATTTCACTGATGTTCACTCCAAGGAACCAGTGAGTTTATTAAGCTTATTTACAGAGCACTGGGTGATGGGTTATGGGCAGGAACGTGGGTGGCCCTAAAGCAGCCACACTCGAAGGTCTGCACCAGCATGGATGGATGGTGATCCTCCCCCCTGGCTGTGTAGACAGAGCCAGCTTCCTCTGGTCTGCCTCAGCCTATATGTCCTAGCCCCTCCCAGAGGCCATGTGCAATCAGGGCAGAATTGCATGCATCTGTTTGGGAGAGGCTGGGTCCTTAGGTGAGGGGTCCATGACCTGTCCTGCCTCCCCTTCTATGAGGGAGTGTTACCAGTCAAGAAGCCCAGTGGGATGATCTTTTTCGAGAAGGCACAGCTAAATTCACGAAGACAGTAGCAGTTTGGCTTGGAGACAGTCTTGTACAACGCCATATGTGTGCAGGTGTGTGTCTATGGTAAGGGATGTCTAAACAGGAATCGCAAACCTTGCAAAGGTGGTGAGAATGACAGGGGATCAGGACTGGGGTTCAACATGGCCTCCGTGAGTCCCAGAGTGAACACACTAAGAGAGAAGAAGCAAAGGTGCTAGCCCCTCCCCCATCTCCTGGAGCCATGCTTCTCCCTGAAGCAGTGTCACAGTGCTGTCTTGGGGCAGTGCAGCTTGGGGACCTGCCACCTCGAGAGGGCAGAGGCACAGTGGCAAGGGGAGGCAGAGCCCTCGTCAGACTGTGGGCACCTCCCCTTGGTCACCCAGGTCAGGCTCATTTTCTGGCTCCTTCATTAGTAGGTACATGATCTTTGGTCAAGCTGCCTTATCTAAGGCTTGCATTTCCCCCAGTGCAATGGAAAATTTCACTGGAACCGCTGCAGGTGGCTGTGTGGATTCATCCAGCCAGTGTGCGCAAGTCCTCGGTGCAGGGCCAGGGCTGGGGTGCATTCTTGGATATGCTTAGCTATTAGCATCATGATGCGCATATGTGTGTACAATACATATATGTGTACGTGTGTGTACATGAGTGCATATGTTCTCATTCTAGGTAGGTGCTGAGTTCCGTTCTCTGGGTTTCACTTCATGGCTCCTTTTCCAGCCCTCAGTCTGTTCCTGATGCTGGCAGATCACCATGGCAGGAATTAGGAGCCCAGTTTTGAAATAGACCCTTATCAGATGGCACCAGGTGTCATATGGCAATAATAACAGGACAAGCTGGAGTTTCTCTGGGACAAAGGGTGGAGCAGCTCTCTGTGAATGAGGTTACAAAGCCTTCCAGACTGTCTCACCCTCTGTGAAGTGGGGAAAGGAGGAGAGAAGCAGTCGATCAACTGTGAGCACCTGCTGACCCCACTTCTACCCTCAGAAGCCCAAGGGAAAGGATGCCACCCAAGCTGTCCCCCCTCAGAGGTCTACACGGAATGCCACATTGGGAGCCTCTTGGAGTCAGCAGATGTGTCTGACTGGTCATTCTCCCAGTCTCTAACCCAGAGCCTGACCCAAAGAAACTGTTTATTACTTCTGAAACAAAATCAAGGATTGAGGGCATTTAATGAAAATTTAATGCAAAAATAGCTGTCACATGTTCACAGTGCAGCCAACTGAAATGAATGCCATCTGGAGGTATGGCTCAGTGTAGAGCATCTGCCTTGCGTATTCAAAGTCCTGGCACTGATCCCCAATACGGCAGCCAATCAATTGATCAATTGAACACAGGTTTTCTGCATGCAAATGCATCTTACCGCCACCTTCCGGCTTCTGATAGTGTTTCTTTCTATTTAGAAACGCAGATGTCTATGTCCCTGGATGAGCACTCTGGCCAGCTTGGTACTGTGGTCCTGTTTGTAGCTGTGTAGTACTTGGTGCCTGTGTATCATTCATGCTGATGAGTCTTCCTAAACATCTTCTGTCCCTGAGTTCTGCTTTTGGGTTCCTTCTTCTGCCAACCTCCCCTGAGCCCTGAGCCCTGAAATTTTGTGGGCTCCTGAAGGGCCATCTTTGTCTTGACTAATGTTCTGCCTATGCAGCCTACAGAACTCTTCCCTTAGACAAACTGTCACCACCTCCAGCAACACCCTAGCTCCTAGATCCTCTTTCCTGAACTTCCAGACCTGCTAAAGCTGATTCTCAGGTTCCCTGGGAGCACAGCCCTTCAACTGGACTTGGTGATGGTGCATGCGTACGTGTATGCGTGTGTGCATGCTTACGTGTGCACATGTGTATATATGTGCATGTAAGATGGTTTTGCTTGCACCAAGAATGTTTCCTCATGAGGAGTGAACCTCATGCATCATCACACCTAATGTTTGCATACTGATGTCAGCTTTTGCCTGGTACTATACAAGTTAAGTCATAGCATCTCCAAATTACCTCACCTCCTGTTTAAAGCCCTGCTTTATCCAGCAGTGTACCCTAACCTGCTCCCCACCCTAACCAAACAGCACATCAGAATGTGGTAGAGAATGCTCTTCATATTTCTCTATGCCAGTGTGCAGACCTTCTGAATCCATCCCTGGGACAGGGATCCTGAGACCTGCATATGTCACCAGGCTGAACCTACTTTGAAGACCACTGCCCTAACGGCAAGCCACTTGCTCCCAGGTGAGGACCTGGTGCCTTGTTCTGTACTGAGCTAGGAAAATATTACCATCCCAACACATAGTGGCATGTCTCAGAGCAGGACAGTAACTAGGATCCGATACCCTTGCTTCTGAGAACTGTTTTTCGATGCCTGTGGTCCTGCACATGCTGTGTATGGTGAAGTCTGCAAATCCTTTTTGTGGACTTGGTTTGAGCCCACAGCACATTCAGACACCAATACCCTGCTGCTCTGGGGTCCCTGACCCCTTCATGCCCCCATCACGTTCCTTACACTGGACACTCGTGGGCTCCACACGGGCCTGCCTGTGCTCTAAGGGGCGATCATCTGTGTTTGTGCATCTGATTCAGGCTTTCTGGGTGCTGCAGAATGTGCTCTGAACTTCAATGTGGCAGCCCAGGTCTCATTCCCAGGCTGGCTAGTGTGCTTGTTTGCTGGGTGATTTAACATCAGAGCCTTAGTCTCACAGTCTAGGGGCTGGAACCAGGTGTGGCCAGGCAGCTTGCACTGAGGCTGGGAGGGGATCTGTCCCAGGTGCTGGGTGATTTAACATCAGAGCCTTAGTCTCACAGTCTAGGGGCTGGAACTCCAAGGTCCAGGTGTGGCCAGGCAGCTTGCACTGAGGCTGGGAGGGGATCTGTCCCAGAACTCTGACCTTGGCTCTCTTTGGTGTCCCGTGGCTGTAGCTTCATCACTAGAACAATCCCTGCCCTCATCTCCACATAACACTCTCCCTTGTCTCTGTCTCTGGGCCAAACATCCTTAAAGTCTTTTTTGACTTGATTGCCTCTGTAAAGACCCTGTCACCAAATAAAGTCACAATCTAGACTCCTGGGAGGTTAGGACTCCAGCACATCTTTTAAGGGACATGAATCAACCCATAATAGCTAATGATACTGGTTTCAATATTTTGAGTAATAAGTGAACCTCAGAGTATCCTAGGGTCTTAGGTCATGAAATAGGGATTCAAAAGTCCCTACTGTGCAGGCTTTTTTCTTAGTAGTCATTATTAGATTAGACCAGGCTCAGTGCACAGGCTGGGTTGCTGCAGTTTGGGTTAAAAGAGGTCGACAACTCTCCACCCATTACCCATGTGCCTTCTGGACAATATGTGTTATAGATATGCATGTAGAGCGGTGTGGCACGTGTAGCTTGTATGGTGTGTGTGTGTGTGTGTGTGTGTGTGTGTGGTATATCTGTATAAAGTGTGTGATGTGTGTAGAGTATGTGTTTGTAGACTGTGTATGATGTGTGTAGTGTGTATATGGACTATCTGTGATGTGTGTATCCATAGAGTGTGTGTGGAGTGTGTGTGCGTAAAGTGTGTGTATGGTGTGTGGTATATGTGTGTACAGCATATATTGTGGTGTGCATAGAATGTGTATAGTGATGTGTGTAGAGTGTGTGAGATGTGTGTTGCATATGTGTAGATTGTGTTT
Organism: Nannospalax galili; assembly: GCF_000622305.1. Lineage (NCBI taxonomy): Eukaryota > Metazoa > Chordata > Mammalia > Rodentia > Spalacidae > Nannospalax > Nannospalax galili. Next base: position 1,395,740 of record NW_008349596.1, on the reverse strand, counting down.
GGTGTGTGTATGGTATTTGTGTAGTATGTAGATGTGTTGTATGCATGTGTAAATGTATATAGAGCAGGGCATGGTGGTGCACGCCTTTAGTCCCAGCACTCAGGAGACAGAGACAGGTGGATCTCTGTGAGACCAAGGCCAGCCTGGTCTACATAGAGAGTACCAGGCCAGCTGGGGCTACAGGGAGACCCTGTGTCAAAAAGTCCAAAAATAAATAAATAAATGTGTATATTACACACAATGCATAGTGTATGTATGTTTATGCAGTATGTAGTTATGTGTGTGATTTGTGTATTGTATTAATAGTATATGTGTGTGTTTATATATGTGTAGAGTGTGATTTGTAGAGTATGTGTTTATGTAATGTTTATATAGTGTGTATATATATTTATCTCTGTAGTATGTATCATATAGCTATATATGTGTGTACTATGTGTATGTACAAATGTGTATATGTAGTTATGTGTGTACAGTATAAATGCAGTGTGTTTATAAGTGTATATGTATATGTGTAGTACACGCATACTGTGTGTATGTTGAGATGGGTGTATAGTATGTGTGCAGGGTATAGATCTGTGTGTATGTAGTATGTGTGTGAAGTGTGTATGTGTGTGTGTGCACCACAGGCCGAGACTGGCCAAATCACAAGCTCCTCAGATGCTGGGGCAGACGCTGACAGCCTCCTATCAGCACAGTGCTGAGTTTAAAGCCACACAGAGGGAAGGTGAACAGCACTGAAGTCAACACCTTCATTGGTCTTAAATCCTCCTGCCACTTTGGTCACTGTTGGTGGCATGTCCCCAAATCTGTCTGATGAGACTCCTTAAAAGTAGTGGTTCTCCCTGTGGAAACCCAGGCTAGCTTGGTCGGGGCTCTGCGTGTGACAAGCGCCTCGGGTGTCTTGCTCCTAGGCTGAGATGGTGCTGCTCCCATCACAGTGGGACCCCGTTTCTGACAGTGGCTCCCCTACTGCTGACTGGCCAAGTATAAGCTCTGCACCTAGGGGAGGAGCTTCTTTTCCCCATCCTAAACCTTGTGCCTGATTTTGAGGCTTGAGTCCTTCTCCTCCAGCCTCCAGTCCATCCAAACCACCGGCATTAGGATAAGCTCCTGAAACTAACTTCTGGTCCCTCTATCCACACCTCCCTCTGCCCCAGCTGGAAAACCAAGGCCCTCACACTCAGTGGGAGTACAACCCAGCTGACCTGCCAACTAATAATCAGATGAAGACAGCTGCTCAGGAAACCAGTGCTGGGACAGAGTCACCTCAGAGCCATCTTTACCTTCTCTGGGAGGGAAGGGATGGAGCTGTTCCTGCCCTGCAAGGGGCATCTGCAGACCAGCTGGACCTGTTTGATTTAGACTCTCCTTGCAACCTCATCTCTTTGTGAGTCACTGCTATGGAACAGCGATTGCTCAAGAGCGTTCACATGCCCTTGGCCGACGAGCCTTAGCATTTTTAGGATGAGCAAGCTGTTTCGTTGATTTTATTTGGTTTCATTGTGTGAAAAAGAGAGTTAGAGAGCCTCATACATTACTGGTGGGGGTGAAAAAATGCTACAGCTGACATAGAGATCAACCAAAAGACCCTCAGGATGTTAAACACAAAGTCACCATGGGACCTGTGCTCTGGTACATACATACTGGAAATGATGCCATTATCTACATAAACAAACACCATGCACCAATGTTTACAGAGCATTATTCACAATTGCTAAGGGTGAACACAACCCCAATGCCTTTCTGTAGGCAAGTGGATAAGCACTTGTGGTATATCTACACAATGGAATATCATTCAGCCCTAAAAAGAAATAAAAGCACCAACATATGCCACAATGTGGACCAACCTGGAAAACACTGTGCTAGTTGAAAGAAGCCAGACACAAAGGGGTGCATGTTGCATGGCCCCTTTTATATGAAATGCCGGGAACAGGCTAATCTACAGAGGTAGAAAGCAGGTCAGGGGTTGCCAGAGCCTGGAGGAGGGGCATATGGGAGTGTCTGCTCAGTAGGTAATCCGGTGTTCTTCGGGTGGTGGAAATGCTGTGAAACTAGAGTAAAATGGTTATGCAACACAGATGGCATTAAATGGCATTGAACTGTACCCTTTAAAATGGTTCCTTGCATCAGGGAGGGAAGGGAAGAATGGGAAAGAGTGAGGTGACACTGTTATACACAAACTATGAGTTTTCCTGAGTTTAAAAACTTGTGACCACTGCGGCACTGAAATAGAACTGTCTGAGCACATGACACTGACCTTCCTGAGGGCTGGAAGCACCATTTCCCCTCCACCAGCAGTGGTCTTTGATAAGGAGTGACAAGATATGGTACCAACGTGTAGTACAGTACCAACACTAAGTCTTTGGGTTGAGGGAGCAGCCCCCCTCCCCCCCAGCATCCTGTCACACAGGCGTGTTCAGATCAGAGCTCTCTGCTCCCATACCAGGCTCAGGCCCAGGGTCTGGCAACCACCTCAGCTCACATCACTTGGAGCCCACGGGAGAAGAGCATGAGCAACTCTGGGCTGCAAGTTTAAGAGTCCATGTGGACGAACATCTTCCTAGCAGCTCTTGAATATGCAAATCACGTTTTCCTAGAGGTTAGCAGACTTGGGTTAAAAATAAACAAATAGGGGGCTGGAGAGATGGCTCAGTGGTTAAACAAACCAGCTGTTCTTGCAGAGGACCCAGGCTCAGTTCCCAGCGCTCACATGATGGCTGACAACTGTCAGTAACTCAGTTGCAGGGGATCCAGCACCCTTTTCTGTCCTCTGCAAGCATTGCACACGTGGTACTCTTGCGCACATGCAGGCAAAACAGTCATACACATAAAATAAAAATAAATTAAAACTAAGTAAAAAAGAAAACAAACAAAAAAACCCAAATAAGTAAAAGTGCCAGCATGGACAAAGACTGGAGTTGCCAGCCAGATGCATAGTGGCTGGTTTCCAGCCAACATTAGAAAAGGTGTCAACACATGTCCTTTGATGGTATAAGTGACTTCATGCCTGGTCGCTTTTGGACAGATCTAGATAGAGATGTTGGTAGAGCTGTCTAACCACAGGCCTTGGGATGACAATGCTGTTCTGTAGAGTAAGTGCAGTCTCAACTCATCTCCACATGGCTGTGTGCTCATCTAGACTGCTTACCCCAGCTCCCAGGACCACCCTTCTTGAAGTTTGGTGTCTGTTGGGATGCTCCAGCCATGACCACCTCCATCACTGATGCTGTTTGCTGTTGGTCTCTGGCTCTGTCAAGAGCACATAGCACTTATACTGACCATCCCCAGACTCAGGGTCCAAATGGACAGCCGTAGGAATCAATTGCAGGGAAGCTACTGGCAGTCCAGGCATAGGCTTGCCCAAAGTCAGGCTGGAAACCACTGTAGCTGTGCAGAGCAGCTCATGGCCTTGGGGGCTCTAAGGCCTCCAGGGCTGCCAGACAACCCCCTCTTGCAGCTCCAGGGGTACTTCAAGTAATGCTTTGTGTGTCAAGCACACTCAGGAAATGTAGCCAGGACGTGGTGGATGCTTGTGGGCACCCACTCCTGAAAGAAACTCCATCTGTGAAGCACCCTTTAGAAGTCCCCACTGGGGGCTGGGGAAATAACTCAGTTGGTAAAGTGCTTGTCTTGCAACTATGAGGAACAAGTTCAATCCCCAGAACCATGTAATAATAATAACTTTTAAAAAGCCAAGCATGTATTCTTGGTGCTGGGGAAGCAGAGACAGGTAAGTCCCTGAGGCTCAGTGGCTAGCCAGCCTAGCCCAATCTATGAGCTCCAAGTCAGTGAGAGACCCTGTCTCAAAAAAAGAAAAAAAAAAAGTGAAGTTGCCTGAGGACCAACACTTGAGGTTGACTCTGGCCTAGACACACACACACACACACACACACACACACACACACACATACACACACACACACATACACACACACACACATACACACACACAGAGTCCCCACACTAGCTGGGCCAAATGAGCAGTTTCTGGAGTTTCTTTTTTTGTGTGAGCACTTTGATAAAGAACTTCACTGTTTTCTGGCCTACAAGACCTCTAACCTAAAAATTAAAACGGAATGAAGATTTAAATTTTCATGTAAAATTCAAATGTCATTTAAAATGAAATGAAAACAAAATAGTGTATACATTCATTACATTTTATTTATTTTGTGTGTGCATATGATGTGGTGGTAGTGGTAGAGGGTGGGAGCCACAGTTCACATGTGGAGGTCAGAGGACAGCCTCCTGAAGTCAGTTCTCTCTTTCCACTTGTGAGGGTTCCAGGGATTGAACTCAGGGTGTCAGGCTTGGTAGCAAGCACCTTTACCTATTGAGCCATTTCGATGGCCCTACTTTTTTCCCCAAGAGCAGCCTCGTTGCTGGGTGAGCTTGCAGCCCTGACTGCTTAGAAATGCCCATGGCTGCCTGTCTAACTGATGTCTCGAGGCTGGCTTTCCCAGCACCCATCACGAGTGACAACTCATGCGTCTTAATCAGGGCATCAAGTGATTCTGTCCACATGGTTGCACGTGTTTTTTACAGTGCATCCCTCCTTCAAGGCCTGCTCTGAGCTTCTAGCCTGGGCTTGGCTCCTTTTCAACAGCCTGACTAATTTCCTGTGCTAAAGGCCTGGCTTCCTTATCAGGAGAGCCACAAGTTTAGAGTCTCTTAGCCAGTTTCAGAGTGTTCCTTCTGGGCACTTTGCAGCCACAGGTTCCTGAGCTCTGTGAGAAGAGGGCCCTGCGATAGGAGGCGCAAATCCTGGCCTGAATGCTGCCTTTGTCCCAGAATGGTTTTGTGGCTCTGTCCAAGTTAGTTAACATCTCTGGGCTTCCGTTTCTACTTTGGTAAAGCAGAAATCCCAAACAGGAGGACAACAGAGGAATGGGCACTGGCCTTGGAGGTGACCAGAGCTGCATTCAAATCTGTTGCTCGCTGTCTTGCGGACCGTGGCAATCCCCTTACCTCCTAGGATCTCTGGATAGGACTGACAATGCCTGCCTTCTAGAGTTCCTGTGGAAACTAAAGCAGACAGTTATGTACTGAGCCTGGCCTTCAGGTTATGTACCAGGGAAGACTTTTACTGACTGTAAAATAAAGGCCAAACCATCACAACTCTACTTCCATGGAGTTTTTGAAAAGATCAAATGAAAACATGTGAAAATGTACCATAAACCATAAATTAATATAAAATGCTATCATTTTTTTCTTGCAGTTTCACTATATCTGCCCCCCCTCCGATACACTTTTTGTATGTGGGGGCTTGAGACAGGGTCTCATGCAGCCCAGGTTGGCCCGGAACTCGTTATTATAGCTGAGGCTGGCTTTGAATTCCTCAGCCTCCTGCTTCCACCTCCAGAGTGTGAAGACTGCAGGTATGCACCACCACCACGCCCAGCTTAAAAAAAAAAATTCTTTTGTGTGCATATGCATTGTATGTACGTGTGTGGTAATAAACGGATTGAACCTGTGGCCTTGTGCAGGCCAAGCAAGTGCTCTACCACTGAACCGCATGCCCAGCTATCCCTTAACCCCATACAGTTTGATTTTTTAAAAATTTTAGCCTGGAGAGCCAGGTGTGGTGGTGCACACCCTCAGTCCCAGCACTCAGGAGGCAGAGGCAGGTGGATCTCTGTGAGATTGAGGCCAGCCTGGTCTACATAACGAGTTCCAGGCCAGCTGGGGCTACAGGGAGACCCTGTCTCAAAAAGACAAAAAAAAATTCACCCTGGAGAAAGTTGGAAAAATATTACAAAAAAAAATATGGACATCCTTTCCCCAGATTCACCAGTTATTAACGTTTCACTCATTTACTCTCTCTCTCTCTCTCTCTCCCTCTTTCTCCCTCTTTCTCCCTCTTTCTCTTTCATCTCTTTACTATTAATTTATTGAACCATGTGGCAATAAGTTACAGGTGGCACAGTTCTCCATGTGAGAGCTCTGGCGTGTAAGGAATCTGATAAAAGTAATAGGGTTTGCCTAGGTATCTGCCAGTCAGCACTGGGCCTGGGCTGAGTTCAATGCCACAGCCTGCAGGGCATAAACAGCTCACAGTTATCCACAGTCCTGCAGGTGGAAGTCCAAGGTCAAGGTGTTAGCTGGCGAGGCTTCCTGACTTGCTGATGGCTCTGTTCTGCTGTATATTCCTGCAGGAGAGAGAGTGAAGGAGAGGGAGGAGAGGGATGTGCCACCATGCCTGGCAGCCAAACATCTTAATGATGAAGGAAACACTCCGGTGGAATCTCTTCTAGTATGGACACCTTATTGCCATATTAGTTACCTAGTGGCTGAAAGGAAGAGGAGGGAGGGAGGAGAGGGAAGGAGGGAGGGGAGGGAGAGAGGGAGGGAAGGAGGGAGGGGATGGGGATGTGGAGAGAGAGAAGAGAGAGGAGAGAAAAAGAAGGGGAGTGGAAGAAGCACAGAAAGAGAGAAGAGAGAGGAGAAACAAGAGAGAAAGAACAACTTAAGGAGAGAGAGAGAGCTCTGAGTCTCTCCCATCCATCCTCTTCTTACAAGGGCACAAGCCCATAAGGCCTTGCTCTTGTGACCTCATCTAAACTGGTTTCAGAGGCCTCACCTTCAAATGCCATCACAATGGGGGTTGGGACTTCATCGGGGGAGGACACAGACCTTCAACACACAATTACCATGGACACAGTGTGATCTCAAGCCCTGCATCCCGACTTCCTGGGTACCCTGCAGTCTTCCTCAGGGCCACTTTATTTGGTCATTATGTCTCTTCAATCATCTTTTATCCCCAACTGTCTTGCCCAATGAAGTAGGTCCCAGCACCCTTGGCTCCTGAGTGCTCAAAAGATGACCAGTCTGACAGCACCATTTTAGGATTCCTTCCTGCCCTGTGTGTGTGTGTGTGTGTGTACGCATGTGTATATGTGTTATGATGTGATGCATTTGAAGCCAATTTTGAAGTGTCTTGGTCAATTCTCTTGCAGAATACTCTACCACGTGGATTGGTCTGTTGGTTTCTGATTAGATTCTGGTTACAGCTCTCTGACAAGAATGTAATCTAAGTGATAGTGGTACTGTGCGTGAGGAGACCCAATATGTGTATCCCAGAGCTGCAGACACAGATTGATGGCTTAGTTAAAGTGGCAACTGTCTAATTTCTGCAGTGTAAGGATCCCTCCCTGCCCTACCCCCTGGGAATATCCTTTAAGATACTTAAACATCCTGCTTTTCCATACCTCTTTACCCAATGGTTTTAGCATCACCAGATGATCTTTGGCTCTCTCAATTATTCATTAACAGCACCTTAACTTTTCATTTTTAGTCAGTGGTTTGTTTGACTCTTTTCTTAGTTGAAGCTTTTGTGCCAAAGCACATGGAGACCAATTCACTACTTTGTTAAGTCTCTCTTTTTTTTTCTGGATAGGGTCTTACATAGCCCAGGCTAGCCACAAACTCTCTATGTAGCCAAGATGATTTTTAAAAATATTTTTATTATTTTTTATTTTATGTGTATGCATGTATTGCCTGCATGTAGGTAAGTGCACCCATGTTGTGCAATGCCCGAGGAAGACAGAAGAGGCTGTCGGATCCCCTGGAACTGGAGTTACAGACAGTTGTTAGCTGCCACGTGGGTGCTAGGATTGAAACCTGGGTCTTCTGCAAGAACAGCCAGTGGTCTTAACCACTGAGCCATCTCTCTAGCCCCACCAAAGTGATTTTGAACTCATGTGTGTGTGTATGTGTGTTTCCAGTGTGTAAGTGTAGGCGTGCAGGTGCCACAGCACCCATGTAGAGGTCTGTGGACACCTTGGGGTCAGTTCTCACTTTCCACTTTGTTTGAAACAGGTCTCTTGTTTGCTACTGTGTAGATGTCAGGCTAGCTGGCCTGCAGGCTTTCTAGGGAATCTCCCGTCTCCACCTCCCATCTGGTCATAGACCAACTGGTATTACAGACCCATGCTACTCTGTCTGGCTTTACACAAGTTCTGAGAATCTGAACTCAGGTCCTCATGCTTGCTTGGCAAGCTCCTTACCCAGTGACCCATCTCCCCACCCCCAACTTGAACCCTTGATCCTCCTGCCTCCACCCTAGGTGCTAGAATTACAGCTGTGCACCCCTGTGCTTGATTTATTTAAATTTCATTGTTTATTGGCTGACAGTATTCCATTACACACAATGTAAAATACAACATAACTTATTTAGTCTTTTTAAAAGATTTATTTATGTTACTTCTAATTGTGTGTGTGTGTGTGTGTGTGTGTGTGTGTGTGTGTGTGTGTGTGCAGGTGCCCAAGGAGGCTAGGGATATCAGATTTCTTGAAGTTGGTGTTAAAATCAATTGTGAGCTGCTTGATGTGGATGCTGGGACTCAAACTTGGGTCCTTTGGAAGAGCAGCAAATTCTCTTCACTGCTGAGCCATCTCTCCAGCCCATTTATTTAATCTTTACTGATGATTAGTTACATCTTTTTTCTTGCTATTGGGAATACTGGTTTCATGTCTTTCACTGTCCCTCCACCACCCCCTTCATTGAGAGACATTCCTAGAAGTGTATTGCCGGGTACATTTGGTTCTGTTTTTCATGCATGCAGACAGACTGCTCTCCAGAAATACCACACAGTTCACACCTCCAGTGAATCAGCTGTAAGGGAACAACAGCCCCAATGCACATGGAAACAGACCAGTCCAGATGGCAGAGCATTCTCCAAGACAAGTGGCTCAGACACTTCAGAAATGCTCACACACACACACACACACACACACACATGCGCACACACACGCACACATGCATACACAGCATGCTTGCACACACACATACTATACACACAAGATGTATAGGATTAAGTAATAAAGATACTCATTTCTCACATAAATTAGAACTCCAAATGAAAGGTATCACATACTCTATTTTCTCCTTGATTTTATTTCATTTTCTAAAGAGAGACACCAGACAAAGCTAGAGAGATGGCTCAGTTGGTAAAGTGCTTGCCTTTTAAGTATAAGGACTTGAATTGATACCCAGAGCCCACATAATAAAGGCTGGGTGTGTTGGCACATGTTTATGATCCCAGCAGTGGTGGAGAAGGTAGATTCCTGGGGCCCCGACTACTTGGTGAGTTCCAGGATAATGACAGGCTCTATCTCAAAAAGCAAGAAGGACGGCACTCGAGGTTGACCTCTGACCTCCACATGTACACGTTTGTGCAAACACTTGCATACATGTGTGTATCTGCACACACATGAACACATACACAAAATTAAAATTTTTATATTAAAAATAAGAACAAACACTGGTGGCAATTTACCAAGTGGACTTTGTGTGTCACCCATGGATAATGACTTACAGTTTAAAAAATACCAGTTTGAAATATTCAAGTTCCTTGGGGCTGGAGAAATAGCTCAACAGTTAAGAGCATTGACTGCTCTTGCAAAAGACCCAGGTTCAAATCCCAGCACCCACATGGCTGCTAGCAACTGTCTCTAACTCCAGTTACAGTGGATCCAATGCCAGCTTCTGTCCTCCACAGGCATTGCATGATACAGGTGTACTTACATACATGAAGGTATAACACTTATAAACACAAAAAAATAAAAATAAATAAAAGAAATATTCAAATTCCTCTCTGGAACTGGGGATAAGTGCTAGGTAGGCATGTCCTCTGACAGAGCTAGCACTGAACCCCAAGAGATTCTGTAGGCAGAGGGGGAGAAGGTCACCCCTCCCACCCAATAGGACAGCTTCAATTACAAGAGGGGAGGGTCTAAGGACAGATGCTGAGGAAGCCTGGAAAGTTGCCATCTTGGCAGGTGCTGGTGGTGGCAGAGCCGAGGTGTAGGGAAAGCACCTACAGGTGTTCGTGCCTTTGTAAGTGACCCCCTCCCGAATAGCATAAGCTTTGTTGGAAAGCCCAAATAAATATCCTTATTTCCAAAACTGTAACTTAGAGGGACATTGTGTTGGTCTTGTCAGTCGGGGGTAGGGACAGCTGGGCCTAGGAGCCAAGAGGGTGTCCACGGGTCTCCCAGGGGAGAATTTGGCACTACGATAAGGAAACAAATTATAACTCCTGTTGGAATGAAAAAAAATGGGTTCTCGTTGCCTTCTCCACCTGGGTGGCCGACGTCACCTCTCCTCAGGACCCCCCTTACATCCACATCATTTCATTTCCCATCCTTTGCTCATCTATTAAGTTAGAAATCTACCTGTTTCATATTTCATCTGTATTACAATGAGATCATATGGGTATATTAGTTATTTTTCCATCTCTGTGATGAGCTGCTTGTCAGAGACAATTTAAGGAGGACAGATTGGTTTCTCTGCTGTTTCAGAGGGTTCAGTTCATGGTTGTTTTGCCCCATGTGTGGAGGCAAGAGCATCACATAGGGAGGAATGTGTGGTGGGAGAAAGGTGTTCCAGAGCAGGGGAATCAGACAGCAAAACAGGAAGGAACAAGGAACAAGATAGTCCCCAGTGACCTACCTCTTCCAGCTAGGGTCCACCTCCTCAAGTTTCCAGAACTTTCTAAAATAACTCTAGTGGCTGGGAACAGAGTATGAGGCTGTGGGAACATGTCGTACTGAAACCATAACAGTGGGCAAACAGTACTGTCCAGTGCAGGCTCTGACAAGAGACATACCTGGATTTCTAATCTAAGCTACGTGATCGATGCAGTTACTCGACCTTGCTGTGTGGCTGGCTCCTGGTCTCTGGAATAAGGGTAATGACAATCATAGATTTGTGGTGAGACTGCAAAGAAATCGTTTGCATAAAACGCTTGGCATACATTCTAAAAATATGTTTCAGCAAACAGCAATGTTTTTTCATTGGTATACTTCCTCTGTGGGAATAGAGTCTGGGTTTTAATCCACTACACCAGGGATAAGAAGGTCCTGGGGACTGTCCTGGGTCTGAGCAGTATGTCTCCTTTCCCAGGCACCATGCCACACATAGCCCATGGAGAGTGCCTGTGGTCTGTGGAGAGTGCTGGGAAGAATTGTTTGTGGGGCACCTTGTGAACAAAGCCCCCCGTCTCTGCTATTTTAAATGTCTATTAAACTATCATTTTTATTATGTGTATGAGTGTACTGAAAGACAACTGTTTTATACAATACGTACCCATTTAGAGTAGGGCAAAGCCTTTCTCAACAAGAGGGAATGAGAAGAGCCTATGGAGACCCACTGGCCAGACATGTTTTTCCATATGGTGCAGTAGCTGCTTGCGCTGGCTTGCCCCGACCCTCAGGGTTCTGCTCATTTCACCAAAGGTGCAGCCTGTCTTCCATCAGACCCTCCATTTTTCTCTGTGTTCCTTGAGCCTATCTTTCTATCCCGGGACGGGGGCCAGCCCCTTGCCCAATGGACACCTTGGGTGTGCTGGGGAGATAACCAAGGCCTGACTCACCAATACATTGGCCACTGTGCCATGGAGAACACTGGCTTCATTAGAGCGTAGTTGTTCCCTGAATTATCATTTTTCCTCTGGAATCCTGGTCCTCTGTGCTTGAAATCTTGTGATCGGTGAGTCCTCAGTGGAAGAGGGGAGGCTGAGTATGTGGAGGAAACAGGAAGTCACTGAAAAATGAATTTGGCAACTTAGTGAAACCCTGCAACCAAAAAAATGTCAAAAGAGGAGTGAGGGTGTGGGTGTGACTAGAGTGAGTATTTGCTTAGAGAGCAGGCGGGCCTGAGTTCAGTTCCTAGTACCACCAAAAAAAATATGGAGAAAGGAAATGTTCTGAGTTCTTATGAAAAGGGGCTGTGAGACTGTGAGGCACAGACTACAAAAGGGCCTATAAAACTGGAATGACTGCAGGAACCAGCACCAGGCTGCCCAGTCTGTTCAGGGTCTGCGTGCTGTTGTTGTCATAGTGATGTATGCAGACTGATTTCAAAGAGACTGATAATTAGAAAGTGGACAGACAAGGGCCAGAGACACAGCTCAGTGGGTCAAGGTGCTTGCGGCCAAGTCTGAAGACCAGAGTTTGATTCCCAGATCCCCTGTGGTGGAAGGAGAGAACCGAGTCACACAAGTCGTCTTCCTTCCCCATGTGGGCCATAACATGTGCACATGTGGAGGGAGAGAGAGAGAGAGAGAGAGAGAGAGAGAGAGAGAGAGAGAGAGAGGAGAGAGAGAAACGACAAGCCATACCTGGTGGTATAGACTTGCCATCTCAGTTTCTAGGAAGGCTAAGGCAGAAGGATCATGAGTTTGAGGCCAGCCAGGGCTACACAGTGAATGCAAGCCTAACCTGGGCAACATATTGAGAGCCTGTCTAAAATAAAAAGTTAAAAGATGACTGGAATGTAGCTCAGTGTTGGAGTGCTTGCCGAGCATGCATGAGGCCCTTGATTCAAACCCCAGGAGGAAAAAAAAGAGAAAAAAGGAAGTAGAGGTTAGAAAAATGATAAAAACAGGAATTCACAGAGGAGACACACATGTCCCCAGAAAGGGTAGAATATCAGGTTGACACCAATCGGACACTATCGTTTGTGACAAGTGACAGGATTGTATGAAATCATCAGTGGAACACTGATCATCAAACAGCCAACATTCACAGTGCTTCTGCTCTCTCTACTTCTTCCACTACCTTTTCCCGATAGCACAGCAGAAATGGAAAAATTGTTTTTTGAAATGTATTTATTGTGTTAAGTGCTGTGACACCTGAGGTTGACCTCTGGCATATACACGCACACATACATACACACATGTCCCCCAGAGACACACATACATACATAGACACATACATAAGCATGTAGACACATATACACACATACATAGAGATACAGAAAGAGACACACAAAGATACACACAGACATATATGCATGTGCACACACACAGATATACACACACAGGCACACATACGTACACATATATATGAGCATGTACATACACACCGACACACATATACACACAGGTGTACATACAAATACATACACAAGTATATACATATATGTACACACATATATACATATATGAACAAGTACACACACATATGTACAACACACAGACACACACAGGCACACACAAGCACACGGCATTTGCTTTCTGTTTCTGAAGTCCAGACATGTGAACTCAAAGTCTGGAGATGACCCTGGATTGGCAGTACCAGTTGTCAGAGAACAGTAATACAGAAACTTCTAGGGAACTTAATACATAGTGGTCGTGAGATGGAGCCACTTCCTCAGCCTCCATTGTGAGGAATAATCAGACCTACGCCATGACTAATACCCACTTCCAGAGCTTTAAAGAGCTACTGGGATGACTCAGCCATCGAGACAGATTTTTTTTTCCCTGATGACATATACCACATGGGACTAAATCCTATTAGGCCAGCCTCTGAGTCTGGACCAGAACAGAGATGGTATCATTATTTTTCGAAACCAGATGAGAAGGGCAGTGTCTGCTAATGTAATGAGGCCAAGGCCGGGTTCTCTTCCCTCTGGGATGCCTGGCCTCCCTGCAACCCTTCTAAACTGAAGTTCTCCCCAAAAGAAAATGCACACCTGTGTTAAAAGTATCTGTTGTATAAGGGGGTTTGTGGGATGGCTCAACTTGCTTACAAGCATGAGGACCTCAGTTCAATGTAAAAAGCTGGACCCGACAGAATGCACCTGTAATCCAGTGCTGGGCACACAAAGGCAGGAGAACCCCTGGGCTCCCTGGCCAGCCCAGTCTACCCGAACCACCTCCAGGTTCAGTGAGAGACCCTGTCTCAAAAAATAAAGTGAAAAGCAACAGAAGACACCAAATGTCGCCCTTTAGCCTTCATATGCACATACATGTGCATACACAAAGGGATGCACAATCACGCACACACACACACACACACACACACACACACACAACCAAATGACTAACCTTCATGATTGTGAAGCATTAGAATGTTGCAGACCAGAGTCAAATTATCTTGATCTATTTTGAATCCCATTTTAAAGGCATTCTTTACCCACCCCTATGTCTGACCTAACAACCCTGTGACTGTCAAACCTTTAAAATGTGTTCTCAGCCGACCACCAGCTCTCACCAGCCCAAAAGCTGAGCATGCTGTCAGACAGCATCAGAATCTGTGGCAAAGTTTTCCCTGCTTTGCAGCAACCTGCCTGTGGTTCCACCAATATATATGATAAATGCCTGATTTATGACTTCCCTTGTTCTGTGCCTAATAAAAATCTTACATAATCATTTACACAGTGGAACAAATATGTAGAGAAATATAAATCCATATCTCAGGCCGTGGTCATTCATATCGCCTCCAGAATATCTCTTGTATTCTTTGAGGTGAGAGCTGTATCTTGTGTTCACTAGCTCTACTGTCCTTCTTTCTTGGGGAAACCTGTCTGAGTGGGGGCCCTCTGAGCAGGAGCCCACAAGCCTGGTCAGCCTAGGGGCCTCTCAGTGCCCACCAGAGACAATGCCTCCACATCATTATGTCCCAGTTACTCAGTGGCCCCAGAAAGTGGACATTGGGTACCAAATAAAGGCACCAAACAGAAAAGGCAAGGACCCAGCATTTAATACACCTCTTCTTAAAATATTTTATTAGTGTATATTAATTATACATAGCAATGGGTTTCATTATAACATTTTCATACACTAACTTAATGTATCTTGATATTATTCACTCTGTCAATGCAAAAGCATAACTCTCATCTCAAAGGGGTAAGAGATAGTTTATACTGGAGCCAAATATGAGAGACCATGGCCTGGGAACACAGATTCAAGTTGCCCCAAATTCCATGTTCCAGCATGGTAACAGTTATAGTACATTTTTATAGTAACAGAACAAAGAAAAGTCATAAATCAAGGCACTTTTCAAATACATTGGAGGATATATTCAGTAGGCGGGTCATGGCAAAGCAGGGGAGTTTCTACTATAGGTCTTGGATGCTATCTGATGACAGTCTTTGATTGGTGAGACCTGGTGGTCTGCTAGGATAATACATTCTAAAAGGTTTTTATCTGTTAGTCACAGGATGTTAGAACAGAAACAGAGATGGGCAAGGAGTGACTGTTTAGGGGGCTAAGGATGGCCCAAGATAAATGGTAATTAGGCTCTGGACCTGCAACATTCCAAACTCTCCACATTTATTGAAATTCTAATCAGTTGATCAGCCTTGCAGGAGAAAGTCCAGTTTGGAGATGGAAGGTTTTTCTGGGGACTTTTATTCACAACTCTTACTGCTCTCACAGCCCGCCACGCCTGCCAACGCACTTCCTCTTCCCATCTGTTTTCTCTTAAGTTCGTGTCTTTTTCTTTTCTTATTTATGACCCAACGAGTTTAATTAAGGTTGCTTATAGGAGCATAGGTGAGGGGTTATTTGTAGGGACATGGGTAATTTACCAGAGGCCACATCACTAAGGGAAAATGTCTCCCCCAGACCCCTAGCAAACGCTAACTGCTTATAAACCTTCAGGAAGAGATGGGGGCTCCTGAGTCCCTCCCCTTCTAGTCAAAACACCACTTTTATTTTGAAATAGGCACTGTCTGAGATCATTTCGGATGCTGATATCCCAGAATCATTATCCTAGGAGAGTTCCACTGGCCTACAGACTGCAGGGGTCAGAGGTGAAGAACAGAGAACAACGGACTCTCTTGCCACTAAGAGAATCATCTTGGGTTCTAATCTTTCGTGTGTGTGGCTTCTTCCCAAGTCAAATCCAGACTTCCTCTCAGCTTCCAAGATAAAGAAACCATATGCATTACTCCCTGCTTAGAACTCATCAGAAGTTCTCCCCCTCAGAGTAAAACCTACTTGGGCCCATGTGACAGGGCAAGTCCTTCATAAACCACTGCCTTCTGAACTGTGGCTTTTATTGCAGGTATTTAAAGCTGGGAGATAAGATTGTGTGTATCTATGGGCCTGGTTGACCCAGGTCTGTCTTCCCAACTACTTGGAAGGCTGAGACAGGGGGATTGAGATTCAAGCCTGCCTGGGCTAAGAGTGAGTTTGAGATCAGTCTCAGCAACTTAGTGAGACAAAAAAAAAAACAATGAAAAGAGGGGCTGGGGAAGGAGCTTAGTGGTAGAATGCCTGCCTACCATGCACAAGGCCCTAAGGTCCATTCCCAGTATGAGAGAGAGAGAGAGCATAGCTATTTCAAAATAATTTTTCATTCAGGGTCTTTTTATAGCACAATAAGGTACAATGCCTATTTGTAACCAGAATAATATTTGTATTAGAGAGATAGAAGATAGATAGATACATAGATAGATGATAGATAGATACGTAGATAGGTAGATAGAACATAGATAGATGATAGATGGATGATAGAGAGATAGATAGGTAATAGATAGATATATGATAGATAGATAGATATATGATAGATAGATAGATGATAGATAGATAGATATGATAGATAAAACATAAAATATAGATGATAGATAAAAGATAAATAGATATGATAGATGAAAGATAAAATATAAAAGATAGATAGATAAATAGATATGATAGATAAAAGATAAAATATAGATGATAGGTGATAGATAAAAGATGATAGATAGATAGATAGATAGATAGATAGATAGATAGGATAGATAAAAGATAAAATGTAGATGATAGATAAAAGGTAGAAGATAGACAGACAGACAGACAGACAGATAGATAGATAGAAAGATAGATAGATGATAGATAGATAGAATTATTGACCCCATGTACCACAGATGAAATATATTTCATCTTTCAACATGCCTTACTTCTGTTCCCAGCTAGGTTGCAACCCACCATCATTACCATGTGAGCCTCTGGTGTCTTGGTGACCTTAGTCCCTTGCCCTTCAAGCACCCCGCACCCTCACCTCTCTGCCCAGGCCTGGCTGATGCTCCCCACTTCCTCTGAGCTGAGAGGCCACTTCCTCCTAAATGCTTCCCTTCCACGCTCTGACACAAATGACCATCTCTCCTGTGTGTTCCCACAGGCCCATTGTCCCCACGGTGTGTCCTGGCTCTGGATTTTCCTGTTTCCCTCACCAGCTGCCCATCCTACAGAGCAAACGTTGGGCCATCTCCACCGCTTTGTGCCAACACCCTGCAGTGTTGTCTGACATATAACAGATGAGTGACAAATATCTGTAACTGAATGTCCCTCATGTCCATATGATTTAGATTGGTCTTTACTATTTGGGTTACTGTTCCCTGTCCTCTTTCTATTCTCTGCCACCTCCTGAATGTGACCGAGTGACTCGTAGTTTCTCCTGCACCAAGCTGCCACCTACTCGTGCCATGTGTGCCATGAGCAGGGCAGCCCCCAGTCCCCCAGCCCCAAGCACTCATTCTGAGCTGAGCCCCCCCACCCCATTACTGTACAGGAGCCCGAATGTTACTCTGCGAACTCGACTTCTTTTCCACAAGCAAAATTTGTAAGTAAGTGTGTTTAGTACCAAGGAGCAAGCAACAACATCTCTGTGCCAGGATAAATGTAATGGTAAGAAAAACCGGAGAGTGAGGGAGACAGGTAGAAAACCAAGGTGATGTTAGCGGAGTGGGGACAAGAATGGACAGGAGGTGTGTATGGACTTGGTAGTTGACTAGATGTAGGGGCAGAAGAAATGGCTCCAAGGGCAAGAGTAGTGCACACCTGTAACCTCAGCACTCAGGAGATGGTGGCAGGTGGGTGGCAAGTTGGAGGCCAGCCTAGGCTGCATAGTGGGAGCCTGTCTCAAAAATAAATTTTTTAAAAAGACCCCAAAGTGGTTTAAAACTCTTGGGTCTAGAAAATGGAACTGCAGGTGACAGGCTTAACAAAAATAGGGGTGGTTTCCAGGGGTTGTGAAAAGTGCCTTGTTTTATTTATTTAGGAAGGAGGAGAGGCAGGTATAGGAGAGACCAGCAGCTTTATCTAGGTTCTGAAGCTAAGTTTTCAAATAAAATTGAAGGTAACATTGATTGGGCGATAACCATAGCGCACACACTTTACAAAGCTAACTTTCTGAATGCTTACTGCAGCACTGGAAGGTAGGCTCTATTCTCCCCACCTGAGGCAGATGTCACTTATTCACGTTCGCACACCTGAGTGGCAGATCTGAGGTTCAGCCTCGGCTCTGAGACCTGCTGCCATTGGCATGGGGATGCCGGCATGAGAGAGGGCTTGGAACCCTCAGTATACTGGAGTGGTCCCCACAAGGATATGAGGAGAGCACTGAGACTGGAGCGGTTGTCAAGGGAGATTAACAGGCAAAGAGCCAAGAATGGAGTGGAGAGAGGGGGCAGGGGAAGGGCAGAGATGTGAGAGGTGGAGGCTAAGCCCAGTAGTAGCCATTGGGGTGGAGGGGAGTGGGTAGAGTTAATCATCCTGGACTAACAGAAAATAGCATCCCAGGCTGTACAGAGAGGTGAAGAAAGCAGGTCATTTGGAGCCATGTAATTGCTTCTTGTTTATTGCTTGAACTAATGATCAATGTGTTTCTGGATGTCACTGAGCATCTCCAGTGCAGGAAGAGAAATGTCAAGGAAGCAGTTTGGGCTCCAGCAGCAGAAGCTGGAGGGAGATTTGCACTGTGGTTTTCATGCTTCAAAGAGGCGAAGCTGTGATGTACCAAGTACCATCACTAAAGTTTCTTGAAAACCCACTGGCCACAGTTTCAGCCAATGCCTCAGATGATTTTAGGGTCAGTTGCCACGATACAGCCCTGACTCTCAAGCATCCCTGGGTCTCCAGATCACCTGCCAATGATCCAGGACTGATTTCAAGATCTCCTTTTGGTCTCTAAAACCAGATGACATGGTGATAGCCATGGCTACCATTTCCAGAACCGACTAGAAATCTTGTTTTAAAGACAGGGTCTCAGGTAGCCCAGGCTACCCTTCAACACCCTGTGTAGCTAAAGATGACCTTGAGTTTCTGATTCTCCTGCCTCCACCTCCCAAATCCTGGGATTAAAGTATGTTCCACCATGCCCAGTTTTATGTGGTGCTGGGGACTGAACTCAGGGTTTCATGATAAACAAGCACTCTAATGTTTCAGCTACATCCTCAGCCCCTAGACTTGTTCATCTAGAGCCATTCAAATACAACTTTGGATACTATGACAGAATTGAAAAACTAAGGTGGTTCCCTCCAGCTTAAGCAGTTGGAAGATAGCTCAGGTTGCTGGTCACAGGGCCTGAGCCTCAGAGGATTTAAGAGCATCTCTGCTAAAGAGGCCTTTGGGGAAAAGTGATTCATTTCCTTTTCTTTGGTTCAATAATAGATGTCCAAGCTGCTGGGACAGAGCTCCCACTGGTACTTAGATTTGTGCATGCCCAGAGGAGGGGAAACTGGGCTGCAGTCTGTCTGCCTGGAGAAGGCTAAGACTAAAAGGAACCACAAACCCCATCCAGCCTAAGCTGACTTTTCAAAGGAGGAAAAAAACGAAACCCAGAAATGTGGTTTGCTCAGGTTTCGGAGCTGGTTCATTGCAGCGCTGACTAGACTAAGTCTCTTTTCACCCAGTTCCCGTTCCTGTTTGCTCTTCAGAAAACAATTCGTCTGTCCTAGAGCTTATATCCCTGTGTGCTAGCATCTAACGCCACCTACACAGATTCATGCCTCAGGTGACAGGTAGAGGAGACAGACAGGCTCCTCAAAAGATATCGAACAAATATCCAAGTGTTTAAGAAGGAGCAGAGTTTGGGGAAGAGCCCTTGGGCTCTGAACTTGATCATGCTTGGTTTCAATTTGGGCTTCATTACTGCAAGATTTGCAACACTGAGCAAGTTCTTACTCAAGTTCCATGTTGTTTCCTATTGCAAAGTTAGCAGTTTGCAACACAAATTCCCTCGTGACTGTGGAAGATATCCACGGCATATCTTTAGGCTACAGCAGGTGTTGGCAGGCAGGGATTTAAGGGAGAGCAGTCTCCTTCATTTGTGGCCAAATGCATGTGATCACCAAATCTCTTGACTTTGTCCCAGCGTCTTCTACTCCTGATTTGACATTTGTTCTTTTAATTTTTGTGTGTGTGCATGTGTGATGTGTGTGCATATTCATGTGTGTAGGTATGGAATGAACATGGAGGTTGAAGGACAATCTTGGGGGGTTGACCCTCACCTTCTATCTTGTTTCACACAGGGTTCGCAACTGTTTATGCTAGCTGGCTGGCCTGTGAGCATCTTGGGATCCTCCGGTCTCTGTTTCTCATCTCCCCATAGGAGCACTGGGGTTACAGACCCTGTCTGTCTTTACATACGTTCTAAGGATTGAAATTCAGGTCTTCAGGTTTGCGCAGCAAGTGCTTTATGCACTGAGCCATTTCCCCAACACTGCCTTGACCTTCTTGTAAGAGACTGCCTGTGATTATACTGGTCTTATCCAGATTCCTCAAGACCATCTCCAGTCTCAAGATTTTCTGCATGTGTTTTGGACTTTTTTTTTTTTTTTTTTTTTTTTTTTTTTTTCCCTTTTTCCCTTTTTGCCTTTTTTGAAGCAGGGTCTCCCTGTAGCCCCAGCTGTCCTGGAACTCACTATGTAGACCAGGCTGGCCTTGCACTCACAGAGATCCGCCTGCCTCTACCTCCCAAGTGCTGGGACTACAGGTGTGCGCCACCACGTCCAGCTTGTGTTTTGGACTTTTTATAATTATTTTTTTTAGAATATAAAATAATGTGTTTTGCTGTGATATTTTCATGCATATATGTCATTTTACCTGATCTATATTTGCCCTTTCCAGCTTTCCCTTGTCCTCCCCCTGCATAATGGTCCCTTTCTTTCTCCCAAATAGTCCCCCCTTCTACCTGCATATCAGAGAGAGAGAGAGAGAGAGAGAGAGAGAGAGAGCGCTATGCTCCACATTTAAAGGAAAATACATGATTTTACCTCCCTGCATCGCCCTCTCGTGCCTCGCCCCTCCTTTTAGATCTCTTCTTAATCACATCAGCCAAGCTTCTTGCATTATGAGGTAATGCCTTCACAGGCTCTGGCAACTAGGGCATCTGTGGAGACATTGTTCTGTCTTTTCACAAACTCCATTATGCTCAGAAATACCTCTCAGGGTAATAAGTGCCATGTGATAGTGCTTAGGCATCAGTTCTTATAAGAAGACGTCCCTGAGGGTCCTAAACAATGTTAGAGTCTCCTCCTCCATGTTCCCATAGGTATCTGGTCTCAGGGCTTATTGGGGTTCACTTGGAGAAAAAATATCTCATATAGGCTCCAAGTATTTGAACATTTTGTCCCCAGTTAGTGGTGCTGCTTTGGGAGATTTGGGAGGTGCAGGCTTGCTGGAGGAAGCATGTCACTGGGGGCGGCTTTGAGAGTTCATAGCCTTGCCCACTTCCGGTCTTGCTCTCTGCTTCCTGTGACTGACTGAAGATGTGAGCACTCAGCTTTCTGATCCAGCCACTTCTGCCACCATGCCTTACTGCCATGATGGACTCTTAGCCCTCTGGAACCATAAGCCTTCTATGAGTTGCCTTGGCCATGGTGTTTAATCATAGTAACAGAAATGTAACTGATACAGGGCCTTCTGACACACTTCATTATGGTTACTTATGAACATTCTGTGTTCCACACTACCCTATAGAGCTCTGAAGAGCAGAGATTGTACCCTATTTATTATTGTGTCTCTTCCTGATAATAGCACAGTGTCTGACACTTGGCAAATGTTTAAACAACATTTTCTGGGATTAGATAAGATTATGTAAAATTTTCTTCCTAGTTCAAGCAGATGTTCAAGAGATGGTGGATTCTGTTGCTAACATTCACTGTGTCCAAGAAATTGGGAAAATATCTACGGATGTCAGATCAATATCTCTCCATCCTTAATGGTAATGCTGGGTGACTTTTTCTGGTGTGGCATAAAGAAATGTCTATTCATTCTTGACATATCAAAGAAAGAATTCTGAACAAGTACAGCATGGTGGACCAAAGAGTCGAGTAGGTGACTTGCAGGAGAATAGGTGACTCATAGGCAACTATGCCACTGCGAAATCCACCTGGGCAACTTCCAGGCTGCCAAACCTGTAGAGCTGCAGCATAATCTTGGAGAGGGTTCTCGAGAATATCTAGTGAAGAACGCATGAGAGTATCATGGGCCTCCTGAGCCTTACAAGCCTCCTCCATCCCTCCACGAAGGAATGATCACTCCTGAGGGTCTCCTGTGGGTCATCATAGCTGCTCTGGTTCAAGATGGTGATGGTCACATTCAACCCAGAGGAAAGAGCTACACCACAAGGAAACTGGGAGACTGCATTTCTTCTAGTATAGAGACAAAATGTTCAAGGGAAACTGGGGCCATCACAGTCTGTGTTTTTTACTTTTGCTATTACAATTTTTTTGCCCAGAACCCACTGTACATTTCCTGAAAATAGCATGCTGGCTGACTTCCAAGGCCTTTTGGGATAGGAGAAGATGAGAAGGAAGAACAGCCTTGCTGTGATGGTTAATGGTGACTGTCAACTTGACAGGATCTAGAACCACCCAGGAGACAAGCCTCTAGGCATGTCTGTGGAGTTTCTAGACTGAGTTAGTTGGGGTAGGCAGACCCACATAAATATGGGTATCACCATCCCACAAACTATGATCCCAACTGAACAAAGAGGAGAGACCGAGATGAGCACCAAATTCATCTCTCTCTGCATCCTGACTGTGGATGCGATGTGACCAGCCGCCTCCCCAAGCTCCCACTTCTAGGACTTCCGCCACCTAGGCACAACAGAGATGCATTCAAGGCCGCCTGACCTCAGGGGTTGTGAGCACTTGGTTTGTATCGTAGGTCCCCTTAATGGGGCATTACTGCTGCCTACTACTAGTGTTTACATCTTGTTCAATGACGGAACAAGGGGTGGGCAAGAAGGCAAATGGTTCTTCAGGCCCCGTGGCATTGAATTTGCTGTACACTTGGACTTGCTGTCTCAGCTTGTGCAAGTCATTCCTCTTTCAGACTCTGAATCTATAAAATGCATGAATCACCTCCGACAGATGCCAAGAAATTCAAAGACTTTGTGTTCCGGTTATTAAAGTCATGGAGCTAATAAAACTAAAAAAGCTGCTTCAGTCAAACCTGTCAGAGTACCATTGCTAAAGGCAAGACCAGAGGAAGCTTTGATTCTACCCCAAAGCCAGGAGCAGGGGTCCTGGGGTCAGAACTCTAAAGGTGCATGCTGTTTAAAGTGAATCTGTCCTCCCAACAATTCGGACACATCAAGTTCCTCTATGGTGAGGAGCCTGTTCCCCTGGTATATACAGCAGGACTTAAACCTGTGACCTGGCTTTCTAGCCAAGTAATTCTACAGCCAGAGACACTAATCAGTATATATCTTAAGCCATTTTCTGTTGCCAGTAACACGGCAGTACAGACTGAATAAATGATAAAGAAAAAGGGGGTTGTTAGGGCTCACAGTGCTGGAGGCCATGCAGACGGTAATATCTGGTGATGGCCTCCATATCTGTCTGTAAAAGTCTCAAGATGGCACAGGGCATCATGTGGCTGGGGCAGAGAATCGTGGTCTCTCTTCCTCCTTTTCTCCTCATCCCTTCTCCTCCTCCTCCCCTTTTTTTTCTTCTTCCACTGTTCAGTCCCCCTGAGGACCCCTAATCCTAGTCACCTCCTGAAGGCCTTACCTGTAAGTACCCTAGTCAGACTATTCCCACCCCATAAGTGCCTCATCACTGGGATTAAATTTCAACACCACCTTTTAGAATAGCAAGTCATTGAAATCAGAGAACCAAGCCTGGCTATGGTCTGCACTGTAGACCAATATCAAGCTTGCTCCCCTTGATATGAAGAATAAGAGGCTGTGCCTTTGTACCTCTGAGCCTCACATGACTGGAAATGCTGGAGAATGAGTTTCAGGAGCAGGTAGAGCTGTGAGCTGCCATCTGCCACACTTAGCTGACACTTGAGGGGTTGGAAGCATCTGCAGGTGAAAGGGACACAGGTGGCCCAGCCCCATCAGTGGATACTCACTGCTGCATTGGGAACAGCTGTGCCTGGAGTACAGTGAGCTCAGTGAAGGAAGATACTGATGCTCCCCATGCTTCCCGCATGTGTACATATGTTTCAGAAAACTGCTACACCCCCAACCCCATTTGCACTTGACTCATGTGTCCTCCCTTTGGTTTCTATGTGGCCACCATATTGGATCTTTAAGTGTGGACATATGTCAAGCTCATTCTTTTTTGCTTGCTTTTGTTTTTGTTTTTATTTTGAAATAGGGTCTCCCTGTATCCCCAGCCCGATTTCCTGGAACTCATTATGCAGACCAGGCTAAACTCACAGAGATCCACCTACCTCTGCCTCCTGTGTGCTGGAATTAAAAGTGTGTGCCATCATGCCCAGCTCGGCAAACTCATTCTTTTTTTTAATATTTTATTTATTATTTTTATTTTATGTGTACAAGTGTATTGCCTGCATGTATGTGAGTGCACCCATGTCGTGCAATGCTGCAGAGGCCAGAAGAGGGTTTCGGATTCCCGTGGAACTGAAGTTAAGGATGGTTTGTAGCCGCGATGTGGGTGCTAGGAATTGAGCCCGGGTCCTCTGAAGAGCAGTCAGTGCTCTTAACCATTGAGCCATCTCTCCAGCCCCAGCCAGCCTCATTCTTAATTCATTTATCTTCCTTTCTAACTTCCCATCCCCTCACCTTTGATGTGTGATATGTTGGTGTCAGCTTCCAAGGTGGGCATGGGAGTGAAATGGTGCAGGGAACCAGGAGTTCTGAGGTTCATGTTGGAGTTCCAAGTAGAGCTATAAAGAGAGACACTGGATTTGTGCTGGGCCCTGCAGAAACACATCTCTGTGCAGTGTGTTGGAGTGAGTCTGAGGCTTTGCATCTTGGCCAGTTCCAAATGATTCTATGTGACTGGTTGGGAATCAAGTCTAGATTTCTAGGACTGGGCCAGGGCTTGGCTCAGAATTAGGAGCCACTAGGATTGTTGTAGTCTCAATATGGATTGTCTCCCAAGGGCCCAGGTGCTGAAGGTTAGGTCTTCAACTTTATGCTATTGAGAAGCAGTGGATCCTTTAAGAGGTGGGGCTAGTGGGACGTTTTCAGGTAATTAGGTCATGTCCTGGAAGGGTACACCATGACCTGTGGATAGTCACTTTTATAACTAAAGATATAATTTCTAATTTAAAGCAAAATTCTTGATTACATACTCATACCAGTAAGCATATACAATAATTTTAGAATATTCCATATTACTACTTCAATAAAACAATAACATTACATATTTTTATTTTATTTCTCTATAACAAGTCAGCATTATCTGGCCTTGGTTATAATTTCAGAAAATGAATCATCACTGAAATTTACGGAAAAAACTTTCTATAAGATAAATAAAATGATTCATGAATCTTGCCATGATTTAGATGTAAAATGTTACATGATTTGGATGTAAAATGTTTGAACGTTTTGGCCCCAGAAGATCACACTGTTTTGGATTACCGTAGAAACTTTAAGAGGTTTGGCTGGCAGAAAGTAGGTCACTGGGGACGGGCCTTGAGGCTATAGTCTGGCTCTAGCCTATCTCTGCTTCCTGGTCCACAGAAATGTGAGGAGTCCAAACTGCACTCCCATCACCACGCCTTCCCCACCATGATGGACTGTATCCAAAACAAACCTTTCCTCTCTTAAATTTTTTTATCACAGCAACAAGAAAATTAACTAATAGAGATCTGTCTCCTGAAACTACACAAAGAAACTACATAATAAAGCTATATAATAAATTCTTTCAGTTGGGCATGGTGGTGCATGCCTTTAGTCCCAACACTTGGGAGGCAGGCAGATCTTTGTGAGTTGGAGGCCAGTCTGGTCTACAGGTCTACAGTTCCAGGCCAGTTGGGGCTACAGGGAAACCCTGTCTCAAAAAGACAAAAAAAAAAAATTAAATTAAATTAAAATTAAAAATAAAGTCTTTTGCAGAAAAGTGAGTCATAATATTCCCTTCAAACTCAGATAGCATGAGGTAGGTAGAGGCAGGACCTTCAAAGCCCTTTGTCCATATTTCCTCAGATTACCTATGTGTGTCATGGGGGATCTGTAGTTATTCACATATTTGCTTCCCTCCCCCACTCACATCCACATTCTAGAACAAAGTGTGCATACAGGCATGGAGTGAGCAGCCTGTGTTCTCAGCAGCATTTATTCAGTTTGAAGCACAAGGACTTCAGAGGGAAACCGAAATTAATTCATGAAGAGCTTGCTAAAATCTAGACTTGATTGAAAACGTGATTTCTCTCTTTCAAAATGTGTCACATCCCAGTGAAGTTAAAAATCAACATTTTGTCCTTTTGTCTCTGTGAGAAAGATGGGGGGAAAACCAAAGGAGCATTTTGCAGTTGATTCGTGGAGGGCAAGTGGCACCACCATCTGCTACCTCCTCCTTCGAGACACCCCCATGCTGCCTCCACTTACTGATTGACAGTCAGAATATGGGCATGTTACTTACCATGTCTCAATATCTGTCATCTCAAAAATAGGAAAATTGATTCTCCCATTCAGGGGCTTTGGGGAAGAGTAAAGTAATCAGTACATGCAAAGTGTGTAGACTGAACACAGCACATCATAAGTACTCAATAAGTGAGAGTCATTATTGCCCATCAGGTTGGCTATCCAAGACATGGGATGTGAGAGGGCAACAGGAACATGACTAACAGACACTGAAGGACAGGTAACTAAAGTGGTCACTCCTCTCTCCCCAAGAACCCCATCTATGCCCCCTGGCTCACTGGAGTCCACATTCTCCCAGGCTCAGGCTTCTTTTTTCATCGGGTTCCAATCACTTCTATGCCAATGATTTCCAAATTCAGTTCTAGTTCTTCATCCTGTTTCTCCCAGCTTCCCACCAGCACCTCAAATCAACATATCCTCACTTAAAGAATCACCACATTCCCCTAGCCCACCCATCCCCTAGCCTGCCTCCATGAGTCCCAAGCCATCCCAATCCATCTCTGTCTCACTCTCCACTCCCCTCCAACCTGCCCCAGGCTGAATCAGGAACCAGGTCCTGCCAATTTTCTCCCTTCAGGGCCCTCGAACCCTCCCTCTCCGCCATCACCAACCCAGGTCAGGTCCTGGTGCATTTCACCTGCTCCGCCTGCCTCCAAGTGTGGCTTTCTCAAATCTAACACCTCCTCACCCCATCCCTGCTTACAGTGACCTCTCGCTGCTTATGTGTCCAGCTTCCCTGATCCTGCCCCAGTTCATCTCCCTGTTTAATTTTGCAATACCTTCTGTCTTGGACTTTTTTCTAGCAATACTGAATTGCTGACACCTTATCTGTGAAATGTTGCATTTTAGTTCAAAGAGTGGGCTGAGACTGCTCACTCTGATAGTAAGGCCTTTCTCCCAGATCACCTCCTCCATGAAGCCTTCTCTCATCCCCCACCCCTACCTCCATCTGGGTTAGAATTTTTCCCTAGTGTCTCTCTTTTATGTGGCAAGACTTTGCCCTTTGTGTTACTTTTCTTATTATTATAACAAAACATCTAACTACAACAACTTAAGATGGGGAAGGGAATAAGAGAGTTAGAATGGTGAGTATGACCAGAATAAATTACATTTAATATATGTATGAAATTGTTAAAGAATCCATTAATTTTTTTCATTGTAGTTTTTATTTTATTTTTTTAATTATGGTTGTTCTTGTTTGCTTTGGTGTGAAACAAGGTCTCACTGTTTAGCCTTGGCTGCCCTGAAACTTATAATCTAGACCAGGGTGGCCTTTAGTTCATAGAGATTGACCTTCCTCTGCCTCCTGAGTGCTTATATTAAAGGCATGCACCTTCAGTCCTACCCAGCTGGCCGCCCACTGGTAATTCAATCACTCAGAAAGCAAAGATGGGATTCCCTGAAGCAAGCCAGCTAACTATACTAGCTGTACTACTAAGCTCTGGATTCGATTGAGAACTCCTGCCTCAATGAATAAGGTGGAGTGTGATCAAGACGACTCTAGACATTCAACTCAGACCTCCACATACATGCCCACACACCTCCACACACGTGTCCATACACATGAACACACATGAACACACACACATTCATACACCACGTACACATGGCAAAAGTATCAGTTTTGTAAAATACCTAGAAGCATAGGTTCTGTGAATTCTGTGGCATTATTAGCTGACTTCTAATAAGAAATCAATTTCTGACACAATGTTATTTGTTTTTATTTATTTTTTTACACCCAATTCCCAGATAGCACCCTCCCATAGCCTCCCTCCCCCCACTAGAGCCCTTATACTCTGATATCCCTGCTACTGTTTGCTGTGTTGTCGGCACACCCAGCCATTCCCCACTACTTGCCCTTCTGGTGAATCTAGTCAGCCTATCTAGAGGTCTTTGTTTTAGGAGGGTCAGCTGTTCCTCATCTAGCGGTAATCAGTTGTCTATCTTCCTTTGGAGAATCCATTAATTTTTTTAAAAGAAAGAAAGAAGAATTAGGCCCACAATGAAAAAGCAATATAAGGAAAGAAAGGTTTATTTTGACTCCAAGTTTTAGGGTGCAGTCCCTCATGGCAGGGAGTCTGGCAGGAAGGGCTTGAAGTAGCCAGTCACATTGTGTTGGGGAACCCTGTTGTTAGGGTTGTAGTCTTTTTTGTTCTGGATAGCCTGAGCGGCTCGGCGCCTGATGGAGAGACTCCCCTTTTCAGGAACGGGCCTCCTGTTACTCCAAGTTTTAGGGTGCAGTCCCTCATGGCAGGGAGTCTGGCAGGAAGGGCTTGAAGTAGCCAGTCACATTGTGTTAGGGAACCCTGTTGTTAGGGTTGTAGTCTTTTTATGTCTGGATAGCCTGAGCGGCTCGGCGCCTGATGGAGAGACTCCCCTTTTCAGGAACGGGCCTCCTGTTCTCTTCCTGGCTCACCTTGAAGTGCCCGTTTATGTTTGCGTTCCTGTTCTCCCTGCCCCGCGCCGACCTGTGGCCAACGACTGCGGGCACAGGGGGAGCATCCCGCAGCTATCCTGAGCCTCCCGCAGCTTGGCGCAGAGCCGCCTGCAGAGCCCGCCTGCACTTGCCGCAGCTGCGGAGAAAGAGACCCGCGGCCCGGTAGCCTGCAGCTGGCAGCATCCGCTGCAGCCACAGAGAGAGAAAGAGACCCACCACCCCGCAACATTGTATCTGCAGTTGGGAAGCTGAAAGAAACAAATGACTAGAGTTCAGCTCTCTTTTTCCTTTTTATGTAGTGCTGGACCCCAGCCCACATTTAGGGTGGGTCTTCCCATTTCAAATAACCTAATCTAGATACCCCCTTTGTAGACATACCCAGAGACTTGACTTGGGTAATTCTAGATCATGTTGAGTTGACAATATTAACTATCACATTCTTGCTATTTAGACTTACTTTATTATTTTTAATTGTCTGTGTGTCTGTGTGTCTCTCTGTGAGAGTGTGTGTGTGTGTGTGTGTGTGTGTGTGCATGAGAGTACCGATGGTGGATAGGTCCATTAGATACCTGCAGAGTTGGGGTTATAGGTGGTTGTGAGCCACCTGATGTGGGTGCTGGGAACTAATCTCAGGTCCTCTGGAAGAGCAGCAAGTGCTTTTAACTCCTAAGTCATCTCTCTAGCCCACACCCTTGTGATAATTATAATGCTGTAATTATCTGCCTCCCTGCTAGACCTCTTCATAGCAGGAAATCCTGTGTCTCATCCTCCTTTGTATCCTGCATGCTTGATAATAGTACCTGGCTCTTAATTAACAGGTATGGAATAATGGCTATCAACTGAGTCCCCCTGAGGCAGTGCCATTTGAAGAACCCAAATTAGTGTCAACTAGTACGTGGTCCCAAAGTGGGAGGAACGCTTCAAACAAACACACAGACAGCATACACTTCACCCCAGAGTTGCAGGCAGTGCTCCAGCGCATAGGAGCTCGGGGATGGGAAAAGAAGAGATCAAAAATAGCCCGGAGGCTCAGAGGAGGAAGAAAACAGTCAACCTGGAAGCACTGGCCGCAGAGATTAGCAGATGCCTCTCAGTGTCACATGGTCCTGAGCTACACACTGCCACACCAGAGGAAAACTGAGACGGCTGTTTACTCATTCCACACATTTATTGAACATCCACTCAGGAGATAGGGATAGGGCGAGGCTCTGGAGGATGTAACAAACTAGAAATGCCTGTTTCTGTTCTAGCTGAGATTACCAGGCAGTGGGAGAACAAAACAAGAGAACAAGCAAATCCATCATTATATGTGGTGATAATAACTGATACAGGGGAGAGAAAACAGAAGGTGAGAGAAGAAAGTCTCTCCAGGGATTCTAAGAATATGGTTCTAAGCTGAAGTTGGTCAGGTAGGAAAGACAAGTATGGGGAGACATGGTCCAGAATCTTCAGAACCCAGTGAAGCCTTGAAAGCCCAAGTGAAGGACAGTGAGGCTCCTCTACAGCAGCAGGTGGAGACAGAGAGGCCACCAGCTCAGTGGAGCCAGGAGTTTGAACTCTGTCCCAAGTTCAGTGGCTATGAAGGGTTTAAGGACGAGGAGTAATACACCATAGTATGGACAAAGGCTGCTAGGGGAGGTTTGAAAGGGACTTACTCAATCTTAATCATCTTTATACCACCTTCCCCACTGGCACCCTCTCATAACCCCTACCCCACTGGAGTTCATACATTATGTCATTTGTGTTAAGGTCTATCATGTCAAGTTAGTGTCCCCAGATGTCCCTCAGTGCAAGTTTGTCTATTGAGGTCTAGGCAGCCTATCCAGAGTCTGTCCCTTTAAGATCAGCTCTTCCTTGCCCAGCAGTAATAAGCTGCCAATAATTCTTTGACTAAGGTTGCTGTCCCCAGTTCTCTGCTGGATTTTTGTCTGCTTGAGTTTGCATGTGACTTGTGCATGCTGACACCATTGCTGTAGGTTCATATGAGCAGGGTCCCCAGAAGAT